>NC_044991.1:82918274-83270382 GCF_008728515.1 Papio anubis | reverse complement strand
CTTGCTGTGCCCAATTTTTAAAAGAATATAATAGTCCCGACTGCCTATTATTACTGTGTTCTATTTGTAGTCATCTCTGCTTCAAGGAAAGGAGAAGAACTTCACCTTGGTTTGCACCCTTGTTCAACAAAATAGTTTGCAATAGCCAGAGTGAGCCACGTTTCCTCAGGAACCAAGAGAGTTTGAAGCCGTTCCTCATCATTAGATGATCAGAAATTCCTTTCCATTCATGGAAGCCTCTCACAGCATTGAGTAGAAACTTCTATAAAGTCTGTTTTCTTTGCCGCCACCTGCCATCAAAGAGCTGTGTATAGAAGCTAGTGGTATGCAGACACGTCTTCTAAAAAATCACAGTAAAAGCGTTCATGGACTGGCTATTGTTTGACACAAGTTTCCATTCTCTTCTAGTTTATGATGCAAACTAGTTTTAAAATACTGATTTTAGATTGTTTTCTTAGTAATTTTTGATCAGATACATTTGAAAGAAAGAATTTCTAAATCGTGAGTTTTAAAACTATGTTCATTAAAGTTGTTTATTTTTAAAAAGAATATCTCTGCCAGGTATGGTGGCTCATGCCTTGTAATCTCAGCACCTGGGGAGGCTGAGGCAGGAGGATTGCTTGAGGTCAGGAGTTTGAGATGAGCCTTGGCAACATAGCGAGACCTCATCTCTACAAAAATAAAAAAATTAGCCAGACATGGTGCATGCCTGTATTCTTAGCTACTATGGAGGCGGAAGTGGGAGGATCACTTGAGCCCAGAAGTTTGAGGCTGCAGAGAGCTGGGATTGCACCACTGTACTCAAGTTTGGGCAACAGGGTGATATCCTGCCTCTTATATGAAAGAAATAACTGAAGCATATGGAAAATTGCATAGGCATGCCAGCTTAGCATATTTCACCTCAAAGTATCGCCCTTGTAATTCTAAAATTATAAAGGTCTGGGTTTGGGTTAGTGTGCAGTACAACCATTTTGGTAGCTCTCTCTCTTTCTCTACAACTCAGTTTTCTTATCTGTAAAATGAGATATCTGCATTGCTTGCCTCATACTCCTCGACAATGATAAAGTATTTGAAATGGTTTGAAAAATATGAAGTGCTGTTTTGATGCAAAGTATCATCATGAGGATGATGTGTAAAGAATTGTTCTCAGTGTTCCAGCATCCTGTTGGTACAGACCTTAGTATATTTGACCAAAGAGTTGCCCTGTCCTTGGTTCTGAATAGCATCTGCCAACAAACACTGCCAACAAAATACATTATTACAAGCATGCTTTTAACTGAAGACACCAGTAAGCCCCATGTTTTTTGTTGTGTTTTGTTTTGTTTTCTCCTTGGAGAAAGTTACTATAGTTTTTTTCCCCCATCTTGATTTTTGCATTTCCATTTATTTAATAAAGGTTTGAAGTAAATAGAATTATGAGATATTTCACTATTGTATATATCATATTTACTTTTTGGAAGTTATTCTTTGTTTTTAACAGTTACAGATTTTTGTCTGAATATTTGGGGACATGTACCTCCCTCTCCATCCATCCCCAATCCTTTGCTGACTTATGAATGTAAAAGGGACTGTCATTGAGTGTCACTAATGAGAGAAATTTCTGGAACTCTAAGTCAAGAAGGAGAATGAGCATGCATTTGGTACATAATCTGTGCCATAGGATCTGTTGATAATCAATACATTCATTTCATATATACCTCATAACAACCCTGGGAGGAGGCTTTAGCATTCTCATTCAATAATAGATGCAACTGGGGCTCAGTGAAATTAAATAATGCATGACTTGTCATGTAGCTGATGATTAAACTTAGGTCTCTATTGCTTAACATGCAGTAGTCTCTCTAGTATACCAGCTTGGGGAAGGGTAACGTTTTGGGATGGGATCCTGAAATTAGTCCATCTACTTCTGTGGCTGTGGTTACAGATCTCTTGGACACTGTCTGGGGAGAGCAACTAGTAGTAGATAGTTTACCCCGTGAGCTCCAGATATTTCCTATTTCCTTGCCATGAAAGCATTTATCACAGTAGATGAGAAACACAGTGAAGTTGTTGCTAATTATTAATGGCCCCAAAGTCACATAATAACACTGCCTCACCTTGGACTTGTGATTTGTAAATTAAAAATTGATTTTAAATATGTTACCTCCTTTGATTTTTGCCACACCTGTGAGGCACGGATCATGGAAAGCATTGTTCTCCATTTTCCAGAAAAGAAGGCAGATCTCAAGTTAAATGACTTGCTCAAGTGGCTATAAATCCTCCATACTCCTTTATGAAACCACACTGCTTCATAGTATGAAGACTGTTAGTGTTCTCAAATCCCCAACTTCCTAAAATATGCTTTCAAGTTCATTTTCATACTCATTCTGGAATATTTGTACTTTCTTTAGTCTCAATGTATTGTCGCATTTGTTGTATTGCATGAGAGTCCCCTGTAAATGGGTACTGTGGACACGGCCCCTGCTGTAAGTCTGACAACCAGATTATTGAGCCAATAACACTCCTCACCCCTCAGAAGAGAAGGACGATCAAGTTAATTTTGCATGACCTCGTTTCATATGTTAATTTTCTTTCAAATGTCAGTTCTAGAAACTTTTTGGCATTTTTACGTTGATTGGGTAACATTGCCCTGTTTTAGAACAAAGAAGTCACATCATTCTATGCATATATTTATTTATACATTGTATATACAAAGACACACGAATATAAAGTATTCTCTAACTTGTTGTGTACTTTACATTGTGGCATAACTATTTCCATGTGTCATTACAAATTGTATGAAAATGTGATTTTCATTGGCTACAATAATATTACCTGAAAGGGATGTGTTGTTATTTATGTTCATGTTGTTACATATTTTGTTTCCAATTTTTAATGAATTTTTAAACTCTAATATGTTGGTGCATTTCTGATTATTTCTTTAGGACAAATTCCAGGACATTTAGTGTGGAAAAAAGAGATTGGAAGAAAACACACTAGAAATGTTCACAATGGTTAGGTAGTGAGATTGCAAATATGTAACTATGAGGCCTTCACCATGGTCGCAACATGAAATACTTTCATCCCCAAAAGCTCCCATTTGGAAATAATCTCCCCTACTCTCAGCCACAGGTGATTATGAATTTGGGTTTTTGTCACTACAGTGTTACCTTTTCCAGATTTTTGTATCAAGGTAATTACACAGTAGGTAGTCTTTTACACCTGGCTGCTTTTACTTAGCATGGTGCTTCGGAGCCTCATGCATGTTGGTGTGTGTATGAGTAGTTAGTTCTCTGTATTCCTGAGTAATACTCTGTTGAATGGTTACCTTACAATGTATTCATCCGTTCACCCATTGATGGACATTTGAGTTGTTTTCAGTTTATAGTTATTATGAGTAAAGCTGCCATGAACATTCGGGTACACATCTCTACGTAAATATATGTTTTGATTTGTCTTACGTAAATGTCTTAAGATTGCTAGATTAAATGGATAGTTTCTTTATAAGAAACTGCCAGTCTGTTTTCCAAGGCAACTAATATTTTGCATTCCCACTAATGCTACACGATAATTTGAACTGTTTCATAGTCTTATTAACACTTGCCATTAGTCTGTTCAATTTAAGTTTAAAATTTTATTTGGCATGAAGTGATATCTCACTATCATTTTGTATTTTAAATTTATTATCTTTTTTTAGTAGTATTTTTTCCAATGTACAATTTAGTGAGTTTTAACACATTTCCTTAACGAGTAATGATGTTGAGTATCTTTTTATATTCTCCTTTTGTATTCATATGTTGTTTTTAGTGTGGGTAACTATTTAAATATTGGGCCCATTTTAAATCTGTTTTTGGTCTTATTGTGGAGTTGTAAGAGTTTTTAAAATATATTTTGGAAATAATTCCTTTATCATATACGTTTTGAAAATATTTTCTCTTAATTTGTGGTTTGCTTTTTCATTTTATTAATAATATGCAGGACAAAGGTTTTAATTTTGATGAATTCAATTTATCAATATTTTTCATTTCCAGTTCATGCTTTTGTCCCATCTAAGAAATCTTTGCCTAACTCAATATCATAAAAATTATTTCTGATGTTTTTCTACTTGAAATTTTATCATTTTTGCTCTTACATTTAGGTCTGTGGTCCACTTTGAATTATTTTTTGGGTGTGTTATGAGGTAACGAATGAGGTTTTTTGTTTTTTTTTAAAATATAGGTATCTGATTGTTACAGTACCGTCTTCAACCGAAGGTAGCTGAGAATTATCTTTTTCCATTGAATTGTACATTTGCTGATAATCAATTGGCTTTATATGTGTGAGTCTGTTCCCGGAATATCTATTCTCCTTCATTGGCTTATAAGTCTATTATTAAAGCGATGCCACACTATTTTGATTATTTAATTCTATAGTGCTTTTTGTAAATTCCCTGACATTTTTATTTTTACAAATTATTTTGACTATTTTAGGTCTTTTGCATTTCCATATAAATTTTAGGATCAGCTCATTCATTTCCATAAAAATTCCTGCTAGAAATGTGATTGGAAATGCATTGAATATATAGATCAGTATGGGAATAACTGACATCTTAACAACATTGAATCTTCCAATCCATTAGCATGGTGTATCCTTCTCTTTATTTAGGCACTCTTTAATTTCAGTCAGCAATGTTTTGCAGTCTTGCATATGCGTTCTTAAATTTATTATGAAGTATTTCATATTTTTGATATCATTTTAGTTTGTACTTTTACATTTTCAGTTTGCAATTGTTTAGTCCTACTACATAGAAATTTGAGCGACTTTTGAACATTGGCCTTGAATTCTGAAACCTTGGTATTCTAAACTCACCATTATTAGTTCTAGTAGCTATTTCTGGTAGATTCCTTAGGATTTCTACTATGTCGTTTGCCAATAAACAGATGTTTACTTCTTCCATACACATTTTATTTTTTTGTTGTTGTTAGGATTGTCATCAACATTAGGATGACAAGAATCTCCAGTAAAATATTGAATAAGGGTAATGAGAGAAGATGTTCTTGCCTTTTTCCTGAAATTGAGGTTAAATGTTCAGTCTGTCAACATCTCAGAATGATGTTTGTTGTACATTTTTCACATGTGCCTTTTATCACGTTAAAGAAATTCTCTTTCTCAATGGACTGAATGTTTGTGTTCCTTCCTTCCTCAAATTAATATGGTGAAACCCTAATGCCACTGTGATGGTATTTGGGGATGATGTTTTGGAAGGTGATAGATCATTAGGACAAAGTCCTCATGAATGGGATTAGTACCCTTAAAAGAAGATGACAGGGACCTAGCTAGCTCTCTTTCTGCCATGTGAGAACACAGTAAGAAGATGGCTGTCTATAAACCAGAAAAAGTCAATTCTGCTAGCACCCCGATCTCAGACTTCCAACCTTCAGAACTATGAGGGATACATGTTTGTTGTTTAAGCCACCCAGTTTATGATATTTTGTTATAGCAGCCCAGGATGACTAAGATGCTGTGATGCTGTCTATTTCTCCTTCTCCTTCTTCTCCTCCTCTTCCTCCTCCTCCTCTTCCTCCTCTTCTTCTTCCTTTTCTTCCTCTTCTTTCTCTTGTTCTGGGATACATGTGCAGAACGTGCAGATTTGTGACATAGGTATACACGACACAAGTCATGGTGGTTTGCTGCACCCATCAACCCGTCATCTACATTAGGTATTTCTCTTAATGCTATTCCTCCTCTATCCCCCATCCCTGCAACAGGTGTATGATGTTCCCCTCCCTGTGTCCATGCGTTCTCATTGTTCAACTCCCACTTACGAGTGAGAACATGCGATATTTGGTTTTCTGTTCCTGTGTCAGTTTGCTGAGAATGATGGTTTCCAGCTTCATCCATGTTCCTTCAAAGGACATGAACTCATCCTTTTTTATGGCTGCATAGTATTCCATGGTATATATGTGCCACATTTTCTTTTCTTTTTTTTTTTTGAGACGGAGTCTGGCTCTGTTGCCCAGGCTGGAGTGCAGTAGCCGGATCTCAGCTCACTGCAAGCCCTGCCTCCCGGGTTCACGCCATTCTCCTGCCTCAGCCCCCCGAGTAGCTGGGAGTACAGGTGCCCGCCACCTCGCCCGGCTAATTTTTTTTTGTATTTTAGTAGAGACGGGGTTTCACCATGTTAGCCAGGATGGTCTCGATCTCCTGAACTCGTGATCCACCTGTCTCGGCCTCCCAAAGTGCTGGGATTACAGGCTTGAGCCACCGCGCCCGGCCATGTGCAACATTTTCTTTATCCAGTCTCTCATTGATGGGCATTTGGGTTGGTTCCAAGTCTTTGCTATTGTGAACAGTGCTGCAGTAAACATACATGTGTATGTGTATGTGTTTTTATAGTGGAATGATTTATAATCCTTTGGGTATATCCCCAGTAATGGGATTGCTGGGTCAAATGGTATTTCTGGTTCTAGATCCTTGAGGAATCATCACACTGTCTTCCACAATGGTTGAACTAATTTACACTCCCACTAACAGTGTAAAAGTGTTCCTATTTCTCCACATCCTCTCCAGCATCTGTTGTTTCATGACTTTTTCATGATCACCATTCTAACTGGCATGAGGTGTTATCTCACTGTGGTTTTGAATTGCATTTCTTTAATGATCAGAGATGATGAGCTTTTTTTCATGTTTTTTGACCACAGAAATGTCTTCTTTTGAGAAGTATCTGTTCATATCCTTCACTCAGTTTTTGATGGGGTTGTTTGTTTTTTTCTTGTACATTTGTTTAACTTCCTTGTAGATACTGGATATTAGCCCTTTGTCAGATGGATAGATTGCAAAAATTTTCTGCCATTCTTTAGGTTCTCTGTTCACTCTGATGATAGTTTCTTTTGCTGTGCAGAAGCTCTTTAGTTTAATTAGATTCCATTTGTCAATTTTGGCTTTTGTTGCCATTGCTTTTGGTGTTTTAGTCATGAAGTCTTTGCCCATGCCTATGTCCTGAATGGTATTGCCCAGGTTTTCTTCTAGGGTTTTTATGGTTTTAGGTCTTACATTTAAGTCTTTAATACATCTTGAGTTAATTTTTGTATAGGGTGTAAGGAAGGGGTCCAGTGTCAGTTTTTTGCATGTGGCTAGCCAGTTTTCCCAAGACCATTTATTAAATAGGGAATCCGTTCTCTTTTGGTTGTTTTTGTCAGGTTTGTCATCAAATTGTCTCTGTTTGCAGATGACATGATTGTATATTTAGAAAACCCCATCATCTCAGCCCAAAATCTCCTTAAGCTGATAAGCAACTTCAGCAAAGTCTCAGGATACAAAATCAATGTGCAGAAATCACAAGCATTCCTATACACAATAACAGACAAACAGAGCCAAATCATGAGTGAACTCCCATTCACAGTTACTACCAAGACAATAAAATACCTAGGTAATACAACTTACAAGGGATGTGAAGGACCTCTTCAAGGAGAACTACAAACTGCTGCTTAAGGAAATAAGAGGGGACACAAACAAATGGAAAAACATTCCATGCTCATGGATAGGAAGAATTAGTATCATCAAAATGGCCATACTGCCCAAAGTAATTTATAGATTCAATGCTATGCACAGCAAGCTACCATTGACTTTCTTCACAGAATTAGAAACAACTACTTTAAATTTCATATGGAACCAAAAAAGAGCCTGTATAACTAAGACAATCCTAAGCAAAAAGAACACAGCTGGAGGCATCATGCTACCTGACATCAAACTATACTAAAAGGCTACAGTAACAAAAACAGCATGGTACTGGTACCAAAACAGATATGTAGACCAATGGAATAGAACAGAGGCCTCAAAAATAACACCACACATCTACAACCAGTTGCTGTCTACTCTTAATTTGTTGAAAGTTTAGTTGTGAAGAGGTGTGGAATTTTGCCACTTTTTCTGTATCTTTTAAGATGATCATGTTTTGTCATCTTCAGCCTGTTAATATATTGAATTACATTGATTGCTTTTCAAAAGTTAAAACAACCTTACATTATTGGAATGAACTCTACATGGCTTACATGTTGTTGGATTCCGTTTTTAGATTTTGCTACTTGTTACTTGTTACATCCACGTACATGAGGTATGCATGCTTATGGTAGTTTTCTTTTTAAAATAATATCTTCACTGGTTTTGTTAATAGAGTAATGCTGGTTTTCTAAAATCGTTTGGGGTGTGTCACCTCACCTCATGTTTTGTGAAGAGTGTATAGATTTCACCAGTGAAGCCACCTGGCCTAGAGTTTTCTTTGTGGGAAAGTTTTAAACTATGAATTTAACATTAATTGATGTAGGGTTATAGGGCTATTCAGGTTATCACTTTCTTCTTGAGTGCTTTTTGGTGTTTGTATCTTTTAAATAATTTGTTCATTTTCTCTAAGTTGTTAAATTTAATGGCATCACATTGCTCAAAATATTACTTTAAAAACATCTCTTTAGGTACTGTAGCGATGCCACCTATTTCATTTTTAACATCAGAAATTTGTTTTTATTGATTAGTCCAGCCAGAGGTCTTCAATTCTTAAAAATCTGTATTGCCACAGCACCTACATGAGGACCTGCTATGTTCTAAGCTAACATTAGTATTATTCACTAATAATAATACTAAATCTTTGAAAAAATTATACCAAAGTGGAAGGATAAACACAATGATCAAGATGTGCTTAGGGAACTTTGGGATGACACAGGTGGATGCCTATGCCTATTTCACTGTGGGCTAAAAGAAATCAGGGAGGGCTTCCTAGAGGGGAGAATACCTGAACCTTTTTGGAGAATAAATAGAAGTTTGCCAAATGATGAAGGGTGAACCCCTTGTATGACTCTTCAATAAATTCTTGTTGTATTGCGTCTGACTCTGGTGTAATGTTTGCTATCTGAACTTGCTGGCTCAATAATGACAGCCCTTAAAGTTCTTGAGACTATTTCTTCAGAATTGTTTTCTGTTCTATATTTTAAGTTGAAAAATATATTAGCAGAAATATGCCAAGAATTATTTTGGTGAATTTGAGAATTTGAGAAAAAGTTATGAAGAGTAGAGATGCACTTGTAGGAGCTTCCTAGAATGAAACACCATTCCAAACACTTTAATAAAGGGAAAAATCCTTCTATTGCCTAACGTTCAGCTCTTTTCAAAGCTTTACACATTATTGGAACACATGCCCAAGCTGACTCTCTATTAATATTACTGCTTAATTATAAGCTTACTGCTGGGGGTTTTGGTCATGTAATAAACTTGTCTCAAGTCAAGATTGTGCATTTATTACAGGATCTAATTTAGAAGTATGAAGGAGACCTTTCTTACCTGTCAAAAAGCTGTGATGAAAGAAAGAAATTTCTATAGTGACATTCTAGTAAATGTATTTTAAAAATAATTCAAATCAATCTTACTTTAAGAAAATCTATAAAATCTTTAAACTTGCAAATTTCTGAAATTGTTTCAATACATTAGATTCATCTTTAAAATGTGCATAGCATTGGAGGATTTTAGTGTAGATGAGAAATTCCAGATCTCATTTGTATTAAATATAGGGGGAATGAAATGCTTTCAATTAGCACTTGGATCTTTCTCATAAAGTATTATTTAGAACAAATGGAGTTCAGAGACCTTTTCAAAGAAGAAAGACCAAATTCCTTTTCACTGATTCAGAGGCATAAAAATGGTTATCTCTAAGAACTTGTATTTTTCTATGATGCAATTGAATTGACTAAGAATTTGATGAGGTTGAGGTGACCCCAGATGACCTCCGTCAAAATGAAACCAAAAGATTAAAGGGGTCTGCAATCAGAGAAATTTAATAATGTCTGACTAAAAATATTCAGTGGTAAAGTAAGAAGTACATGGGTCTTCTAGTGTCTCAAAATGATTAAAGAACGAGTTTTAAATCTAACTCAAGAATGAACAATAATAGCAATAACAATAGCTGGTTTGCTGACTTTTCAGTGGTTCCAGGGATTGTGCTAAACATTCTATAAGCATTAACCTTTTTGCTCTCTGAGGGCAGCATGCTGGGTCACAGATAAAGGCACTGCAAAGTGGTTAAGATGCTCACCCACTCCTTTAGCTCATAAGTGGTGCAGCTGGGATTCAGACTCAGGTTTGTAGAATTCCAAAGTTGTGCTTGTGATCACCACACTGTTCTCTACTCACAGCTCACATATGACTGTGCCAGGTCCTATGTAGGTACTTCATGTGTATTAACCCAGTTGATCCTCACCAGTACCACGAGGTAGCTATTTTTATTATTCCAATTTTTTAGATAAGAATACCAAGCTCAGAGAAGTTAAGTAACTTGTTTAAGTCACATAGCTAATGAGAAGTGGGACTCGGATCAGAAGTTTGGTTCCAGAGTTAGCTTGGTTTTTTTTCTACCTTATGTGGCCTCTGAATCTATTAAAGAGTCACATGACTGAGATTCTCTTATGTGTCAAGGCAAACGACAAGAAGGTGCAGCCATTGATAGAACTGGTGAGGATTTCACTCTGCAGCCAACAATGTAGATGGGAAATAACAGTGGCTTACACAAACGAGATGATGTTGGGAGGCGGTTCTCCATGTTCTGGGAGCAGAGGCGCTGACAGCTTTTGTTCTGGAGTGTCATCTCCAGAACATTTGTTGCAAACAGCTTTAGAAGATAGAGATAGTGGCTCCCTCTGAGGCAGAGAATAGACTTGTTTGCTGTGTAGTGTAATAAAGATAGTGTGTTCTTACAAGGTAAAGGTTGGACACATTTGCTCACAGTGCGTTATAAAAAATCAGGGTTTTCTAAGTGGTTGGTTCCTCAGGTATGAGGCAAGGCTGGCTAGGCACAGAATTCCCATGGCTGCTCCTCATTGGCTTCTGGGATCTGGGAGGCAGTGGTCAACTGACCCGACCACGGGGCTCATGCTGCTTGCTACGCTGTAAGTAATAAACTCTTCTGTCTTGGACTTGGGAATCTCATGTCTTCAGCCAGAATCCTTGAAACTGTGGCAGGCTCACTTGTTGTTTTACAAGTAAGGTGACATTGAGCCCTGCACAGTGCTTGACAGTAGTTTTTTTTCTTCCTCATATAAAAAAGGATAGGAGGTAAGCAGATTAGGGTTAATGTAGCAGCTTCCAAAAGTCAGCAGGCACCCTGGATCCTTCAGGTTTTGACTCTGCCATCTTTAATATTTCCTAAGGCCATATGTGCCTGTGGACACTCCAGCTATCATGTCTCCATGCCAGGAAGGAAGATGGAAAAAGATGGCAAGAAAGGGCTTTCCCAGATATCTTACAAGGTCTGGAGCCATCCCTATCTACAAGGAGAGCTGGGAAATGTCATCTTTTGACTGGGCACAATTTCACTCAGAATATAATTGGTGTTCTGTTACAGAGAAGAAACAGGGAATGGATTTGGGGTAAGCAGCAAGCCATCCCAACTGTGGTGACACAGACCTTGTACTGGGTATATGCAGAAGAGGATGTTTTTTGTGAAGATTTCCAGCATAACTATACATTTGATTTCAATACTAAGTCCCATTCTCTTTGCTTAGAAAAATGCAAACTGCAGTGCGTGAAGGCAAGTCTTGCTCCTGCATACATTTCCCAGCTGCTAATGGAGACCCTTGTGTGCATGAAGCATTTGGTAGTTGAAACTATGGGCTAACAACCAATTGAAAGGAAACAGTAACCCCTGGAAGAGTCTTTGCACCAGTAATGACCCTTGTGAGCCATTAATCTGCAAGAGATGCCCTATCTCTAGGTCACTGCTTTGTAAACCAAGTATCAGTAAAGGTTGCCAGACACATGTTAATTATTTCTATGGATGAAGCCATTGCAGTTGGTCTGTGCAAGAAACTTTTTGATGAGAGAATGCCTTGGTTCACTGAATCTGTGAGAAGTAAGATCCCTGAAACAGGAGGAATTGTCTACGCCCCTCTCTTGGATCCCTCTAAGGAGCTCAGGACAGTTGGTCAGCACCAATGTCCCCTGGTAGCATTGTAGCGCACTTTTCTGGGAGTCTGATTGGAGAGTTTTATCATCATTTGTTTTCTTTGCTACAGGTTAGCAGCTCAGATTTTTTATGATTATAAAATGATGTTAATGGTAATATTAAAAGCAATGACTATGATTGCTTGTCTATTATGTGTCATTCAGGGTGCCTTGCATAAATTATCTCCATGATGTTCCCAAGAGGTTGGTACTGTTAGTGGCTCTATTTAAAATCTGTGCATTAGATTTAAGAGAGGTTACTGACTTTGTCCAACTTGTCCAGGTAGGCAAAGGGCAGGAGTAGGATCTCAGATTCAAATGTAAGTCCCTGCAACTCTAAGATCTAGGTTTTTAACCATTATATTAGAATAGCTTTCAATATCATAAACAGAAGAGCTTTAGGTTTGTTCTGCTTCCTTCTCTCCCTCATTCCCTCCCTCTTTTCCTTTCTCCCTTCTTTCCTTCTACTCTTTTTGCTTCCTCAATCCATCCCTTTCTTGTCTCCTTTATTTTTAACAACAGAAACAAACAAAACTTGCTTTAATACCATCATTACCATTTTCATACATTTGCATCTCACTTTTCAAGTCTGGTCCATATGTTTTTATATTCCATTCAATGCATATTTACCCAGCACTTATTCTGTACTAGGTGCTGGCTATATAGTGATGAAAGAGACTGACATAGTCCCTATTATCATGGAGCAGACATGGCATTTTGCATTCTACTTCTCTTGTATAATATTATACCAAAACCCATTTCCATGTCACTATGCTGTTTTCATAATTATCATTTTTAATGTCATAATAATATTCTATCATATTGATGTTCCATAATTACCTTCAATATTACATTACTGTTGGGCAATTAGGTTGATTCCAGTTATTTGCTATTATAGATAACAAGCATCTTTAATCCTTTTCTAAAAATAAAAGAAATATGGATGATCCTCCAAGGAATATCTTTGTGCCTATAGTTTTATTCTTTTGTTTTTTTTTTCCCTTAGGAAAAGAAATCCCTAGAGTGCAATTACGGACAAGAGGGAAAGTACATTTCTATGACTTTATGGAAGTGTTAAAAACTAAACACTATGTGCAGGTCCCTAGCAAGTATTTTATACATTTTATTTCAAATAATCTTCACAAAAATCTTAAAAATCAGCTAAGACCACACTCACTTTACAGATGAAGAAACTGAGTCACAGAGAGGTTAAAGTAATTATCCTAGAGTCATGATCTGGTACATGGAGGAAGCATCCAAAACAAGGTCCATGAGGGCTCAAGTCCATGTTCTTCACAGTTTCTGACTCACTTTCTGCTTCTGAGAGTCATTCATTCATCCTTCTTCACAAACCAGTGGTAGAGTTGCTTCTAAACTGTGAAGCTGAGAAGCAGGGCAGAGGACCTGTCTCACAGATGTTTCTAACTCTATATTAACCACCTCATGCCCTCTGTGGTTGAGCAGGTGTAGGGGTTATGGGAGTTAATCCATGAATGAATATCATAAGCATTAAATAAATGTTAGTCATTCATTATTGTCACCACCCTTATTGACATACTGCAAAATTTAAGCTTAAACTTTTCTACCCAGATTCTTTTTCCTTACTTGGGCCTTTTCACTGAAGATTGTGACCAGATACTTTGGGGAAATAGATTTGATGTAGTTATCAAGGGATAGCACATTTGCCAGGTCTTCCTTCCTCACTCTCTCCCCTCTCTCCCTCTTTCTCTATTCCTTCTTTCTCACTGTCCCTCCCTCCCTTCCTTCTTCCTTCCCTTCCCTTTCCCTTTCCCTTTCTCTTTCCCTTCCCTTTTCCCTTTCCCTTTCTCTCTCTTCTTTCTCTTTCTTTCCCTTCCTTCCTTCCTTCCTTCCTTCCTTCCTTCCTTCCTTCCTTCCTTCCTTCCTTCCTTCCTTCCTTCCTTCCTTCTTTTTCTTCTTTCTTTCTTTCTCTGTCTTTCTTTCTCTCTCTTCTTTCATTTCTCTCTTTTCTTCTTTTCTCCTTCCTTCCTTCCCTCCCTCCTTCCCTTCTTCTTTTGAGTATTTCCTGTGGTGAAACACTATTCTAAGTATCTTTAAATATACTAAAATTCTTTATTCCTTACAATAACCTATAAGGTAGGTACTGTGGTAGTTCTCATTTTACAGACAAGAAAATGAAGGTACAGAGAGATTAGCTCTAGGCAGAGGCAAATTTACATGGTAGCTAATAAAACTTAGGCATCAGGCTCCTCTCTTGTATGGACCATTGTGATTTGGGAAATTGCTGTGTAATTATAGAATGTCCGAGGGAGAAAGGGAAGTCAGAGTGCAATCAGGACGCTTTCTATGTAAACATTTCTCATATTGCAGAAGAGAACTTAGGAGAAGGGGTGGTGAATCTCTGAGTATCCAGTAAATTGTTGTGATTTCCTTTCTTATTCAAGGTAAGTATTTGCTTTGTCTCCAATTTTGTATTTGCAATTTTGTCTTTTTTTTTTTTTTTTTTAAATAAAGAGGGTCCTTCAGTTGTGTAAGGTCCGGCTCCCATAAAATTGCTATCCTTTTCTAGAGTCTGGCTATGCCAAATTGGCATCATGTACACCGTAGCATCTTGGAAACACAGTATTTCTCATGGAAGGTGCTTTTGGGCAGAACAGTTCCTTGTTTGCAGGATTATCCTGTGCTTTGCAAGATGTCCAATACTTGTGAGCCCTTTTCACTTAGAGGCAGTGTTTCCAAGTCCTTGTAAAAATCCCACTTCTAAATAGTCCCTTAGGAAGGTGGACAAGGAAGAAGGAACAGGGCCTTGGGTTCAGAGTGATTAGTTAGTAGCTGGACAATTTTCAGCCTCAATATTTTCTATACAATTGGGTATTTATTTCCTGTAGCTGTTGTAAAAAATTATCACAAACTGGGTTGCTTGAAAACAGAATTTTTTTCCCCTGAGTTCTAGAGGTTAGAAATCTGAAATCAAGGTGTCAGCAGGAACATTTTTCTTCTGAAAGGTCTAAGAAAGAATCCTTCTTGTGTCTCCCAGCTTCCAGTGGTTGCTGGGAATCCCTGGTGATTTCTGGCTTCTGGTTGCGTCACTCCAATCTCTGCCTCTGTGTTGCATGGCCTTCTGCCCTGTGTGTTTTGTGTGTCTGTTTGCTCTTCTTAGAAAGACACAAGTCATTGCATTAGGGCCTATCCTAATCCTGTATGACCACATCTTAACTAATAATAGATCTACAAAGACTGTTTCCAAATATGATCACATCCAACATTTTGCATGGACATAAATTATGGAAGGACATTAATCAATTCAGTTCAAATAGAATAATATCTTTCAATTTTGGGGGGGAATTAATTATAATATATATAAACACATGCAGTACCAGATGCATAAAATATACCTTTTAAAAAATATATATATATTTGAGACAGGGCCTCACTTTGTCTCTCAGGCTGAAGTGCAGTGGTGCAGTCACGGTTCACTGCAGCCTCAACCTCCTGGAGTCAAGTGATTCTCCCATCTCTGCCTCCCAAGTAGCTGGGACTATAGGCACCCACCACTACACCTAGCTAATTTTATTTTTCAAATTTTTGTAGACATGGGATTTTACCATGTTGCCTAGGCTGGTTGCAAATGCCTTGAGCTCATGCTATCTGCCTGCCTTGGCCTCTCAAAGTGCTGAGATTACAGGCATGAGCCACCGTGCCCGGCCAGAAGATACTTTTTAAATGGAAGTTTTTACTGCAACAAGCTTAAGATGGGCCATAAGATATGGTTCCATAGAATTCTCTGGAAATTACAAGCAACAGATGGTTGGATCCTTTTTTCTAAACAAAACTGGGATAGGTTGGGCTGCTTTGGCACCTGAGGCTCTAATAAGTTCCTTTTCTCTGAAATCAGCTATCCTACAAAATGAAAATATAAACTGTTGTCTATAGATTGCGTGAATAAAAAAGATGGGGAGCAGCTCTGCTGGTGAAGAATAGAAACAGGAAAAGGAGAGGTCCAGCGATAATTTAAAAAGTCAATTAACATAGAGCTTAGGGGTTTAGCATGTGGGGTCTTCTTGAATTTGAATCCCTGTATTCAAGTCTCCTTGCTCTGTGACATTGAACGTATCACCTTAACTCTTCTGAGTCTCATTTGCCTCATCTGTAAAATGGGGATAAAAGTAGGGCCTACCTTACAGGCCGCTGCGGGTATGAAATAAGACGGTTCATGGAAAGCATTGAGCAGATGGTAGGTATTCCAGAAATGGTCATTTTCATCATTTTCTCATGATGTTGTAAGACAGCTTCCTCATGTGTGTCCAAGCCTGGCTGACTTGCTAGGAAGATTTCTGGGAGGCTTTGAAAATACTTACTTTCAGCTAAAAAAAAAAAAAAAAAAAAACCACTAATTAATTCATTGATTTGTTCATTTATTCAATTCTTGTGCTGGACACTGCTGCTGTGTCCTGGGGATAAAATAGTAACCAGAAGACTTTGATGCTTTTGTATCCCTGGACAAGCACCAAGGTACTCCATTTTGGAGGTGTTATGAATGGCTTCTCTTTATGGATCATTTGGCTGAGTAAATATTGATTGCATTGCTGGAGGTTGGGTTTGGTCACTACAGACATCCTTGGGAGATGAACTCCAGGGACCAACTGGAGTCAAGTGGATGCTGTGCCTTTCCTTGGTATTGAAAGTTGAGAATATCTTGGAATTGGTACATAAATTTTCTTTTGATCAGATTAATGAAACGTACCTCCTATCAAATAAGCATGAGTGATATAATTACAGCACAAAATGAATTCTGCCATGGAAAGGGCTGACAGCCTGTTGGGGTGGGAGAACCAAGTTCTTACTTCTTTCACCTGTTAGAGGGAATGTTCTTGGAAACTCAGCCCTGTTAAACTGCATGACCCTTGCCAGAAGGTGCTAAGTCTCATGGTTGTGCTGGCATTGGGCAGATTTATTGCAGCTCCTCCAATTTCTTAGAGGAGATCTCCCAAGAATGTGTTTTATATTGTTGGTTATGATGATAATGTAAGAATCTCAAACTCCGGGCAGAATATACTCTGCATTTCAAAAGATCTGGACACTAGAAAATATCTGCCACAATAAAAGAGTAAAGTAATATTTTTTCCATCAACCTTTCTCAGGGACAGTTTGGGCTGCAGCCTGACCAAGAGTCCCAAGGGCTGTTTTGCTAGATTTCAGCTTTTATCTGTGAGCTCAGGGAAGCTCAGGCATTCGTGGCTGTTAACTTGGCAACACAGTGTTCCAGTCACTTCTGGTTCCTGAACTTGGCAACTTAACTGTAGTTTAATACACTTGTACATTTGTAGAATCTGGTTTTATCATAAATAAACTTTCAAATTGAACTTTTGAAATGATAATCCAATAATTCCCATCTTATTTACCATGAAACAGAGCTACGGCCCCATAAAGGTAGGACATGGGTCACTTTTTGGCGAATACTTAGAGAAATTTGGGCAACATTGAGATATCAAGGAAAATAATTACATTTGGGACTTTTCTAGGGTGAGATTTGAAACATGGTCAAAAGTTCATTCTCCGGAATCCCATGGGCTAAGGACCAGGTCCTAGACCTGACATTTGTGGTCATATGGCCTTATGTATGCATTTAACCTCTCTGAGTTTTTGTTTCTCTTCTGTACAGACTTGTAATAATCAGATTAAATAGAAAGAACTTAAATCAGTTGGGGCACAGAGGAAGCTTTCAAGAAAAAAAAACAACAACAAACTATTGTGAGTGAATGAATGAAAAAAATTAATAGTAATAACAATAATGAATTGTTATGCATTACAGGTGGTGGCTCACACCTGTAATCCCAGCACTTTGGGAGGCAGAGGCGGGTGGATCACTTGAGGTCAGGAATTTGAGATCAGTCTATCCAATGTGGTGAAACTCTATCTCTACTAAAAGTACAAAAATTAGGCAGGGGTGGTGGTGGGCACCTGCAGTCCCAGCTACTGGGGAGGCTGAGGCAGGAGAATCACTTGAGCCTAGGAGGCGGAGGTTGCAGTGAGCTGAGATCGTGCCCCTGCACTTCAACCTGGGCGACAGAGCGAGACTCCATTTCAAAAACAAACAAACATGAATGAATAAATGAATAAAAACAGTCCCATAATACCTTTCATCAAAATTGCAACAAGGAGATTAGAATTGAATTACATTTAGCAATTTATACATTCAGGTTTGGCTACATAATTGTGAAGCTCAGTACAAAATCAAAAGGCAGAGACCTTTGTTCAAAAATTATTAAGAATTTCAAGATAGCGACAGCTGAGCATTAAGCCTAATACAGGGCTCTTCTAAATGTAGGACCCTGGGTGACTGCATGGGTCACATGCCCGGAAGTCAGCCTTGCCCACATTCTAAAGGAGCTTCATTCATTGGTTCACACTTTACAAATGTTTCCTGATTTCCTTTTTAATCTGTGTAGTGACCTCCAAATCAACAAGTGTGATTAAAATCTTTGAAATCTCTGGTTTTCTTCCTTCATTTTAGGAGACCTCTTCTAAAAAATAAGTTTGTTTTTATCTACATTGAGGATATGTATAGCTGGTGGGGGAAAAAAGCATAACCATCTTATGAATTCTTGTATCATCTTTTCATTTTCTTTTTTTTTCTTAGTACCTTTTTTATTACTGTAAGTTCTGGGATATATGTGTAGAACATGCAGGCTTGTTACATAAGTATACACATGCCACGGTGGTTTGCTGCACCCATTAACCTGTCATCTACATTAGGTAGTTCTCTTAATACTATCCCTCCTCTATCCCCAACCCCATGACAGGCCCTGGTGTATGATGTTCCCCTCCCTGTGTCCATGTGATTTCATTGTTCAACTTCCACATATGAGTGAGAGCATGCTGTGTTTGGTTTTCTATTCCTGTGTTAGTTTGCTGAGAATGATGGTCTCCAGCTTCATCTATGTCCCCGCAAAGGACACGAACTCATCCTTTTTTATGACTGCGTAGTATTCCATGGTGTATATGTGCCACATTTTCTTTATCCGGTCTATCATTGATGGGCATTTGGGTTGGTTCCAAGTCTTTACTATTGTGAATAGTGCTGCAATAAACATACATGTGCGTGGGTCTTTACAGTAGAATAATTTACAATCCTTTGGGCATATACCTCATAATGGGATTGCTGGGCCAAATGGTATTTCTGGTTCTAGATCCTTGAGGAATCACCACACAGTCTTCCACAATGGTTGAGCTAATTTACACTCCCACCAACAGTGTAAAAGTGTTCCTATTTCTCCACATCCTCTCCAGCATCTGTTGTTTCCTGACTTTTTAATAATTACCATTCTAATTGGTGTGAGATGCTATCTCCTTGTGGTTTGGATTTGCCTTTCTCTAATGACCAGTGATGACAAGCTTTTTTTTCATATGTTTATTGGTCACATAAATGTCTTCTTTTGCGAAGTGTCTGTTCATGTCCTACACCTACTTTTTTATGGGGTTGTTTTTTTCTTGTAAATTTGTTTAACTTCCTTGTAGATTCTGGATATTAGCCCTTTATCAGATGGATAGATTGCCAACATTTTCTCCCGTTCTTTAGGTTGCCTGTTCACTCTGATGATAGTTTCTTTTGCTGTGCAGAAGCTCTTTACTTTAATTAGATTCCATTTGTCTATTTTGGCTTTTGTTGCCATTGCTTTTGGTGTTTTAGTCATGAAGTCTTTGCTTATGCCTATGTCCTGAATGGTATTGCCTAGGTTTTCTTCAAGAGTTCTTATGGTTTTAGGTCTTACATTAAAGTATTCAATCCATCTTGAGTTAATTTTCGTATAAGGTGTGAGGAGGGGATCCAGTTTCACTTTTCTGCATATGGCTAGCCAGTTTTCCAAACACCATTTATTAAATAGGAAACCATTGCTTGTTTTTGTCAGGTTTGTCAAAGATCAGATAGTTGTAGATGTGTGGCATTATTTCTGAGGCCTCTGTTCTGTTCCATTGGTCTATATATCTGTTTTGGTACCAGTACCATGCTGTTTTGGTTACTGTAGCCTTGTAGTATAGTTTGATGTCAGGTAGTGTGATGCGTCCAGCTTTGTTCTTTTCGCTTAGGATTGCCTTGCCTGTACAGGATCTTTCTAAATTCCATATGAAATTTAAAGTAGTTGTTTCTAATTCTGTGAAGAAAGTCAATGGTAGCTTGATGTGGATAGCACTGAATCTATAACTTACTTCAGGCAATATGGCCATTTTGATGACACTAATTCTTCCTATTCATGAGCATGGAATGTTTTTCCATTCATTTGTATCCTCTCTTATTTCCTTGGGCAGTGGTTTGTAGTTCTCCTTGACATGCTGCTGGATTTGGTTTGCCAGTATTTTATTGAGGATTTTTACAACGATGTTCATCAAGGATATTGGCCTGAAATTTTCTTTTTTTGTTGTGTCTCTGCCAGGTTTTGGTATCAGAATGATGCTGGCCTCATAAGATGAGTTAGGGAGGAGTCCCTCTTTTTCTCACATCCCTTGTAAGTTGTATTTTCTAGGTATTTTATTGTCTTTGTAGCAATTGTGAATGAGAGTTCACTCGTGATTTGGCTCTCTGTTTGTCTGTTATTGGTGTATAGGAATGCTTGTTATTTTTGCATATTGATTTTGTGTCTTGAGACTTTGCTGAAGTTGCTTATCAGCTTAAGGAGATTTTGGGCTGAGATAATGGGGTTTTCTAAATATACAATCATGTCATCTGCAAACAGAGACAATTTAACTTCCTCTCTTACTATTTGAATACCCTTTATTTCTTTCTCTTGCCTGATTGCCCTGGCCAGAACTTCCAATACTATGTTGAATAGGAGTGGTGAGAGAGGGCATTCTTGTCTTGTGCCAGTTTTCAAAGGTAATGCTTCCAGCTTTTTCCCATTCAGTATGATATTGACTGTGGGTTTGTCATAAATAGCTCTTATTATTTTGAGATACATTCCATCAATACTTAGTTTATTAAGACTTTTTAGCATGAAGTGTTGTTGAATTTTATTGAAGGGCTTTTCTGCATATATTGAGATAATCATGTAGTTTTTGTCATTGGTTCTGTTTATGTGATGGATTACGTTTATTGATTAGCATATGTTGAACCAGTCTTGCATCCCAGGGATGAAGCCAACTGGATTGTAGTGGATAAGCTTTTTAATGTGCTGCTGGATTTGTTTTGCCAGTATTTTATTGAGGATTTTTACATCGATGTTCACCAAGGATATTGGCCTGAAATTTTCTCTTTTTGTTGTGTCTCTGCCAGGTTTTGGTATCAGAATGATGCTGGCCTTATAAGATGAGTTAGGGAGGAGTCCCTCTTTTTCTGTTATTTGGAATAGTTTCAGATGGAATGGTACCAGCTCCTCTTTGTACCTCTGGTAGAATTTGGCTGTGAATCCATCTGTTCTTGGGCTTTTTTTGATTGGTAGACTATTAATTACTGCCTCAATTTCAGAACTTGTTATTGGTCTATTCAGGGATTCAACTTCTTCCTGGTTTAGTCTTGGGAGGGTGTTTGTGTCCAGGAATTTATCAATTTCTTCTAGATTTTCTAGTTTATTTGCATAGAGGTGTTTATAATATTCTCTGATGGTAGTATGTATTTCTGAAGAATCAGTGGTGATAGTCCCTTTATCATTTTTTATTGTGTCTATTTGATTCTTCTGTCTTTTCTTCTTTATTAGTCTGGCTAGCAGTCTATTTTGTTAATCTTTTTTTTTTTTTTAAAAAAAATAGCTCCTGGATTTATTGAGTTTTTGAAGGGTTTTTCATGTCTCTATCTCCTTCAGTTCTGCTCTGATCCTATTTCTTGACTTCTGCTAGCTTTCGAATTTGTTTGCTTTTGTTTCTCTAGTTCTTTTAATTGTGATGTTAGGGTGTCAATTTTATATCTTTCCCACTTTCTCCTCTGGGCATTTAGTGCTATAAGTTTCCCTCTAAACACTGCTTTAGCTGTGTCCCAGAGATTCTGGTACATTGAGTCTTGGTTCTCATGGGTTTCAAAGAACTTATTTGTTTCTTCCTTAATTTTGTTATTTACCCAGTCAGTAGTCATTCAGGAGCAGGTTGTTCAATTTCCATGTAGTTATGCGGTTTTGAGTGAGTTTCTTAATCCTGAGTTCTAATTTGATTGCACTGTGGTCTGAGAGACTGTTATGATTTCCATTCTTTTGCATTTGCTGAGGAGTGTTTTACTTCCAATTACGTGATCAATTTTAGAATAAGTGCAACGTGGTGCTGAGAAGAATGTATATTCTGTTGATTTTGGGTGGAGTGTTCTGTAGATGTCTATTAGGTCTGCTTGGTCCAGAGCTGAGTTCGATTCCTGAATATCCTTGTTAATTTTCTGCCTCATTGATCTGTCTAATATTGACAGTGGGGTGTTAAAGTCTCCCACTATTATTGTGTGGGAGTCTAAGTCTCTTTGTAGGTCTCTAAGGACTTGCTTTATGAATCTAGGTGCTCCTGTATTGGGTGCATATATATTTAGGATAGTTAGCTTATCTTGTTGCATTGATCCCTTTACCATTATGTAATGCCCTTCTTTGTCTTTTTTGATCTTTGTTGGTTTAAAGTCTGTTTTATCAGAGACTAGGATTGCAACCCCTTCTTATTTTTTGCTTTCCATTTGCTTGGTAAGTATTCTTCCATCCCTTTATTTTGAGCCGAAGTGTGTCTTTGCATGTGAGATGGGTCTCCTGAATACAACACACTGGTGGGTCTTGACTCTTTATCCAATTTGCCAGTGTGTGTCTTTTAATTGGGGCATTGAGCCTGTTTACATTTAAGGTTAATATTGTTATGTGTGAATTTGATCCTGTCATTATGATGATAGCTGGTTATTTTGCCCATAAGTTGATGCAGTTTCTTCATACTGTCAATGGTCTTTACAATTTGGTATGTTTTTTCAGGGGCTGGTAGCAGTTTTTCCTTTCCATATTTAGTGCTTCCTTCAGGAGCTCTTGTAAGGCAGGCCTGGTGGTGACAAAATCTCTCAGCATTTGCTTGTCTGTAGAGGATTTTATCTCTCCTTTGCTTATGAAGCTTAGTTTGGCTGGATATAAAACTCTGGGTTGAAAATTCTTTTCTTTAAGAGTGTTGAATATTGGCTCCCACTCTCTTCTGGCTTGTAGGGTTTCTGCAGAGAGATCCACTGTTAGTCTGATGGGCTTCCCTTTGTGGGTAACTCAACCTTTCCCTCTGGCTGCCCTTAACATTTTTTTCCTTCATTTCAACCTTGGTGAATCTGACAATTCTGTCTTGGGATTGCTCTTCTCGAGGAGTATCTTTGTGCTGTTCTCTGTATTTCCTGAATTTGAATGTTGGCCTGTCTTGCTAGGTTGGGGAAGTTCTGGGTAATATTATGAAGAGTGTTTTCCAACTTGGTTCCATTCTCCTCGACACTTTCAGGTACACCAATCAAACGTAGGTTTGGTCTTTTCCCATAGTCCCATATGTTCCATATCTAGTCTTGTCTTCACACTTTATTTCATTAAGTTGATCTTCAATCTCTGATATCATTTCTTCTGCTTGATTGATTTGGATATTGATACTTGTGTATGCTTCACTAAGTTCTTGTACTGTGCTTTTCAGCTTCATCAGGTTATTTATGTTCTTCTCTAAACTGGTTACTCTAGTTAGCAATTTGTCTAACCTTTTTTCAAGGTTCTTAGCTTCCTTGCATTGGATTAGAACATGCTCCTTTAGCTTGGAGGAGTTTGTTATTACCCAACTTCTGAAGCCTACTTCTGTCAATTCGTTAAACTCATTCTCCATCCAGTTATATTCCCTTGCTTGCAAGGAGTTGTAATCCTTTGGAGGAGAATAAGCATTCTGGTTTTTGGAATTTTCAGCCTTTTTGCACTGGTTTTTCATCATTTTCATGTATTTATCTACCTTTGGTCTTTGATGTTGGTGACCTTTGGATGGGGTTTCTGTGTGGATGTCCTTTTTGTTGATGTTGAAGCTATTTCTTTTTGTGAGTTAGTTTTCCTTCTAACAGTCAGGCCTCTCTGCTGCAGGTCTGCTGGAGTTTGCTGGAGGTCCCTCCAGACCCTGTTTGTCTGGGTATCAGCAGCAGAGGTTGCAGAACAGCAAAGATTGCTGCCTGTTCCTTCCTCCTGAAGCTTCGTCCCAGAGGGGCACCCATCAGATGCCAGCCGGAGCTCTCCTGTATGAGGTTTCTGTCAACCCCTGCTGGGAGGTGTCTCCCAGTCAGGAGTTCTGGGGGCCAGGGACCCACTTGAGGAGGCAGTCTGTCCCTTAGCAGAGCTAAAGCACTGTGCTGGGAGACCCAGTGCTCTCTTCAGAGCAGTGCTGGAGCTGGCAGGCAGGAACATTTAAGTCTGCTGAAGCTGCACCCATAGCTGCCGCTTCCCCCAGGTGCTCTATCTCAGGGAGATGGGAATTTTACCTATAAGCTCCTGACTGGGGCTGCTGCCTTTCTTTCAGAGATGTCCTGCTCAGATAGAAGGAAGATAGAGAGGCAGTCTGGCTACAGCGGCTTTGCCAAGCTGCAGTGGGCTCTGCGCAGTGTGCTCTGCCCAGTTCTAACTTCCTGGTGGCTTTGTTTACACTGTGAGAGGAAAACCATCTACTCAAGCCTCAGTAATGGTGGACGCCCCTCCCCCCACCAAGCTTGAGCATCCCAGGTCGACTTCAGACTGCTGTACTGACAGTGAGAATTTCAAGCCAGTGGACCTTAGTTTGCTGGGCTCCATGGGGGTAAGATCTGCTGAGCTAGACCACTTGGCTCACTGGCTTCAGCACCCTTTCCAGGGGAGTAAATGGTTCCATCTCACTGGTGTTCCAGGCACAACTGGGGTATGAAAAACAACAACAACAACAACAAGCTCCTGCAGCTAGCTCAGTGTCTGCCCAAACGGCCGCCCAGTTTTGTGCTTGAAACCCAGGGCCCTGGTGGTGTAGGCGCCCGGGAGAATCTCCTGGTCTTCAGGTTGTGAAGACCATGGGAAGAGCATAGTATCTGGATTGGAGTGCATCATTCCTCACAGCACAGTGCCTCTTGGCTTTCCTTGGCTAGGGGAGGGAGTTCCCTGACCCCTTGCGCTTCCCAGATAAGGCAACACCCCACCCTGCTTTGGCTCACCCTCCATGGGCTGACCCACTGTCTAATCAGTTACAATGAGATGAGCTGGGTACCTCAGTTGAAAATGCAGAAATCACCCACCTTCTGCATTGATCTCGCTGGGAGCTGCAGACCAGAGGTGTTCCTCTTCGGCCATTTTGCCAGTCACTCTCTCATTTTCTTACATAGTTTGGGAATAATTTCCAGTTTTCTTACTAAATGGTGTATTATCTACCTTGTAAAGGAGATAGCAGCAGCCTGTGCTTATTGATAGTGTAGAATATTTAATATAAGTTCCATTAGTCTACAGTCCCTGAAGTAGAAGAGCTAAGGATATCTAATGACAAGAGATTAAATTAGGACAGACACTAACTCTTCGTTCTCCTAATGATCATTTTCTCAGTGTGAGTTGCTGCTATTTCAAAAGAACAAGGACATTATGTTTTCTTGCTCTTCCCACAGCCTGATCTGTAGTGAAATATTTCAGCTGGTTAAGGCTGATGCTAATGAGGCCCAAGGTCATAAGCTTGATCCCTATCTAGGGCAATTAGTTAACCTCAAAAGAAAGTCCACACTACCCCTTCCACTCTAGGCAGCCAGTTCACAATTCCTGACATGGGACATTTTGGGGCATGTGGATAAAATAACAAATTGTCAGTTTGCAGAAATATCAGATATTCAGTTTAACCCTTTTCCCATTTGCCCCAAGAATATTCACTGGCAGCGCTTACTGCTGCAGCATTTACCCCGAGATAACTTTGCCATGAAGTATCTCGCTTTTATTATTATTTTCGCATTGCTCTATGTATTCACTTTGGAAACAAAAGAGACCATTCTATTTATAGCATTCTATTTTTAGTAGTGGTATTTCCATTTATAAAATATAATAATTCCTGACCGCTGAAAATCTCAAATCCTAGAAAACATAGCTTTGTTTTTCTTTTCTTTTCTTTTCTTTTTTTAGATGTAGTCTCTCTCTGTTGCCAGGCTGGAGTGCAGTGGCATGATCTCAGCTCACTGCAACCTCTGCCCCTTGGATTCAAGCGATTCCCCAGCCTCAGCCTTCCAAGTAGCTGGGACTATAGGCATGCAACACCACGCCTGGCTAATTTTGTTTTTCTATTTTAGTAGAGACAGGGTTTCACCATGTTGGCCAGAGAACCGGGAGATGGATCTCCTGACCTCGCGATCCATCCGCCTTGGCCTCCCAAAGTGCTAGGATTACACGCACGAGCCACCGTGCCCGGCTGAGAACGTAGCATTGCTATGAGTGATGTTAACATTGTTCTTAAACAGTTGTTGACCAAAGATTCATTTGATGAATTAGATTTTTCTGAAATAGATGATTCTAATGATTCAGATGATCCTAATGTTAGTTCTGTTTAGAAATAGCTGCAAGAATGGTTTTTATATTTTATTTTCACATTGAAAATCAGTAGGATTTGCTTCAGCCTCAAAGAGTGTGTTTATGTAAAATTAAATGAGCGCTGGCAGCCAGCTGCACTTTTTTTTTTTTCCCTAAATGGCAAAAGGGTCAAGTGCTGTGACCCTTCGTTTCCTCCTATTTAGCAGGTATCACCAATTGACCTTGACAGTCTCTCCTACTGAACTGAGAAAAAACCTCAGAATCCTTCTCAATGCTGCATTCTAGGTCAGAGGTCAGTAGATTATGGCCCATCAGGCTAAATAGTGCTCGCTCCCTGTTTTCATAAATAAAGTTTTATTGGAACACTGCCCCTGGCTTATTTGTTTATGGGGCTCTGGCGTTTCACTGGCAGAGTTGAGTAGTTGTGATAGAGATTATATCTCACAAAGCCTAAAATATCTGCCATCTGGCCTTCAGAACAAATTTTGCTGACCTCTACTCTAGGTTGTTATTGAATCAAGAAGAGTTGGCACATATCTATGTTTTATCCTTAGGTTAGGGAGTAATTATTCTTATGATAAAATGATTATTTCTTTTAGGAAATGATTGTATCCCCAAGAAGGGAGCTCCTTTAGTATATCTGCTATTCATTTAGAAATAATTAACTGTTTCTTTAATTTATTCTTAGCAACAAGCATGGCATAGGATGTTGGGAAACTTTAGGTCAGTATTTACAGAGCTATGGCTTCTAAGAGAAATGAGAAGTTTTACAAGACTTAATTTTTATGAGTCTTTAGAAGTCTTAGAAGTTGTTCTTTGAGTTCTGCTAATTGCCAACTTATCTACTTATATTTTATTAAGGAAAGAAACATCTGTTGAAAAAAATATGGAAGCATGTGTCATACTGAAGAAAAATCAGTTTCTCCATTTTATATGTAAAGGGTGGCAATTCTTATTTATTTGGATTTCACATTTTCAATGTTTCTTTCAAATACTCCCCATAAAGCCAAAAGTTCTGTGTGAACTTTTGGCTGGAGGTTCTCCATTCATACTTCCTTCACTGTGCCTTTGAAAAGCCATACTATTTGATTGAACATTGCTCTGCATAATTTCTAGTTAATTGAAAAGTCCCCAAAGAGGTTGAGCTTAGTTGCCTAGGGCAAAAAAAAAAAAAAAATCATGTTCAAAATTCAACATCTTTAAAAGAAATTTTCTTACAGAGACACAATCTTGCTCTGTCTCCCAGGCTGGAGTACAGTGGTGCAATGATAGCTTACTGCAGCCCTGAACTTCTGGGGCCAGATGATCCTCTTGCCTCAGCCTCCTGAGTAGCTAGGACTATGGGTGTGTGCCACCACATCCAACTATTTAAAACATCTTTTTTTGTAGAGACAGTCTTGCTATGTTGTCCAGGCTGGTCTCAGATTTCTGGCCTCTAGCAATCCTTCTGTGTCAGCCTTCCAAAGTTCTGGGATTATGGGTATGAGCCACATGCCTGGGCCCAAAATGACTTTTTTTTAAATGAAACCCTAACAGCTGTGGGTTGTGGGGTCTGTGGTTTTGATTTGCAAATGGGCTAGAAATAAATTGGATGCGGAGCAGAACAATGACTTGAAAACAGATGAGTCAGGACAGCTAATAAAGTGGCTGTGTTTTGTCTATCTATGAGTAACCATTTGCTCTTGGCCTTGATAGAAGCTTTAATTGCTTCCCAGACACCCCCCCTCCACCTTTTTTCTTTTTAGTTATTTCAATAGCTTTTAGGGTTCAAGTGGTTTTTTTGTTACATGGATGAATTACAGAGCAGTAAATTCTGAGATTTTAGTGCACCTCTTATCCAAATAGTGTATGCTGTACCTAATGTGTAGCTTTTTTTTTATCCCTAGTCCTTCTCCCACCCTCTTCCTTCTGAGTCTCTAAAGTTGATTACATCACTCTGTATGCCTTTGCCTACTCATCGCTTTGCTCTTATAAGTGAGAATATAGTTTTTGGTTTTCCACTCCTGTGTTATTTCACTTAGAATAATGGCCTCCAGCTCCATCCAAGTTGCTGCCAAAGACATCACTTTGTTCCTTTTAATGGCCAGGTAGTATTCCATGGTGTATATACCATATTTTTTTACCCACTCACTAGTCGATGGGCACTTAGATTGGTTCCACACCTTTGCAATTGTGAATATGCTGCATAAACATGTGTGTGTAAAAGTGTCTTTTTCATATAATGACTTCTTTTCCTTTGAAAAGATACCAAGTAGAGGGATTGCTGGATCGAAT
Organism: Papio anubis; assembly: GCF_008728515.1. Classification (NCBI taxonomy): domain Eukaryota; kingdom Metazoa; phylum Chordata; class Mammalia; order Primates; family Cercopithecidae; genus Papio; species Papio anubis. Next base: position 83,241,730 of record NC_044991.1, on the reverse strand, counting down.
CGTCGATCTACTTTTAGCTCTTTCAAGACCCCTCGATAGCCTCTTTTTGTGGACTATGAAGAAACACTGTTTTTCATCTTCTTATAGTAGCATTTCGCATTTCGTTTGAGAAACCAGCCTCTCCCCTACTAAAATGAACTCTTTTCTCCAAAGGTAGCCAATCAGGGACTCAAACTCCTCTGGCCATGGTGGCCGATTCAGGAGAGACACATGATCCATCTTGATCTATTTAGAGAGAATCTCGGCACTTGTATGGTACCAGCAAGGCCGTCTATTTCCAACTATCTTGAACCTGGGATGATGCCAGTCTGGAGTCATGGCAGGCCACAGTATGAGGCCTGAGGATAAAACCAATCAATAGAAGCAGAGCTGAAAAGAAGAGGGTAAACCAAGTCCAGATGGCCACTGAGTTCTTGATACAGGCACACCTGCAGCCTAGCTTGGATTCTTCAGTTACAAAAACCAGAAAATTATCTTAATTTCTTTTGTACTTAAGTCAGTTGGAACTGAAGTTTTCACTACTTACACTTAGAGCAATTCTGAATTCTCCAAGCAAGGAGGGCCAACTTTGTAAAAGTCATAGAAATAAGACAGGATCTTGGAAAATGTTTTCAGTACCATTTATCTTAGATTTGCACTCTTTACTGAGTTTCCAGGGTATTTTATTAAGTCCATCAGCTCTTTGGCGTCCCCCGTGACAAGATCAAACTGAAAAAGATGTGAAAATCCAATACGCTAATCAACACTATATAGTTTTTTAACTTGCTGGAAATTTTCTGTGGATCATTAAATTCCCCAAATATGAAACTTCTTCATTGATATGTGGATCATGTAAAATAACCTTGAATACAATTGCTATTTCCATGGTTTCCAGATCCCTGAGGTCCCAGAGAGCATTTGTGCTGGTCATGATAATTTTTCTGTTTCTACCTTTTGCTTAACTCTTTAGCATTGAGTGGTCTACTGCATTTAACTGAATGATTTCTACAAATCTGTGTGTGAATGTGCATGCAAACACATAGATATTTTTTGCATTTATAGACTGAATTTCTTGACTACATCAAGTGGCAATCAGAAAAGTGTTTTGCTACAGTTTTTCAGTACCAGAGAAAACATTGATATTCCCCTAGGTTGCTAGGGAGGATACCTCATTCACAGAAGTAATTGCTCTTTGGGGTCTCGGAGAAACCTAAAAAATCCATGATAAAGATAAATAGCTTTTGTAGTAACTTAGGAAATTTTATTATCTTCCAGTATCCACAGAGAAATAGGGAAGGTAGGCACAATCACACCTTCATTCTGCCTCAAAGTCTGTATCATTGTGGACTAGGAGCAGTCATAAGAAACCCTTTTCCCAATCATCAGCCTACATTCCTCCACCATTTTAAAGCTCTTTTATGCTCACCATAAGAACCATATTATAGAATTGGAAATAATCATCGGGACAGATGGAATAAACCCTTTCACAATTGCATCTCTAACTCCTTAACTCTGCAGCTTCCTCTAATCCTTTTGGGATTTATTTATTTATTTTTTATTTTTATTTTTTTATTTTTATTTTTTGAGACGGAGTCTCGCTGTGTCACCCAGGCTGGAGTGCAGTGGCGCGATCTCAGCTCACTGCAAGCTCCGCCTCCTGGGTTTACGCCATTCTCCTGCCTCAGCCTCCCAAGTAGCTGGGACTACAGGCGCCCGCCACCTCGCCAGGCTAGGTTTTTTATATTTTTTAGTAGAGACGGGGTTTCACCGTGTTAGCCAGGATGGTCTCGATCTCCTGACCTCGTGATCCACCCGTCTCGGCCTCCCAAAGTGCTGGGATTACAGGCTTGAGCCACCGCGCCCGGCCTCCTTTTGGGATTTCTTGGTATCTTGTGAGATTATCTGTAAGCACCATGGTGGCTTTCTAATATTTTCTTCTCCTAACATTTGCTTTCTCTTATATGGGCAACAGCATCTTCCTAGAGCACCTTTTCCCACACCCTATCCTCCTGGTTACTGGATAACCTGCCCCACCATGGCTTAGATGCGGTCACATGATCAAGGCCTGGCCAATCAGCATATTTCATTCCCTTAGCCAAGATGGTTGGTTCAAAGATAGACCCGTGTCCCAAATCACTGCATCAGAGGAAATCCCAGGACTTCTCCTGAAACCACTGGGAAGAAAATATACATTCTGGTAGAAACGTAAGCATTAAGTTACCATAGGCCATTTTGCCACCATCGAAAATATCTGAGAAGTCACCGCAAAGAAAGCAGAACTGAGAGATGGAGATACTAGGTCCTGATTACATTGTTTGAACCCCTGGTCTTGCTGTTCCTGAAGCCAGACCTATCCCCAGACTTCTTAGGTAGGTGAGTCACCAAATAACTTTTCTTTTTCTTAAGTTAGTCTGAATTGGACTTCTGTAATTTGTGGCAAATAGAGCCCTGAGTTATACAAGCAATCAAAGAACAGAGCTTTATTTGCTAGGTCTCTCACCTGTGTCCGGCATCGATAAGTCAGCAAATGAAATACTCAGGATTACATAGGCATGAACTAGAGGAAAAGTGAAAAGCAATTTAGTACAAAAGGAGTGGAATAACTCCGTGAAGGTGGCTCCGTTTAATAGATAAGGAAATTCAAGCAGAAGACGTCCATATTGCTTACTTCTAGAGCAACTAGGCTACTAAAGAAATAACTGGGAGATCAGCATATATAAAGATTCTTCCTGGCCGGGCGCGGTGGCTCACGCCTGTAATCCCAGCACTTTGGGAGGCCGAGGCGGGCGGATCACAAGGTCAGGAGATCGAGACCACGGTGAAACCCCGTCTCTACTAAAAATACAAAAAATTAGCCGGGCGCGGTTGTGGGCGCCTGTAGTCCCAGCTACTCGGGAGGCTGAGGCAGGAGAATGGCGGGAACCCGGGAGGCGGAGCTTGCAGTGAGCTGAGATCGCGCCACTGCACTCCAACCTGGGCGACAGAGCGAGACTCCGTCTCAAAAAAAAAAAAAAAAAAAAAAAAAAAAAAAAAAAAAAAAGATTCTTCCTGACAACATAACAATGCTGAGGTTTTTATTGAAAATTCATATAAGAAGATGCTTCATTGATAAGGCTTTCCAATTCTTTTAGAATAATTGAAATGGCTTTGTCTGTTGGAAGCATATCTTAAATTACCCTCAGCTAGCCTCCACTGGGGATTGAGAGCTCCGGTAAGGTAGGAACCACACCTCACTCACCTTAGTCTACCAGCTGTGCACTCAAGGCCATTATTTAAGAACAACAGCTTGGAAGCCAGTAAGACCCAAGTTCAAGCCCTCATTTTGTCACTTGTGCGCTGTAAAACTTAGGGTAAGTTACTTAATAATCCTGAACCTGCTCCCTTATCTGTGAAATGCAGGTGGTGTTACCATCTACTTGATGGCTCATGGTAATAGCTAAATGAGCCGATTTACTCTTTCAGTTGTAGGGGGGATACAGGAGTCCAATCTCATCTGAGGTTTCACTTTCCTTGGTTTCAGTTACTGTGATCCACAGAGGTTCAAAAATATTAAGATATTTTGAGGAAGGGAGAGAGAGAGTACACCCACGAGTCACGTAACTTTCATTACAATACATGGTTATAGAAGTTCTATTACTAATTGTTGTTAATCTTTTACATACATATGTATCATATGACAAAGTTAAACCTTATCATAAGCATGTATGTATTAAATAACAGTGTATATAAGGTTTAGAGCTATCCATGGTTTCAGGTGTCTACTGGGGGTCTTGGAACATATCCCTTATGTATTGGGGGGGCTACTATACATACAAGATTCTCAAACCATGGCTGGCACAGAAAGATGCCCAATAAATGAATGAAAGAAACTCATTTGATGGCTTTTGGGATTCCATTAACATTTTCAACTTCATCTCTAGCATCCCTTCCCAGTTTGTTTCAATCACTTTAGCTAATAATAATAATATAATAATGTAAATAATATGAATTAGTACTAATATGGCTTCTGATAATTGAATTCCTACTTTTTTATGCGCTGCACGAGTAATTACATTCCACTCTTACAACAATCTTATGGGGCTCTGCCTTATCAAGCACCATTGCACAGATGAGGAAACAGAAGTTTGGATAGGATAAACGTTTGCTCAAAGTCATATAGCCAAGAAGTGGCAGAAATGGGGTTCAGACCCAGATCTTCCTGACTTCAGAGCCTGTGACATTTTCAGGATCTAAGCTGTATATTTAAAATGTGACCCCTGGACCAGCAGCATTGGCATTACCTGGAAACTTGTGTGGAATGCAAAATCTTAGGCTCCAACACAGACCTGCTGAATTAGGTATTTATTTTAACAAGAACTGTCCTCCATCCCAACCTCTAGGTGATTCCTGTACACACTAAGTTTGTGAAGTAGTTTTCTACTCAACCTTTCAACTCTGTGTCAGAATACCTATAAAATGTAGACCATTACAGTATTGCTTTTCACCATGATGTGGGAGTTTGTTGACAATTTCCGATTATTTTCAAATGGTAGTGAGACTGTGCTTGAAAACATATTTAAAGACATGAGTTTGATGGTTCATTTCTTGATCCTTAAAGGGCTTCTCTTCTAATTGCTTCCACAAATGAGTTGTGTTACTCGGGGGGTGTTCACTACTTACTGCCCAGTTGGTGACACATCTAGAAAAATAAGATTTTTGACTGTTCTGGGGTTGATCTGGTTCCAACATATAGATGTGGTTTATGGGTCAGAATTTTTGACAGGTTTAGAATTACTTTCATCATGTGAAATCTGAGGCTATTAACTGAGTCCAAATCCCCCACAAATGTAAAAATCTTGTTGTTTGGAAAACTCCACACCATTTGGAAATGCCCGTATGAAGAGAAAACCCTCTTGATTTATGGAAACCGTTTCTCTTTCCTACTCCCTTGTTATTTTTTACTGTTGTAAGTTCTAAAGAGTATTCATGACTTAAAGACTACTAGCACAGTCTGTCCCTTGAGATATTTAGATGAAAAAAAAGGGAAAAAGATAAAAAGTCACCATGAAGTTTGCATCTTAACAAGAAGCTTCAGTCTATTAAAGATAAGGCAGTGGGTGAGGGGATGGTTTTTGGCTTTTGACTTTTGAAGCAAGCTACCAGGGTCTGACTTGTCTTCCCTTTTTAGCAGCTGGGCAAACTGGGGCAAGGGATCTGGCCTTTTTTTTTTTTTTTTTTTGGCCTCTGTCTCCCTAAAAGTAAAATGAGCATAACATGCCTCTTAGGGTTGATGGGGAGATCAAAAGATGTTATGAAATGTGTAAGCACTTAGAGAAGCATTGAGTAAATATTAAACCTCATTATTAGGACAAATTCAGGATGCATCTAACATCGACTCCCAGCACATCAGGCTTCTGATTCTGTCAGCTCGACTCTAGCTCCATTAACAGTCCCTGGAGGATGATCATACTGAATCAGGGGAAAGGAAAACTGGTAGCAGCTCCCAAATGCACCTGCAATAGTCAGCTACAAAGCAGCCAAGAGGGCATGCTTTAGATCGAAATGCCTGAGTTTAAATCCTGCCTCTACCACTCAATTATCAACTAGTTTTCCAACTGCTGGGCTTCAGTCTCCTCATCTGTCCCTGGTAGTAATAGTGCTTATGTGACAGGGTATTATAAGCGACCTTGACTGTAGTGAGCATTCACGAAGTGCCAGCTATCATCCTGATTGCTGTTTTTGTTATTAATTACATCCTTTGTGAAATTTTCATCACAGCTAAACTCATGCCCCCATGCTCTGTCAATTCTCATTGAATACAAACTTAAGTGCCAAAAGATTTTACTAGAAAGAACATAAAGATGATAAATGAAAACAAGGCTTAGGAAACACATCACATTTTAATCTTTTTTGTGGATTAATTTTTAGTTAACTTTTTCTGTGGATGGAAACTCGTGCGTATAGCAATAAAAGAAGAAACAGGAAATGATAAATGCCCACAAATCAAAGGGAATACAATAAAAGTTTCCACAGGGGTGGTTATGCTGCTCACCTGCCTTCAGTTTGGCTCCTTCTATTATCTGCTTAAGCCACATGCATCAGTAAATGGTAAAACTGCTACTTACAAACACAAAACAAATGGAGGGAAACCCAATAACTACAAAAGTAAGTCATCTGCAGCCAGTCTCCAAATGTTTTAAGTTCTAAAAGTTTAGGAAAGAGTTGAACTCAAGTTGTATCACGTAATGTAAGATAACCATACATGAGTTATGGTTTTGTGCTACAAGCAGACAAAAAAATACAAAACAGAGCAGTGGCCATGGGAAAGGAGGGGTTCCATTTTGGAGAGTGTGGTCTGCCACAGCCTCTCTGAGGAAATGATATTAAGGTGTGGATGATATAACGATGTGAGTGGTATAAATGGCTGAGAGATCAAATACAAAGGCCCTGAGGTAGGACCATACTTGGAGTGCCTGATAGACATTTAAGAGGCCAAGTCAGCATTAGCAGAGTGGCCAGTGGAATCAGTATGGGGTAGTGGAAAGAGCAGGAGTGTGGCAGTCAGACAAGCCTTCTTGAATGTTGAGTAATCTGGGCAAGTCACTAAATTCCTCAAAGCCTCTGTTTCTTCATCAGCAAAATGGAGACAATCATGCCAGCATGATTCCCACGAGGAATCAATGAGGTGATTTGTGGAACATGCTTCATAAAGTACCTGCGGGACAGCAGATGCTAAAATATTGTAGCTGAGACACAAAACCAAAAGCACGCAGATTTTGAATTCACGAAGCTAGGTAGCCAAAACAAGTTTATTATTCATTTCGTATTTACAGTGTGCAAAGTGTGTGGTCAGAAAGGTAGGTTTATGGATGCCTTTATCCTCAAGGGGCTCCCTGTCTAGTGGAGGTGATAAATGGATAAGAGGCTTATCTTTAAAAAATAGGATGTGAGTTCCATAGGGGGAAACTGCAAAGACACTGAAGTCTCTCTTTGTTTCAGGGGTTCCCTTTAATTTCCAGATAACCAAATTATGTAGAAGCTGCTACCGTCATAGGAAACTGAATTTAGGTCTACATGGATTTTGTATCGATGGTTCAGTGATCTGACAAATAACCTTTTTCTTTTCCTATCAGCAAAGTGGGAGGAGGAGCACCTACTAATGCTTTCCATTTCCAAGTTTATCATGGAATTAGGTAGAAAAGTCAGAGGCATTGTAATATGACTTGGTGAATAAACAAAAGGATGTTTGAGTGACACCAGAGGAGAACCAGCAAAAAACATTCTGCAGAGCAATATTTAGTATTCATGAATTTCTCCAGTGATCGACGAATGTTCTTAAAAAAGTGCACATGTTATCGAGGCTAGGAAATACATTCAGTTCTTTAAAATACCATTGCCTGGGAACATGCAAAGGATGGGAATGTGCTTTGAAAATAAACATTCTCAAAAGGTTTAAGCAGAGAAATCATGCTGTTTCAAATGTCTTCAAATGTATTGCCATTATAGCAATAAGGTGAGATAGTGAACCAATAGTGCTGATTTTAACAAATATTTCAAAATTCATACATGAAAAAGGTGTTGTGCCTATCAGTATAATCTTTGGGGAAAAGAACATCTGCTAACCACCTCTCTCATGGTGTGGTGACTGCATTTAGGGGAACGGTGAGCTCTTGGGTTAGGGTGAATTAAACCATAGGTGAAAGTGCATTTTCTCAGAGGAAATGCCTATAGGTTTTCTTTTTCTTTCTTTCTTTTTTTCTTTTTCTTTTTTTTTTTTTGAGACAGACTCTCACTCTGTCACCCAGGCTGGAGTGCAGTGCTGTGATCTGGGCTCACTGCAACCTCCACCTCTTAGGTTCAAGTGATTCTTCTGTCTCAGCCTCCCGAGTAGCTGGGATTACAGGCATGTACCACCAGATTCAGCTAATTTTTTTTTTTTTTTTTTTGTATTTTTAGTAGAGATGGGGTTTCACCATGTAGGCCAGGCTGGTCTCAAATTCCTGACCTCAAGTGATCCACCTGCCTTGGGCTCCAAAAGTGTGGGGATTACAGGCGTGAGCCACCATGCCCGGCTAGGTCAAAGATAATGTAAAAATATCAAGAGCTACCAATTTGGAAGCTGAATACTGTCAATGATAGAATTTTTTTCTTTGAAAGTAAATTTGATATCTGGAGAGATTCAGAAGCCATTTAGAATCTTGTTTGATAATCTGAATGTCACCCCAAACTCCACATATCCAAATGGAACGCCAACCCTTCCCACAACACTTGTTTCTCATCTCCATAAAATGGGTCCCCGTCTACCTGGTGGTTACAGTACAAAGCCGGGAGCAGGAAAATACAGGCTTTGAGGGGCCTGAGATTTATGTAATTTGAGGACTTTCCATTTAAAATATGTACACAGATACCCCAAGAACTTATTGGCAAGACCTTCACTAAAGCCTTGGTTGGGGTTTCTCTATGAGGAAGAACCCAAAGCTGAAGCTCCGTGGCTTCATCAGTGATCCACCTTCCCTAGGAGTTATCCTGGCTTCCTCCTTTTCCACTCTCCACCTTCAGCATGCAATTCTGCCTTTTCTAATTCAAAAATCCCTCTCAGATGCATATACCTCTCTCTATAGCTACTACTAGGGTTCTCATCTGAAGCGCAACCATTTCTTTCCTGGATATCTACTCTTTACTGGTTTCCTCACATGCACTTTTGCCCTTCATTCATTTTTCTACAGAGCAGCCTGAGTGCCTGTTTGAAATTGTAAGTCCAGATTTGTCACTCTCCAGCCTAAAACCCTTCAATGGTTTCTCTATGTACTTAAGAGATTATCATTCTTCACTGACTAAATAGGTGCATCCCTACAGTTATCCTCCATTACTGTACCATGTCCATTTCCTTTGTAGCATTTGTCCCAATGTATGATGATATATTTATCTACTTTATTTGTTTATTGGTTGTCTTCTTACTAGGTTGTAAGTGTCAAGATGTCAGGGATCCTATTTTACTGGAATACACACACAGGCAAGCATAGTTCTTCATACATAACGTGTTTCATTGAATATTGGTTGAATAAAGAAGGGATTTGGGTGCTCTTGTTGGTAAAAACCAGAGATGCTCACAAGACAATGAGAGGTTTGCCTGAAAGAATGGTTGAAATGAACTGAACTGAAGGCAATCCCCAGACTGAGGTTTCAAGAGTGATTTGATGAATGGTCCTCCCATTTGGAGTAAGGGTGCACTTTCACATGCGACTGCATGGAGGAAACAAAATCCAAGACACATGCTGGTTGGTAGAGAGTTTTTGGTGTAGTTAAAAATTCAGTTTCATGTTCTTGCAATCACACCATGCATCTTTTGAAGGGTGTTGAAAGGGGTGTGAAACAGGAAACCTAAGACAGGGCAGGTGTGGGGGAGTAGGAGAGGGTTTGTGAGGGGTGATGAATCATAGTTGCAATAAGAATGTTGTATGTTTGAATGCCAACTACATGGTAGGCACTATATTAAGTGCTTTGTCTAATCTTTCCACCAGTCCTAGGAAGTAAATATTATTTTCTCCATTTTTTGAGGATGCTGAGGCTCAGAAAGCTCAAAGACCTTGTCTGAGGTTACATATGTAGTGAGACACGGAGCCAGAATTTGATCTGCAATCTCCTACAAATACTTTTACTTCCTATAAAGAAATTTACATAAGTTCAGTTAAAAAATATGAACACATAATAAGAATGACTTATCTTGGCTCCATTCAAGTTTTTGAAGAGTTCAGACAAGGCTTTCTCCCTGGGGCAGGATAGGTACAAATGGCTGATGAACCTAATTTCTGAAGTCTACAATTTCCTAGTTATCTTCTTGGCAACTTGTTATTTACATAAAAATATCATGCTCACCAAAATACTGCTGCTCTCTCATTTCCAATGCTGTTAACAAGAAACATTGGTGCTATTTTAAGAATTTTCTTGTAATATTGTCAAGAAGTACTGCCTTCCCCTTCGACATGTAATTTTCTCGTTATAAACATCCTTTGATTTTTCTCTCTCTTTCAAACATTCTTCCTTTCGGTCTTGGAATGACAGACGCATCATTAATGCTGATGGTAATTATGACATAAGCAGATTGTATCATTGCCTTTAAAAAAGTACAAATGCAGGCTAAAACAAAATCAGATATATCCAGGTTTACACTGGCCTTATAACCTTTGTCATCTTAACTCAAGACACTCCAAGTGACCACATCTCTGTTCATGCCATTGGTCCAAGGAACCCTTGGTCTCTGAAGCAGTTGAAGTTTCTTTTAAGATTGCTTTATGTGAGCGATCACATTGTGGCTTGGATATAGCTTGATTTCTCATTTGGCTATCTGAATTTTTAAAAAGACCCAAATAGAGACAAGAAAGCAAACAAACAAATAAAAGTTTCCTTTTTATTCCAGAACTTCCATTTCTGGAGTTTCTTTATCAAAAAAGAGAATAGGCGTATTATTTTTGTTCAACTTTAGCAGATATAACAGTCAAGGAAGTCTCAACATAGTAGTCTGGCCAGTACAAAGGGAGTGTCAGGCCAATTGGCACCTCGAGAGGTTCTCTCAAGGGTCTTAGCTCTATTTTTTACTGAGGGCTGTAGGCTAAGGACTGTGTCAAAGGTGGTGGCCACAATGGTTTATATTAAATACACACCATAATTTTTTAGTAAAGTTGACCTTCAACCTGCCTTCGATTGGTACTCTTAATCACTTTAAGAACTTTATTAATTTTCATTTTATTTCTAATTACACCAATAGAAAATAAACACATTTTTCTTGTAAAAGATTCACACAATTCTAAAGTGCCTAGAGAAATACTCTCCTGTACTCCATGTTGGTAGACAGAATAATGGCCCCTCACCCCTAAAGATGTTCACATCCTAATCCCTGAAGCTTGTGACTATATTACTTAAATTGCAGTTTTGTTGATGTCATTAAGTCAAGGATCTTGAGATAGAAAGATTATCTTGAATTATCCAGGTGGATGCGGTATAATCTCAAGGGTCCTTAGAGAAGGCAGGCAGGAGGGTCAGAGTCAGAAAAAGTGATTGGACAATCAAAGCAGAGGCTGGAGTGATGAAGGGGTCATAGTCATGGGATGCAGGTGGCCTCTAGAAGCTGGGAAAAGGTAAGAAAAGAGATTCTCCCCCAGAGCCTACAGAGAAAACACAGCTGTATTGAACCATTTTGAACTTCTGACTTCCAGAGCTATAAGGTACTAAATTTGTATTTTTTAAATGCACTAAGTTTGTGGTAATTTATAACAACTATAAGAGAAAACTAATAAAAAACTACTATCATTAATTTGCTGTTATCTTTGCATACATTTATTGTTTTGTATGTATCTATACATATCCTTCTATAAATTTCTCCTTTCTGAAAATTTAAAGCATAAATATTTGCTTATAATTATATAGTTAAGGGGAAAAACAAGTTAAATAATATGTATAGTATTATTTCATTTACATATTGTAAAAATAAACTATATGTCTTAAAGATATTTTTATATAAATGCACAGAAGTCCATTTCATTCTTTCAAGATTCTGTTCCAAAGAATGGAGATTCTGTAAGACATTTAAATATTCCTCTGTAAATGGACTTTATGATTGTTTTCTTTTCTTTTCTTTCTTTTTGCTATTACAAACAACATTGAAGTGAAAATCCTTAACATTCCTCTTTGGAAATGTGACTATGTATTTTTGTCTGTCAACTATTAAGATTTTCTCTTTATCTTTGGTTTTTAGTTGTTGAACTATGATGTACCTAAGTGTGATTTTCTTTGTATTTATTCTGATTGAGTTGACATCTTTCAGTAGTTTGGAATAATGTCATATCTTTTCACATATTGATATTGCTTCTATTAATTTTTTTTTCTGGGTCTCTCATCTGCTTTTTGACTAATCCAACATTTCTCTTATGCTCTGATCTTTTCTTTCTATTTTTTTCTTTCTGTGCTTTAGTTTCAAAATTTGCTGCTGACTTGTCTTTCGATTTAATAATACCATCTTCTTTCTTTTTTGAAATTAAGTAGTTGTTATTATTATTATTATTTTTGAGATGGAGTCTTACTCTGTCACCCAGGCTGGAGTGCAATGGTGTGATCTTGGCTCACTGCAACCTCCTCCTCCCAGGTTCAAGTGATTCTCATGCCTCAGCCTCCCTAGTAGCTGAGATTACAGGCATCCACAATAAGTGATATATAAAAGTTTATATATAAGTTTAAAATCAGAGCAGCAATTGTAGTAGTAATATGCTCTACCCAAATTTGAGGGTTTCTATGCCCTGTACAAAGAAGTTTGCATTAAATACATAATTTAGTTATAAACTTCAATCAACATGTTAATCAGGCTTTTAAAATACTGTCTTCTTTAATTTCCATTATAGTATGAAGTCCATTCAATTAGTTAATATTAGATATTATATTTTTTATTTCTCTTATTGGATCCTTTTGATAGCTTCTGAATCTCTGCCAAAATTCTTCATCATTTCATCCACATTGTTCATATTTCCTTCTGTTATTTTAAACATATTAATCATAGTTATTTTAAAGTCAGTGTTTGCTAGTATCAATATCAAGGTCATCTATGGATCTGTTTCTATTCTTTGTTTTTCTCTTGATAATTACAATACATGGAGCCAGGTAGGAAAATGTAAGTCTCAACTTCTGGCTTTTCTTAGATCCTTGGGCACAACTTTATTGCAATTTTGGCATGTCTTTGTCTCCTCAGCCCTGAAAGAGTTGAAGAGCTTCCTTCTAGCCTGAAATTTGAATTCATTGGCTTCTTCTTGCTTCCTAGAAATAAAAACATAATTTTATAATTTATACAATTTTTAAATAGTTATTTTAGTGGGATAATTGGCCTACCATGACCTACTACATTCTACTTGTAAGTATAAGTTTTCTATTAATTAATATTTTCCAAGTGTAAATAATGAAAGGAGACATTGCTATGTACTTAAATTATAGTGTTTGTTGGCAAATTACCCTCCCCCAAAGACTATAACTTTACACTTCGACCAATAGTGTGTAAGAGGATGTCTTTTGTCATAAAAGTTTACTGACCCTGGGTAGCATCTATATTTAATATGTTTACCAGTTGGATCACTAAAATGTATTGTCTCATTGTTTATTTTTTCAAAGATTGGTTGAACACATTTATTTGTGTCTATTTCTAGGCACTCCCTTCTGTTTTATTGACCTATGTGTCTATTCTTTCACCAGTACCACACTGTCTGAATTACTGTATTGATTGGCATTTCCTTGACTTATTAAAGTAGAATATCTTTTTATATATTTATGGAACATTTGCAATACTTACTCTATGAATTATCTGTTCCTATTATTTGCCAATTTTAGCTGAGTTATTTGTCTTTTTCTTATTAATTTGTAGATGCTTATTGTATATTATAGACTTTAAACTTTGATATCTAAGTATTTTCTCCCAATATACAATTTGGCTTTTGACTCTATTTATGGTATATTTTATCATTCAGAAGTTTAAACATTATTATGTAGTGAAATCTGTCCGTTTTTACATTTTAGGCTCTAGGGTGTACTATTTTGATTAGAAATGGCTTTCATATACTAGAATGTTAAAGTCACTATTTTTCATTTTCTTTGTGCCAGTTTCACTGCTTAATATGTGTTCTCAGTCATTCATCCTGTTAATCCCATGAGGTAGGTACACTTATTATTTTCACTTAAAAATAAAGAAAATGGATGGTTAGATTGGCTAATGGATCCGAGTTTTCATAAGTAATATGTGGATTCTACTCCAAGCCTCTGATTTCAATGCATGTGCTCTTAAGCATCATGCAATCTCCCTCCTTACTTGTCCTGTGGAATTGGATTCTTTTTGTCTTTTTTCTTCTAATGATACTGTAGGTTCTGTCTAGGCTGTACCAAAAAAATCTTTTTGAAGTCTGGATAATCTATCATTGTAGACACTCAAACTAGATATCACTGATCCCATATACTTAACAGTTGATTTTGAAATAAAGCAATTATTTGTATATTTTGGATAAAAGTCCTTTATCAGATTATTTTGGAAATATTTTCTCCCAGTCTTATCTTGACTTTTCATTTTTAAATGGTATCTTTCATAGCACAGAATATTTTAATTTTAATAAAGTATATCTTACAATTTTTTTATGGATCATGAATCATTGGATCATTTGGTATTATATCACCTAGATTTTATCCTATCTTTTCAAAAAGTTTTATAAGTTTTATTTTTTATATTTAGGTCTATGATCCATCTTGAGCTAACTCTTGTGAAAAGTATAAAGTCTGTGTCTAGGGTTTTTTATTTCTAAACTTTTTTGCATATGCATATCCAATTGTGTCATTTGCTAAAAGGCTATTGTTTGCCCCGTGAATTGCCTTTGCTCCTTTTTCAAAGATTGATCATATTTATTTATGTCTATTTCTAGGCAATCCCTTCTGTTTTATTGACCTGTGTGCCTATTCTTTCACCAATACCACACTGTCTCAATTACTGTCGTTTTGTAGTAAGTCTCGAAATCAAGTAATATGATGCTTCTAAATTTTTTCTTTCTCTTTAGTATTGCAGGATTTTGTCTTTCCATGTAAACTTTAGAATCAGTCCGTCAGTATCTATACAATAGCTTTCTGGGATTTTGATTGGAATGGTATTAAATCTACAGATCAAGTTGTTGAGAAATGACATCTTAACACCATTGAATCTTCCAATAATATAAACTGAATGTTTGTGTCACCCCCAAATTCCTATGTTGAAGTTCTAACCTCCATTATGATGGTATTAGGAAGTGGAACCTTTGGGAGGTAATTAGTTATAAAGGTGGAGCCCTCATGAATGGGATTAGTTCCATTATAAGACAAGACCAAACAGAGCTTGATTCCCCTCCCTGTTCTCTACCATGTGAAGGCACAGCAAGAAGATGGCCATCTGTAAATCAGAATGTCAGTCCTCAGAGACACTCCATCTGATAGCACCTTAATCTTGGACTGAGGCAGAAATTAAAGAAATAAAGAGAAATAAAATTTAAAAGGAAAAAGAAATAAATTTTCCTGTATTAGGCTGACTTATCCCAGAGGCAGCAACAGGCACAGGCCAGACACAGGAAAAGCCTTGATAAACACTGTCTAAGAAGCTAGGACAAAAAGGAATGTGCTCTGGAGACTCCCAGCACTCCCTCAACATAAGGATAAGAAAAAGTAAAGTTCCCCCTCAAATCCCACCCCTCTCCATGTGACTGTACCTTTGCAAGTTTTATGAGTTTATAGATTCCTGTTCTCTGTAACTAGTAACTTCAAGTATTCTGTTTTATCTAAGAAATACAGTGAAGGTCAGGAGAAGCCTGAGCAAGCCTAGATAACAGCCATCTGGGTTGCTTGGCAACGGTCATATGTAATCCTGAGTTATGCACCTGTCACAATTTGATTAACTGCCTTTGTTCTGCCATAGTATCCTTGTCTTCACACCACTACACTTCGTGCCACTGTAAGCTTGTTTCAGGCTAGCCCACCCCCTTTTAGAAGTGCATATAAAAGTCAAGTGTTGTTATTGTTCTGGGTCCAGTTGCAGGGTGTTAATCCACTGAGTCTGAGTGCACTCAATAAAATCTTCCTGCTTTACCCTGAAGTCTCTCTGGTCTCCCTGATTCCTGCAACAGGACTTTCCAGCCTTCAGAATGGTGATAAATAAATGTTTGCTGTTTAAGGTACTCTGCCTATGGCAATTTGTTATAGCAGCCCAAACTGAACTAAGACGTAATTCATGAACATGGAATATTTCTTCATTTATTTATATTTTCTTTATTTTATAACATTAATCCCTAAGTATTTTATTTATTTGGGGGCACAATTATAAATGGTGTTGTCTTTTAATTTCAACTTTTAATTGGTATTTGCTGTTCTTTAAAAAAGGAATTAGACTTTTTGTATATTGACCACTCTCTATACTGTAATGTCTCTATACTTGCTTCTTAGTTCCAGGAGGGGTCTCTTTTCTGTCAAAGTTTTGACTTTTACATAGACAATCATGTTTTTTGTGAATAAGACAGTTTTTATTTTTTCTTTTTAAATCCATATGACTTTTGCTTCTTTTTCTTGCCTTATTGCACTAGCTAAGACTTGCAGTATGATGTTGAAAGAGAGTAATAAGAGAGGACAATCTTTCTTTGTTCTTAACCTTTAGGGTAAAAGCATCCACTTTGTCACCACTAAGCATGGTGTCAGCTGTAGATTTTTTGTAGGTTTTCTTTATCAAATTGGGAAGATTCCCCCACTATCTCTAATTTGCTGAAAATAATGATAATGAATGAGTGTTGGATTTTTCAGTATTTTTCTGCTTCAGTTGATATAATTATATGAATTTTCATTTTTAGCCTCTTGGTGTGCTGTCTTACGTTGATTTCCAAGTGTTAAATCAGCCTTATGCACCTTTAGTAAATCATACTCAGTCATGGTATTCTTTTTATACATTGTTAAATTTAATTTGCTAATATTTGTTGAGGATTTGTGCATGTATGCTCAGAAGTGATATTGATATGTAGTTTTTCTTTCTTAGAATTTCTTTATCTAGTTTTGGTACAAGGGCAATGCTGTACTCATATGGTGAGTTAGGAAGTATTCCCTCTACTTCTATTTTCTTGAATAGATTTGGTATCATTTCTTCCTTAAGTATTAGAATTCACCAGTGAAACCATCTGGGCCTTGGTGTTTTCTTTTTTAGAAGGTCATTAGTTGTTAATTCAGTTAATACATATATGCCTATTTAATTTATCTCTTTCTCATTGTGTGAGATGGTAGTTTGTGTCTTTCAAGAAATTCGCTCAGGCCAGGCATGGTGGCTCACACCTGTAATTCCAGCACCTTGGGATGTGGAGGCTGGCGCATCACTTGTCAGGAGTTCAAGACCAGCCTGGCCAACATGGCAAAACCCTGTCTCCACTAAAAAAAAAAAAAAAAAAAAAAAAAAAAAAGTTGGGTGTGGTGTCATGCACCCGTGGTCCCAGGCTACCCAGGAGGCTGAGGTAGGAGAATCACTTGACCCCAGGAGGCAAAGGTTGCAATCAGCCAAGATCACGCCACTGCACTCCAGCCTGGGTGTCAAAGCACAACTCCATCTCAAAAAAAGGGCTTATTTTACGTAAGTTATGAAATTTCTGAGTATCTAGTTGTTCAAATAGGAAGTCACATTTTTTTCCACAGTTAATTTTGAGTTGATGTTTAACTATTTTCTAGTCTACATGCATACCTTTTGTTTTTTAAAATTTTACTTTTTTAAATTTATTCAACTAGTCATCATTAAAAAGAATAGGATTTGAGAAAATGCTGATACAGTGGTAGAAGACGAAGAAACTATTCAGTGAAGATATTCAAGGTCCAAAGTGATGTGAGTTTGGAAAAGGAAATTCTTATTAGGATAAAACCCTACATTTGGAAATTAGCAAGTTTTTTCCCATAATCTTCTCTGTCTCTTTTGTTCTCTGTTAAAAATATTTTAAAAATTTCCTTTATTTATAATATTTTTGAAAGCACAGGGCATAAGAAGAGTGTCCTGTTAATAACCTAGTTGTTTTACAAGCTGTAAATTTAGGTTGGATTAGCTACTGTTCTGAACTCATACAGAATATCAATGAAAAATGCAAATAAACCTAAATGCACAAGCAATGCACTTATTGTCATATTCATTCAGCTTTTGTTTTTGACATCTCTGTGGCTGCTCTGTGAACTCTGTCTTATCCTCGGAAACCATTTGTGAAGTTTTTATTTGGCATAAAGTAACTTAGGAAACTACTCATCAAGAAATAACTTAGGCCAGAGAGAATTTGATTTGGTGGAATATAAGGTAAAGGCATTTATTCCTCACTTCTGAGTATACTGTTACCTTCCCTTCATACCTGCCTACCCCCACTCCTGGATCTATAAAACAAGTTTAAAAAATGAATGAAGAAGTATATAAATATTATCAACAAGAAATAATAGCTAGTATTTGTTGAGTTTGTACCAGGCTTTGTGACATGTATTTTATGTGTTATCTCATTTGATATTCACAACAACATTTAGGCAGGTTGTATATTATTATCTATTTTATAAATTGTGAAAATAAATAACAGATGAAGTAGTTAAATTATTCAGAGTCACACAGCTAGAAAATGGTTGACTAGGATGAATATTAATCTCTTATAGTTGTGCTTGATTGCAAAAATGACTCTAACCTGTCTTTTCTCTGTATTCACACCCCTCCATTGTGACTTTGAAGCTTGGTTCATCATGGGGTGGAGTGTGTTTTTCCACTGTGAATCAAGGCTTGCCATGTGGCTTGCTTGGCTAATAGGATGTGATGAGTGTGACTATATGTCACTTCAAGCTTGGGCTGCAAGAGGTATTGCACATTTTCAACTCAGGCTTTTGGGACCCTACCTCTGCCATGAGAACAAGCCAAGGTTAGCTTATGAGAAGGTAATGTCCATATAAAAGCAAGTTCAGTTGTTCTGTTTAAAGTCATCCTAAACCATATATATTATAAGATCTCAGTCAAATAGTACCGCCCATGTAAAGTTCAACTGATCTCAGAAGCGTCATGAAGCACATTACAGACCAGACAAACTTCTAAGCTGACCCTTAGATGCATAAGCAATAGTAAATGCTTATTCAAAGCCACTGATATACGGGGAGGTTTGTTACCCAGCAATAGCTAACTGATACAACAGACTTTTTAAGATAGTGTTATTACTTAAGGGTGAGTAAAGGTGAAACAGATTGTATTTCTCAAGATAATCTCATAAATCATCACAGATAGATAGCTCCAGAGTAAACATCTCTCTGGCTTTGCATTTTTTGTAACCATCCACAAATCTGAATTGTATGGTCTTTAGGAATTAAGTTGTGTATATGCGATTAGAGCCATACTTGGATAAAATAAAGCCTTTAAGTTGTTTGATTTAATTTTGAGGATTGTCATAATATTTAATCAGACCCTTAGGTTTCATATGCTTTTTTAAGTTTCTACTTCATGTTACATTTAAAACTAAAAGAACGGCCGGGTGCAGTGGCTCATGCCTGTAAACCCAGGCTTTAGGAGGCCAAGGTGGGTGGATCACCTGAGGTCAGGAGTTCAAGACTAGCCTGGCCAACATGGTAAAACCCCGTCTCTACTGAAAATATAAAAATTAGCTGGGCATGGTGGCAGGTGCCGTAATCCAGCTACTTGGGAGGCTGAAGCAGGAGAATCACTTGAATTGGGGAGGCAGAAGTTGCAGTGAGCCGAGATGGCACCACCGCACTCCAGCCTGGGTGTGACAGAGTGAGACTCTATCTCAAAAACAAACAAACAAACAAACAAACAAACAAACAAAACCCCCCAAAACCTAAAAGAACTCTTTAAGTTTCCAATGAATATACTGTACTAACCTTTGAACTACATTCCCGAACCCTGAAAGTTTGAATTCCTACTATTTATTTCAAATTACTTACAGCCATTAGGTAGAAAATCTTACAGACACAGGGAATATTCAGTTGCAAGGAACAGAAACTCAATTAGATTAGCTTATGGGAAGCTGAGCTACCTTAAAGATTCAGTAGATACTTAAAAATCCAATTTTAGGGAAGAGTTAGCAAAACATTAGGCAGTCTGTCTGTCTCTGTTTCCTTCTCTCACTTGAGATACATGGGTTCCTGCAGTTGCCATGCATCTGCTTAGTTCTCTCTGTGCAAGTTTCTTTCAGGTCTTTTAAGCAGATCCTATAGTGGATTCTGTGGTATATCACCCAGATCCTTCTTTCAGGACTGAAGCATTCTTTTTTCAGCTCCTGAGACTGTTACTGATTGATGGCTCCTAGTTGGATTGCTCTCTGGAAATTTCCTTTGGCTAAAGAGAGCCTCCTTGTCCTGGAAGTAGCCTGCATTCAATGACTTATCAAGGAGGTATGAAGACTTGATTTCCTTTTATCAAGGTGGGAAACTGAATAAACACCAGAGCTTTCAGCATTGAGTAGGGTTGATAGCAGAAAAGGGCTCTGCGGAAGTCCAGACTGAAATGCAATTGGTCCTGCTGCTTGGACATATGACCTGAAAGCTCAAATGGCATTGGAAGTATCTGATGGGAAAGATGCAGAATGCAGTTTATGGCAAACTCCAGTAGGAAAATAATGTAGAGCCCTAGGTTTCTGGAATGCAGCCGTGCCATCTGTAGCAGATAATTATGTGCCATTTTAAAAGCAGCTCCTGGCATTCCAGTGGCCTTTGTAGAGATGGAGTCCCTGACCATGGAATATCAAGTGACCATGTGACCCAGAATGATGTAGGATCTATCAGGCCCAGCAGCAATGCATGGAGAGATGTACATGGCGCATCTGGTATTGGGAAGAAGCAAGGCTGGAGAGCACAAGTCAGCTCCATGAACAGGTGATCCAGAGCCCCATGTCATTCCCCAGGGCCATATGATTGCTTATCTATTGGTACACACGAGGCCACATGAGGGTTCCCTTATGACCACCTGAAAAAGAATGAATGGGACCACATTTGTTGCATGGATGGGTTGGCTTGGTATGTGAGATCAAGCTATTGCACACTCAGGGATGTCCCAGAAAAGAACAGAGAAGAGAAATCCTCCCAATGGCAGAACTTTAGGCAGTGCTCCCAGCCATACACTGTGTGTGAAAAGAGATGAGCCCTAAGAATAGAGTATAGACTCACAGGCTGTGGGGATTGCTCAGATGATTGGTTGGGGACCTAAAAAAAGAAAGGGCTTTGGAAGAATGGGATCAAGATGGTTTGAGGAAATAGCATGTGGATGAACCATGTGAGTAGGCACAAGGTGTGAACCTCTTTGTATTGAATTCCAATGCCCACCAGAGAGTAACCACCAGAGAAGAAGCACTACATAATCAAGGAGACAGAATAACGTGACTAGCTGATTGTGGCCAGTGTCTGTCATTGGCCAGTCAATGCTGGCACAGCAAGTGGATGATGCAGTAGCTATGGTAGCAGGGATGGAAGATGTGCATGGCCCAGTAGCAAGGAGTTTTCAATCACCAAGTCTTGTCTAGCTACTGCTAGTGCTGGTTATCCAACCTGCCAGCTACAGAATGTGTGCCAAGCATGCGCTAGGACACTATTCCCTAAGGAGTCCAGTCAGTCACTTGGTGGCAAATTGATTACATCAATCTCCTTTCCACTCGCAAGGCACAACGCTTCATCTTGAGTCGTGTCAATACCTATGCCAGCTGAGTTTTCCTGTCCTTCTCGCAGGGCCTCTGCCAGTACCATGTTCCAAGACTCTACAGTATTTGATCTGTCTGCATAGAATCTGGCATAAAATTGGGTTTAATCACTTTATAGTAAAGGAAATGTGGCCGTGGGCACATGGGTCCTACCACTTTGTGGAGACTCTGAAGCAGCCAGCCTGAGCAACAGAATGGCTTTTTGGAGGTGCAGCAGAGGCAAAGCTTGGAGATGCTTTCCTTAGAGGATGCAGTGCCATCCTCTAGGTTCTAACACACAGCCCCAGTCAAGTTGGTTATATGATTCTGTGTCTCCAGTAGGTAGAAAACGTGAATTTTTGGAACCCTGTGGTAGAAGGATAAGTGGGCCTATTTGCTGTCATTTCCAATGATCTGCACAAAAAAATTCTGGTTTCATATCACCTACTTTGAGTTCCTCCTGAGAGTTAAGGGCCTTCTAATACATATATATATATAAAAATATATGTATAAATATATACATATACGTACATATATGTATATATACATATATGTATAAATATATATTTTATCCTGGGAACCTCACTTACCACATCCTGGCCCCAGCCCTGGTCTACATATTCACACAGCTCATATTTTTACTGTTAACTAACCCATACTCTGTTTTCCGGTCCTAAATTTCCAAGACCATAAGATTGACATGGGGTAGTATCTATCAGGAGCTAGAAAAACCTGGTTCCACTCTCAGCTTTCCACATGAATTGTTGGCTCTTGGACTTGCTTCTTAGTTCTTCAGCCAATAATCTTCTCTAAAATGAAAGTAATTATCATTCTTGTAGTGTAGGTTTGCTGAGAGGTGTTAAATGAGGTAATACATATAACAAGCTTATCACAGTGCCAGGCCAAATATGTACTCAGAAATTGTTATATTTTATTTTTATTATTATTACCACTACATCAATTACCACAACTACTACCACCACATCCACATCTTTAGGTTACCGGGAGAATAGAGGAGGATTATGTACCCCTGGCACTTAGTAGGTTCTTGATAATTGGCAGTTATTAAATTCAACACAAATGTTATTATAGAAGGTAGCTCCTTAAACTTACTGGCAACATTGTCTGTTTTACAGTGTTGAGTACTGGACCTTCATACACAGATTTGTAGTATTTCTTCTTTGACCCACTGTTATCATTGTCACAATAGTCAGTGTTCTTTGAGCACTTTGTGTTGAGTACTCTACGGTATTACCTCATTTCATTCTGACACCAAAGGCAAAGCAGGTACTACTATTATTCCTATTTTACAGTTGAGGAAGCTAAGGTAGAAAGAGGTTAAGTTTAAACATAAACAGCTCCTCCAGTGCACGTGCATTTAACCACTGTGCTATGCTGTCTTTGCTGTCTGCATGATGAGTTCGTTGCCATGGATTGTTTGTTAAGCATCGGCCTTGGGCAAAGAGGAGGGAAGAACCTCAGCATGGCTGGGGCAATATGGGAAGAAGGATAACTCTTAGGCTAGGTCCAGAAGATGACTATAACTTTTCTAAATTCTGAATCTTAACAATAGATGATTAAGCCAGTATTGTACACAAGACTCTTGCCAAGTTTAAATTGGCTATAAACTTTTCAATTTCAATGTAAACCCTCCATCATTCTATTTTTTATACAATTCATTTGACAACTCGGCCAAATGAACCCTTCTGTGCTTTTGGTATGGTTTACTTTGTTCTGAAAGGAGAGTATGTGATGAGAAAGCCACAAAAGTTATTACCCAAAGTAATAAGAAGTAAAAAGATAATTACAAATTTATATTAAATCTCTCTGATCCATATTTTATTAGTTGCTAGATTGCATAAATCAGGGACAGAGTGATTACCAGGAGTGTCTCTCACATTTTGAGACCTCAGATTTTAACTTTGAGTTGGAAAAGCTTTTCATTCCTGAAAAAAATGTAAATGGTCACCTCAATGAATTGTTTCAGTAGTCAAATATGGATTGTACAGATTCTGTGTGTCTTAATGAAGTGGCAGGACTGTGCTCTGATAAAATTTCATGGCATATTTGACCTTCCAACCATAAATTACTGCCATTTTCTTAGATGCTTTAGAAAAAGTCATTATGGGAACAAAATAGTTTCAAGTAATGTCTAGAAATTTCCACCTCGCTCCACATTTCTGTAATTTCTTATTTAGTGGTGAAATCTACAAAATGTTTAAGCTTGAAGGGACTCATAGACCTTTATTGATAAAGAAATCGAGGTTTAGAGATGTGCAGTGATTTTCTGGTCACACAGCCACAGTCTCATTTATTCATTGATTCATTCACTCATTCAGAAACATTCTTGTCTACCACATGCCAGCACTTGTACTATGCCCTACAGATCAATATGGAACAAAACAGACCTGACCCCTGACTTCAGGGAAATTGTTGACTAATAGGGGAAACTGAAGATAAACAATCATATGATGAACAGATGGAATTTATATAGTAAGTCCTATGATTAAAAAGCATAGGACTGGTGGGCGCCTGTAGTCTCAACTACTCAGGAGACTGAGGCAGGAGCATGGCATGAACTCAGGAGGCGGAGCTTGCAGTGAGCCGAGATCGCACCACCACACTCCAAGCCTGGGCAATAGAGCGAGACTCCGTCTCAAAAAAAAAAAAAAAAAAAAAAAACAGGACTAACATATAATATTTACCTCAACTTAGAGGGTGAGGAAAGACATTTAAACTGAATTCTAGAGCTGCGCTACCCAATATGGCAGCCAGATGTGGGTGTTTATTTATTTTTTTTATTTATTTTTTTTTTGAGATGGAGTCTCACTCTGTCACCCAGACTAGAGTGCATTGGCCCTATCTCAGCTCACTGTAACCTCTGCCTCCCAGATTCAAGCGATTCTCCTGCCTCAGCCTCCTGAGTAGCTGGGATTACAGGCACCACGCCCAGCTAACTTTTATATTTTTAGTAGAAACTGGGTTTCACCATGTTGGCCAGGGTGGCCTCAAACTCCTGACCTCAGGTGATCTGCCCATCTCGGTCTCCCAAAGTGCTGGGATTACAGGCATGAGCCACTGCGCCTGGCCTTTGTTTGTTTAATTTTATTTTAAGCTCAGGGGTACTTGTGCAGGTTTGTTATATAGGTAAACTCGTGTCATGGGGGTTTGTTGTACAGATTATTTGTCACTGAGGTATTAAGCCTAGTACCTATTAGTTATTTTCCCTGATCCTCTCCTTCCTCACCTCCTTCACCCTCCAGTAGGCCCCTGTTGTTCCCAACTGTGTGTCTGTGTGTTCTCATCAGTTAGCTCCCACTTATAAGTGAGAACATGTGGTATTTGGTGCCTGCATTAGTTTTCTAAGGATAATGGCCTCCAGCTCCATCCATGTTCCTGCAAAGGATATGATTTTATTCTTTTTTATGGCTACATGGTATTCCATGGCATGTATGTGCCACATTTTCTTTATCTAGTCTTCCATTGATGGGCATTTAGGTGGATTCCATGTCTTTGCTATTGTGAAGAGTGCTACAACGAACATTCATGTGCATGTGTCTTTATGGTAGAATTATTTATATTCCTGGGTATATACCCAATAATGGGATTGCTGGGCCGAGTGGTAGTTCTATTTTCAGGTCTCTGAGGAATTGCCATACTGCTCTCTACAATAGTTGAACTAATTTATATTCCCACCAACCATGTATAAGCATTCCCTTTTCTGTGCAACCTCACCAATATCTGCTGTTTTTTGACTTTTTAGTAATAGCCATTCTGACTGGTGTGAGATGGTGTTTCATTGTGGTTTTGATTTGTATTTCTCTAATGATCAGTGATGTTGAGCTTTTTTACATGCTTATGGGTATTTACATTTATTAGAGTGAAATAAGCTTTTAAATTCCGTCCTTCGTCACACTGGACACATCTCAAGTCCTCAGTGGCCACTGTTGGCTTCCGGCTGCTGTATTGGATGAGGCAGATCTAGGGCATTCCCATCATCACAGAAAGTTCTGGTGGGAAGCAGCCCTCTGAAGAATGAAGGTGATTTAACTACATGAGGCGGGAGATGGCTAGAATGAGGGATTATTTCATGTGAAGTTCCCGTGGCAACAAGGGACATGGCTCATGTGGGGACCTCAGGGGAGGCCACATGTGACTGAAGGGCCATGTGGTTCAGCACAGGAATGGAGAGGAGGACAGGAGCCAGCTCTGCAAAGCTTTGGAGAGGTGGGGCCAGGACTTTCTTCTAAAAGAAATGGGAACTGTGGCATGGTTCTGCATAGGGGAAGAGCATGATAGTATTTGGTTTTTAAAACACACTCTTTGTTGACAATGAGAACAGACTTCAGGAGGCAAGAGTACAGGGCATGCTGTGTTACCTGATAGTTGCTAAACAAATAAAGGGCAAATGTTGACTATGTAGCTTGAATGAATGGATGCTCTAAAGTGAATTATGTGGGCCCCAAGCCAATCACATCTCTGTTTTAATCAACATTGTCATTTCATTTTTATTAATTCAATGTACATTATGTGTCTATCATAATGAAAATACCTCCAGAATGTTAGCAACATATACAGTAAAGTACTTGGTAGAGGTGGGACTTTACTTATTCATAAAGTTGGGGAACCAATGATTAAAAAGTGAGGTATACTTTTTTTTCTAGTGGTAGAAGCCTTTATTACTCCTTTGGAAGACTCCTTTATATCTTGAAAAATAGTAAATTGAGCTCTTTCATTACACAAATGAAAAACAAACATTGAACCATTGTTCTGGAATGAAGGTTTCATGGAACATATGGACTTCATTTTCACTGCAACTTTGAGGTTTATGGGGAAGTGTTAGAGCAATATGCATAAGACCATGGGGGCATTCTAAGAGGATTTGACTCCTTTACTTGTAGTTTAAAATTATTAAAACATTTCCCATAACGTTGTGTGGCCTTGATCAAGACTGGGTGGCAGATAGGACAAAAGGCCCCATAGATAAAAATCACATTAGAAAAGACGGAATTTGAAATGGTGACTTTGACCTAACTCAAACCTAAGTTATTGGAAAGGAGGGCTATTTTGGGGGTGTTATGTGAATGATAGTGAAACTCTTTTTGACCCGTGTCTTAGGAGGAAATAGCTCTATGTATCTATGAAGAAAGAACAGATGAATGAGTTGAGTTTGAGGGTCCAGGCTGTTTTTGGTAAGGTTTATTCATGGCTATAGTAAGAACTACAAAAAGGTGCCTGCTCCTCTGCACCCTGAGGAACCAGCGTGAGGATCAACCACAATAGCAGTAGCAGAAGGAGAAGAGCAAGGTTCCATCAACAGCACTGTTCTTTTGGGTAACAGTTGCCATAGCCCTGGACTGTTGCCATAGCCTGTCTGGATTGTCCAACTGTGGAAGCATTTTCCACAACAAGCTTGTCCGCAGAAAGACCCTTGAAACTGGACAAATCCTCCTAGAATTCCTAAACGTACCATAGAGGGATCTCCAAGGGAAAGAGAGAAAGACTAGATTTTCTGCTCATCTAACTGTGTGGGAGTTTGATATTAAATAACATACAGCCTTGGGATATACAGGTGATATTTGTAGAGCATGTTGCAATTCATAAATTATTGGTACAAGTTTCTTACACAACCACTCAATGAATTCCATGTGAGAGATTCAGGTTCAATTTTCCATGTGTCAAACACTGAGCTTCTTGTGATAGGGAAGAGATACAGATATGATGGAGAGGGCCTCAGCAGTGCTCCTGGGTTAGCCAGGAAGACCCAAGAGATAACTCAAACCTGGGGCAGAATGTGCTGTGTGCAGTAGAAGAGGTGCTTGCAGTTGCTGTCAGCCATTGGAGGAGGAGAGATAAATTATGGCTGAAGGAATCAAGAAAACCACAGCAAGGCCAGGCACGGTACTTCACGCCTGTAATCCCAGCACTTTGGGAGGGTGAGGTGGGTAGATCACCTGAGGTTAGGAGTTCGAGACCAACCTGGCAAACATGGCGAAACCCTGTCTCTACTAAAAATATAAAAATTAGTCGGGTGTGGTGGTGGGCTCCTGTAGTCCCAGCTACTCAGGAGACTGAGGCAGGAGACTCGCTTGAACCCGGGAGGCAGAGGTTGCAGTGAGCCGAGATTGCACCACTGCCTGCGCCACAGAAAACAACAGCAAGTTAAGTCTAGCCTAATGTGGCTCCTCTGAGCTAACACTTAAGTCCCCAAAGCATGTTCTGGGATCTGAGTGAATACCATGCTCCAGTTTGAATACTCTCCATTCCTGGAGTCAGTTCTCACCTGCCTGTCACGAAGATCTTCTCTCCTTATGAATGGACTACCTTCGTTGCCCCATTCTCCCATTGAATCCCTGATCTTGTATCGAAGTTGTGCCCTGTGATCCATGACCTTAGCTTCCCTTGTTAAGGTCAAGTTCACTTTCTAACCCCAGCAGGATTCTTCAGACTTTCTTGGGCAGCAACTCCTGAAATCTTTCATTCTCAGTTCTTAAGTCCATTTCCCAAGATAACTTCTCCTCCTTGCTTATTCTGCCTGCCTACCTTTTCCTGCCACCACCTTGAGGGTAGAGGCTTGGACCGTATTTAATTTGGGACTTAAAAAGACATTTACATTTTAGCAGAGATCTGGCTTAGGACACTTAACGTCATGCAGATTTATATTTGGGCACTACAATCTACAACACAACAGGCAGACAAGCCAAGAGATTCTTCCTTAAGTGATTTACAGTCTGGGGTGCCAATTTCTAGGATCTATTAATTAATTCATCCATTCATTCCACAAAACATATTGAATTTTTCTTATGTACTAGGCACCATGCTGGGTATAGGAATTATACTTCTGAACAAGACTGTTACGATCATAGGTCTCATGGAGTTTGTAAACTATCAGAAAAGGCAACATATTGGTTAATGGTAATTGTGATAACTAACAACAACAACAAACAACAACAGTGTGTCTGGGAGGTGAGGGCATGCTAGGACATTCTAGGTGAGGACTCGATGAGGGAGTGGTGTTCAAGCAGCCCTGAAGAAATGTAGGAGGGAGCCAAGGTGGGGATAAGGGTGGGGAGGAGTCATTTTAGGCAGAGGGATCTACATGCACAGGCCTGTGATGGAAACAGTCACGGCTAAATGTGAAGGGCTACACTGGACTTCTGTGGCTAGAGCGAGGCTAGCAGAAAACAAAGAGGAGGCTGGACTGTGCTGAGACTGGGGAGGAAGGCGAGGGGGACGTCATAGAACAGTAAGGACTCTGGGTTTGTTGGAAATGGGAAACTAATGAGTCATTTCCATCAGGGGAATGATATGATCATCTTTGAAGTTTAAAAATCATTCTGGCATCAGTGAGAGATTGGAAAAGAAGAGGGTCCCTGGATTCAGAGTGACCAGTTAGAAAATGCTCCAGGACCGCGGTGGGAGACGATGGTGGTCAGACCAGAGTGATGGTGGTGAAGATGCTGTGGAAGTGGAAGCTGTCAGATTTCTAAAAGAAATTCTGGGAGGTCATTAGCGAAGAACTCCCACTTCTAGGTAAGGCAAATCTTCTGTGTTTCTGCCAACTTCTCAATATAGACTGTGTTGCAAAAATATTATACTGATGCCTTATTTGTTGCCAAGAAAGTTACAATTTCAGAACTTTCTGACCAAAGGGAAATAAAGGAAAGGGAGCTTCAAGCACTTGAGAGGAAGGGGATGTTCAAGGCGATGAAGCGAGTATTGAAAACCCAGGAAAGGGAATCTGGAGGGGAAACTAAAAGAGCAATAAAGCTTTATGACACTTCTCTTTTCCATGTTTCATCTATCAAACAAGACCTCCTTACCCTAGGACCAAAGCAAAATGACTTCTGTAGGTCCTTTTTATGAAGACGTTTCCAAACATTTCCTTTGGAAAAAGCTTTCTAATGCAAATCTGCAGTTAAGAGGATGAGCATATGCTGGCTTTTTCCCGCACGTGTGTGTGTGTGTGTGTGTGTGTGGGGGGGGGTGTGTATGTGTGTGTGTATATGTGTGTGTACAAACACACGCATGCTCACACACATGCAGATCCAACAGTTTGCACAGAATTTGAGAATAACTTCTGCTATTTTTTTTGGTTTGGAATGACAGTGTTTCCATAGCAATGTGGACTTGTGTTTTTGAGAGGCTATTTTAATGGGCCTTTGGCAAGCCATGTACAATCATTACTTGCACATGAATCTGGCTTCTTTGGCACTAGTTTGTTATAAAGGAAATTCTAGGGTCACTGGATTGGTGGGCTTTGGTGTAAAACCTTTAAGTCCCATCTACATCACGCATCTGTGATGAAACACATCCTGCCTTCCTTTCAGTATTTGTAGCTTAGCTGCCTCTCTGTGCCTGCCCAATCCTGACCACAGAACAGCTGGAGGTACTAGGAGCATGTATTTGATTTTTTTGGTCAACAGTGTGGGTAACAAAATTACTTGCTGGACTTGCTGTTGTTTACATTTTACTATTTAAACTGTCTTCACGAAGGGCATTTGTTCCCAGCTCATGTGGTCCAAAGTCCCCATTTGGTTGTCTGAAAAAGTCACTTTGAACCTTCACAGTCCTTTCGTGTCACTACATCAAATCAGACTGGCTTCTTTATTCATGCTTTCTTGTGAGCTAAATCAAGTCATGCTTTTGGTTAGAGCTGAGAATATTAAAAAAGTGATTAGGCAAATGCTCATTTTATGCTGATTCACCTTACCAAAAATCAGAAAATTCATTTGTCCCTGTATTTTTTCACTTTTCTGTTCAAAACAAAATACACCCCTTTAGGCTAGAGGTTTTGATTGCAAGGGGAAGAAATTCAACTTGAACCACTTCAAATATAAAAAGGATGTATGGGCTCCCTTTTGGCAAAGTCCAGATATGGAGGGGGCTTTGCGTATGAGTGAGCAAAGACATTGTAAGAAAAATATCACCTTTATCTCTCTGTTTCTCATCCATCCTTCTTTATCTTGGCATCATTCTCTAATACTGCTGACAAAGAAAATTATATCTGCTGGCCTCAATTTCTGCCCTGAAGGCAAAGGCAGGATCTGTTCTCTTCTGCCTCTAAATATAAAATCCTACTAGAATAACTTTAGCTGGTTTTGCTTGGGTGATGTACTTGCCTCTAGAGCAACCATCATGACCAGAGGATGGGGCAATATGACTTGGCTAGGCCAGCATCACATGCTCATTCCTGGGACCAGGAAGAGGGTGCTATGATCAACATTGTCCCTGTCAGTCATGAGATTTGAGTGAAGTGGGAGAAGCTTTTCAATGGAAAGGCATGTGCTTGCATGCAGAAACAAGATGTCCATTGTACTAAGAAACCTTGATTTTATCCAAGGAGCCATCCCCATCTTCAAAATGGAAAGATTTCTACACCAGGATGAGCATTAAAATTACCAAAAAAGCTTTAAAATACAGATACCAGGACCTCCTCCTTAGAATATTTAATCCAGTAGGTCTGGGCTTATAACTTTTTAAGTGCTTCCTTGGTTGTCCTAATAAAGAACCTACTTTGGGAACCACTGGTGGTAGTAGCATGTACTAGTAAAAGAAGATGGATGTAATGGTATGAGAATAATGTAGAGTCTTAATGGAAAGATTAAATGCAACTAAGTCTACTTTCATTGTGCATTTTCTTTTTTTTTTTTTTTCTTGACAGAGTCTGGCTCTATCACCCAGGCTGGAGTGCAATGGCATGATCTTGGCTCACTGCAACCTCTGCCTCCCAGGTTCAAGTGATTCTCCTACCTCAGCCTCCCAAGTAGCTGGGATTACACGCACCAACCACCACGCCCAGCTAATTTTTGTATTTTTAGTAGAGATGGGGTTTCACCATGTTGGCTAGGCTGGTCTCGAACTCCTGACCTCAGGTGATCCACCTGCCTCGGCCTCCCAAAGTACTGGGATTACAGGCATGAGCCACCGCACCCGGCCTTTCATTATGTAATATTTAGTTGCAATCTAGTTCTACAGAAATCATAGTCTATTTTTGGTAGATATTGTCAGATTCTCCCTATGTTAATGGGGAGATAGAAGGGGAATCAGGCTTGAGAATAAAAAAAGAAAAGAAAAAAAAAAAACAGAGCCCTGTCTGAACAGGGGTACCACAGAAGTACGAATAAAGATATGCAGTGAAGATGGACATTACTTTTTGGCCACCAGCATCAGGAGCCGTTTGTATGTTCAGGGAATTATGCATCTTATGAGTCTTGGTGAGAGGAAGAATGACCTTCCACTTTGTAAGCTGAAAATGTCAGGAACACACTTTTCAAACCCTGTCTTGCAGCTATCACTTAGATATAGGTCTCACTGATGGGATGCACCATCCTAAGACTTCGACTTGTGAGGTTGTGACATGAAGCAAGGCCTGTGGTTAGGAGAAAGCAAGGCATCATAAATTGAAGCAGGAAAACCAGGAGATGATTTGGGTGCTTTCCTGAGACAGAGGCACTATCTGAGGCTGGAGATTTGGCATGATTCCAAATAATTTGATTGGCTGGGTGGGTTTAACCAGGAGGGCATGGGCAACTGTGGCAGTTTGCTATTAACATATGATGTCTCCCATTCAGACCATCCTAGTACCCAACAATTTTCTATTAAAGCTTTAAGGTGTCTGATGTGGTTTGGCTGTGTCCCCACCCAAATCTCATCTTGAGTCGTAGTGCTCATCATGCCCACATGTTGTGGGAGGGACCCGGTGGGAGGTAATTGAATTGTGGGGGTGGGTCTTTCCCTTGCTGTTGTCATGATAGTGAATAAGTTTCATGAGATCTGATGGTTT
The DNA here is from genome assembly GCF_008728515.1 of Papio anubis. Classification (NCBI taxonomy): domain Eukaryota; kingdom Metazoa; phylum Chordata; class Mammalia; order Primates; family Cercopithecidae; genus Papio; species Papio anubis. The sequence continues at coordinate 83,209,786 of NC_044991.1, read as the reverse complement.
TATAAAGGGCAGTTCCCCTGCAAACACTCTCTTACCTGCCACCATGTAAGATGTGCCTTTGCTCCTCTTTTGCCTTCCACCTGATTGTGAAGCCTTCCCAGTCATGTGGAACAGTGAGTCCATTAAACCTCTTTTTCTTTGTAAATTGCCCAGTCTTGGGTATTTCTTCATAGTAGTATGAAAATGGATTAATACAGTATCTGATTTTATTGTAAAATGTAGAGCTCAGATCAGGCATGGTGGCTTATACCTGTAATCACAGCACTTTGGGAGGCCAAGGCAGATGGATCACTTGAGGACAAGAGTTTGAGACCAGCCTGGCCAACATGATGAAACCCTGTCTCTACTAAAAGTACAAAAATTAGCTGGGCATGGTGGTGCACGCCTGTAGTCCCAGCTACTTGGGAGGTTGAGGCAGGAGGATGGCTTGAACCTGGGAGGGAGACATTGCAGTGAGCTGAGATCATGCTACTGCACTCCAGCCTGGGTGACAGAGTGAGATTCTGTCTCAAAAAAAAAAAAAAAAAAAAGAGCGTAAATGAGACCTACAAAAGTTACTACAAAGAAATCTCTCTGTTACAGGTCTCCTGAAATGCTCCTTAAAGTAAAACCAAGTCCTAAAGAGGTGGCAAATTGGCAGTCCTAGAGCTATATGTAGCCCAAAATCATGTTTAAGGTAGCCCGCAAACATTTTTGAATTACTTGCTAACATCTAAAAGTTGGCAAACAATCTGAATTTATTTTCCTATTGAAAAGCCAAGTATCTGGCATTACTGGATTCACACTATTCACGGTGTAACAGCAGCCGCCTGCTGGAGGTGAGGCAAAGATGCTTGCTCCCTCTTTTCACAGTTGTCTTCTACTAGTGTCTCCTGTTTGGCGTCATTATCCATCTGGACTCTTATTTGCAAGCAGCAAAAGTCAACTGACAAATTTCGGTAGAAAGCGAATTTATTTAAGTGTATTCTGTGGTTCAAGAGTATCTTAGAGGACTGGAGAACTGGGTTGCAGTGAAGCAGACAGGAATGACATCCCAGATTCTGCTGCAGCACCAGGATCACCAAGACAGATGGTTCGGCTGCGTAGCACAGACCTCATAGCCTGCTGCACCCGCATCACTCACCCTGGATGCTTGATGCTAGTGCCTGTCCCAGACCACGAAACCTGCTGCCACCTTCCATGGTACGGTTTCTGTGAGGTTCCTGCTCCCTCTCAGGCCTCTAATTCAACCTCTGGGGTGGGTATGTTTGCAGAGCGTGGGTCATGTGCTTGTCCTCTTATGGCAAGAGAAGCTGGAAAATGAGTATCTGGTACTTGATGCTTCTTTAGTGAGAGAGGGGCTCTGCCTAATAAGAAGGAAGAACCTGCAGATGTAGGAAGGATACCAAAAGGGTGACCAAAAGGATAGGAGATGCCCACCACAGTCCCCAAAGGCATTGGAGTTTGCTACGCTTACCCAGTACATACTAAGTCCTAATTAAATGTTGGTTGGAGTGTAAAACTGGGAACTTTAGGGAAAAAAATAGGAAGGAGGTAGAAAAGAAGAAGAAAAGCAGAGGAATCATGGAAAGGTGAAAAAGAAAAAGAATAAAATAAAGTAAAATAAAAGCAATAAAGGGGAGCAATTCAGAATTTCTCTGGTCTTAAAAACCATTAGCTCTAAAACATAGTCCGTCTCTTTCCTCAATTATTTTGATTTCTCTATTTGGCCTTATGAAGACTACAAACCCATACAAAACCCCATAAAATTCATTTTGTGTGTGTGTGGTAAGGGAATATTGGGTCCAGCCCAGAAGGGCTTCAGCTCAGTCAGTTGCCAAACACCAGCTGTGTAAGTGATGATTTGATCTGTCCAAGAGGTAGTTATTTAGCCAACAGACAGATGGCCAAGAAAGTCAAGTTACTTGGTACATTGTGTGTCATTCAGGAGGCTCTTGGCCAGCTGAAATAGCTGGAAGCCAGTGGATTCCGAAGCCATGGCCCACCCTATTAGTCTTGCTTCTGGAATCCCCCCAGTCCCAGTTAGCAGCAAAGGACAAAGCAGGGCAGTTTTTGCTTCATGGAGCCTACAACCTAGCAAAGAGGAGCTACTCTGCTAACCCCAGTGGTAGATAAGAAAGTGGCTGAGCTGGTAGCTTGGCCAAAGCTAAGATACTCATAACCCAGTGTGAGGAATGTGAAAACAAGGAACAGCTGTGATAATGGGCATCCAGGGAAAGGAAGGGCTACTTAACAGCACTTTTTCCAGAAGCACATTCAATTTCCAAGTAAAGAAGGATGGGTTATTATGCATCATAAATAATTGGTGAGAATTAGAGAAAACATAAGCGAATTTTTGAGACTATCTAGTTATAATTGGAAATACACTTGAAAAAGGTAGCCAAAGTTAGAATCTATGCAGCATCATTTTATTCATTACTTCACCAAACACTTAATATACCCGTACCATGTGTCAGGGACTAGCCTGGGCAACCTCTGCACTCATTGAGCTTATTATTGGCTAGGAAGATTCTTTTAGTCAAATAAGACAAATAAATGTAACATCTCAACACTGGTAACCACTAGGAATGAAAGGCACGTAAAACCATGAGAAGATCATAGGAGAATTTAACTACTTATCATCTAATTATAATCTCATTACATTTAATGTATCAAATCTAATTATAATTGAATTGCATTTAGTATAATAAATATTTTAATATGTATACATATGTGTGTAATAAAACATATATTCCTCCACCTTGGTTTATAGTCAGTAACCTTTATTAAAAATTTTGTGATATGAAGCCTATCTTCTTCCTCTGAACTTTGTCAGTTGCACATTATTGACATTAATTATTCTTGGAATACACTCAGTTTCTCCTCTGAATTTGGTGTCATCCACTACGAAATAATGAGTTCTGAGCATTCTAGGAGCTCCTTGTATTTTTGTTTCAACTTTTCTCATGCGGTCTAGGGAAAGACCTCTAGATATAAGACAGATGTCCAGTCATGAAATCTAACCCTGTTTGTTGGCAGTAGCTTTTCAGATGCTGTATTTCCTTATCTGTAAAATGGTGGCAACAAGATCTACCTCTCACATGAGTGGTGGGAATTCAGTGGGAGACATTATCAGCAATTGAGATTACCCCAAACAAAACAAAATGTAGTTGCATTACATTCCAGGGTTAGATTCTAAAATTAGTACACAAGGAAAAAATTTCCTAGAATCAAAACTTACCTTGAAAATCCTTTTGAAGTTCTTACCATGGTGTCTGGTACACCAGCTCTCAGAGAGCTCCCCATAGCCAGTTTTCCTTTCAGTGTCAAAACAGATTGCTGTTTCTTCAGCTGAACACCAGATTAAGTGGTTGGCTTGTTTTAGTGGCCATGTTGTAGGAAAATATTTCCCTTTAAACGCTAAAATCACACTCAACGGTGCAAGATGCTCATATCTGAGAGGCAGCAGGAATGGAGCCTATCACAGCAGCAACAGCAGATCCACACTTCCCATCTCACGCTTACCAAGGACAGATGTTCACTGAATGCCCTGGCGAGGAGAGTTGCCTGTTGGACTGAAGCTGTTTTTCTCTCTTCCCGCAAACCACATGCTGCTAAAGTCAGGAAAGTTAAAACTGTCTGGGACTCTCCACAGTTGGCATACTAGCTCCTAAGATGCCCGTGTTGGCTCCTAGATATTTAACAACTGCTGCATTATTCTCTGGTATCTACCTGGCTTTCTGGATTCCTGTTTCTGTGGTGACTGTTTCTGACCAGCTGTTCTTGACTTTCTGTATAATTTCCACTTTGAAGGATCCATCTATTTCCACTCAATGCTTCTTCCAGATGAGACATAATGATTGAGAGTATGGGAAGAAAGAAATAAAAATAAAATTAAACCTGTTGTCCGTCCCCTGTAGGGAGCTCACAAACATGCCCGGTGTCTTAGCTTCATTCAAGAGCCTTAGCTCTGCATAACGATAAGCATTGGTCTATTGGCAATGGCTGGCCCTGCAAACTTGGGTTTGATTATTCTCTGGGCATCTGAACCTGGATCGGCTCTCACACTTGGGCACACTTCATTTTCCCCTATTCTAATATCTGTGAGGTTAAGTGGGGCTGTTGTTTACCAATAGTTAATAGGCCTTGGCTTAGCATGCGGTGGTTTGACACCTTTAGTCATTAGTAGAGTCTACAGATTAATGATAATAATTGCTACCCTTAATTGAGCCTTTCCTGTGTGCCAGGTGCAGAGCTAAATGCTCTGCCCACATTTCCCCCACTCAGTTCTCACAAGAAGCTATGGACTGAATATGATTTTCATGATTGCAATTTTTTTGGATGAAGGAAGGTTTGTAACTTGCTGTATGGTCATAAAGCTAGTAGGAGGTAGAGCTGACTCTAAACACCCTGTTTTTAACCATAGAGCTAAAAAACCCGAATGCAAATGGACTCTTGTGGCATCACACCAATGGCATCTACAAAGTCAAAGCACCATCTGCTTCAGATTTACCTGGGTGCTGGTTAAGTAAACCTTCCCAGTTCATGAGCAGAGCCATTATCTCAGAGTAAGGCCAGAGCGTCTATGTTGGAAAGACGCCTCCCAACTGATTCTTACAAGTAGGAGCCATTGGTTTGGACCCCACATTTAGACTATTCTTATCTATGCAACATAAATACAAGTGGCCAGGCACATATCATGCACCCAGCACTGAGCTATGGCTTTCCTGGATGCTAACATACTATATAGAGAAAGTCAAGTTGAATAAAATGTAGCCAGAGATTTTGATAGTATGCATCAGTGTTACCCGTTGCAATATAATTTTTGTTTTCTTAAATGTATACTGTGAGGCTTTCTATATGAGAGCATCTTTCTAAACTTGGAGTAAGTGATTTTTAGAGTTGGATCAATATAACAAAAGAAGGCAGATTGCTGTTCAATCAATGCCACTTTTTAAACTTTAAGAGTAAATTATGGAGAAAAAATGTGAACGTGATAGATCATTACTGGATGATCTACTCAGAATCCCTTTCTTTTTTAAAAAATATTTTAAATATCAATAACAATGTAGTACACAATTGCTGTGAGAACATATATAATAAGGAAACATCTGAAATACAATTAATAGTATTTCCATCGATTCCATTCCTTTAAATTTGACAAGTTATTGCCAACTTTTCATATTTTTCCTCTGTGTATTGAAACACACACATATCTGTACACACTTGCAGGGAACTAACTTGGAATCGCACAACACAAATTAGTCTGCCTCTTGTTCTTCTTCCCTTTGCCACATATTGCTTATACTACCTTTCTAGGATTTTTCCTTTTCCCATGCCCCACCGCAATTTTCTACCCACCTCATTGCTGGGAAATCATTCGTGTGTGCAGCATAATTCTGCTTCTATAGCCAAGTTCATTGGTTTGAGATTGGGCATCTGAACCCAGATGGCCACAGTGCATCTCTTCTCCGGGATTTGGGGGCATCTCTGGGTGGATGGCTTTGTTATGTGTGAAATCTGGAAGTATCAGCTGCCATTTTCCCTCATGTGGGCCTCAGAGAATGGTAGACTGCAGTGAGCCAAAGAATAATGAAGATGTGCCCAGGAGAGGGAAAGAGAGAGAGGGACACACACACACACACACACACACACACACACACACACACAGAGATGGGGGGCGGGGAGAGAGAGGGGGGGAATTTTTTAGGTTCTCGCTAAGGTTTTACTACAGTCTCAAGGTTCAACTCAACACATTTCAAGATATGGCCGTTTCCACAAAGCCTTTTCTCACTGGGCTTCCATTCTTAGTAACTAAAGTAGACTTGACGTTTTAAGCCCCCAACATTTCTGAAATAATTTTACTTTTCCTATCATACTTAGATCATAGTGATTAAATGTTATACTGTTTCCCTTATGAGAAATAAAAGCAATGATGTTACTTTATTCAGTAAACTTTATTTATGCATACCTACTCTCTGCTAAATTCTGTGCTCCCAAAGAGTTACTAGTCCAGGGAAAACACAACAAATAAATCGACTAAAATCATTATAATAAATATAATGACTAGAACATGCTCAGGGTATCATGCGAAGCCAAAAAGGGGCATCAAAATCTGTCTGCAGCCATGACCAAGAAGTCTCACTGCTCACTAATGTCTTAGACACGTACCTTATTTGCCAATGGGGTGAGTGGAGTAAACTGTCTAGAGAAACTGTCCCAAACAATTTTCAAATTCTAAAACCAATTGAAAAGTGTTTTTTACAGCATCTGTCTATTTTTTCCCACAATACCATCCTCATACAAAACAAGTCTGTCATTTGGCTGTCTCCAGAAGGAGCTATGAAGATTTACTCAACATGACTCTGGAACTTTCCAGACTACGTAAGTTCTCACATATTGGTTGTTCATGGAGACTTTTTCTTCTTAAGCTACTTACTCTCCCTCAAAAAAGATCATTTGCTTGGGCTGATAACTATCATTATAAAGAGCAAAGGGTAATTAAGCAACTCAGTGGACCTTTGTCTGGGTATGATGCAAGCCTCACTGCGCTCTCTCTCTCTCTCGATTTTCCATCTTCTGCACGATTGACTTGCGGCTGTCTCTGCTACATGATGCATGGATTCTGCTTTCATTCAACCACAGTGAGGCCCTTAGAGCTGAATACGTTGTGTGTGTCTGTCTTTGCCTTCTTAGAAACATTTTCTTCACAATCAGAAAATAGCTCATAGATCCTTACTGTCTTGGGCTTGCTTAAAACTTGGTTTCGCTAAAGGATGACTGGACAAGCAGTCATTGAATTTACTGACCTCAGAAGTATTGCTTTCCTATGCAAGGACAGTTTAGATTCTAATTTACTTTAAAGTTAAGCCCAGCTGCAGAGAACTGAAATGCATTTCTGCCTCATTTCTAAAGGTCTAGCCAAAAAAAAAAAAAAATCCTAGGCATCAAATACAATATGGGAATCTCAGAAAGGGAAAATATTTGGGTCACAGCTAGGTCTTCTAATAGCATATTTTCAACTGGAAAAATACGAGAAAAAGAAAAAGGAAAAAGAAACAGATCTATGCTGTTGGAGAGAAACTTAAACTTGGTCTTGTTTCTTTTCTCCTGGGGATGCTGGGGCTGGAGTAGGGGGTGAGGAGCAGGTGATGCCTCCTTTCCCAAAATGTTGGAAAAGAATTTCCTACAGGAGGAGATCGGACTTGTTAGTCTTTTAGTAAGCCTTTTGTGGTATGGTTTCTGGGACAATGTTCTAACGAGGATTCTGGATGACAGGGAGCAGCATGTTACTAAAACTAGCTCAAGGGAATTGAGTTTTTATTTCAAAGACATAGGAGGATACCAAGGAACCCAAGGTTAGGAGAAAATGTTTCTGGAACTCTTGTAAGTAAGAGTTCAGAAATGGCGATTCACTATTCACTCCCTCTACTTCTCAGAAGTGCTCATGCTCCAGAATTGGCTTCCTTCTACAAGTGTGGCCAGTCCTCTGGTTTATTCCAGTACCTCTTCTGCTTCAGCTTGTGGGTGACTCCTACATGGCCACATCAGTTTGGGAGACTACAGACCTTTTCTCTGCAACATGTAGTGCTTACTGGAAGCTATCTCGATGTCTCATTAAGATTGTAGAGAGAAAATCTGGCAGCCCCAAGTCATCTGGCCAAGTTGGGCCGTACAAGTCTTGGACTTCTGGTATCAAATGCATTGACGGTCCTAGAACCCAGGGGCTATCCGTGTTTAATCAACTGTTGTGGGAATAAGAGTCAGGACCCTCTGAACATCAGATAACTTCTCTTAGCAGGGGCCCACAGAGAACGCTGTGTTCCTCATCTTCAGAACACTTTGAATAGCAGAACATCCTTTAGCAAGGAACCAAGACTCTTATCCCCAATTACTGAGGAGGCTTTGAATTTAAATTTTACTGAGAGAGACTCATTTAAAGCAGTTTATACTATAATATGAATGATAATTACCTTCTATCAGGAAGCATTCAGTCATTTCTCAATCAGTTATTGAGTCTTTACTATGGTCACTATGCAGATTTTGGGATTAAAAATGAATATTTTTGGTGAGAGAAGGAACAAGTTTCTTCAAATCTCAGTTCTTCCTGGCAGGAAGTGCCCGGATAAGAAAAGGATGTAGACAGAATATATCGGAATTGGTGAGGAAGATAGCTTATTTTCTATTTAACAATTCAACAGAGTCTTTTAGTCTTCTTTTTTTTCTATTTTTTGTCAAACTTCTCCCAGCCTGAAATTGAACAACCAAAGTTCTAGTTATTCAACAACTGTCCCAGACAAGGAAGGCGGGGTGCTTACCCCTACAGGAAATAAAAGGAACTAGATTAAACTCAGCACCCGCCCTCAAAAGACTGCATCAAATGAGAAGAAATTGCGCTGTTACCCAGGCAGACATCCCTGAAAGCTAGAAGAGAGTTACAAAGTGCAGAGTGGGATCAGGTGAAGATTGTGCTGGGCCTAGGGTGGGGCATCAAAGCTGGGTAAATGGTGACCATCTTTAGAAGGCACTAGTTCACCTTGTTTGGTTGTAGCTTAGATTGGCAACATTCAACGTTTTAACAAATAGCATGGCACTAGCACCTGCCAGTCAGAACTGATACTGGCCTGTAGTCTCAGCTACTGGGGAGGCTGAGGTAGTAGAATCGCTTGAGCCCAATAATTCTGAATCCAGCCTGGGCAATATAGCGAGACCACCCCCCACCCCAAATAAAATCATAAAGTCAAAACACCTGATACTGGCCCCACTGGAGCAGAATCTGAAGGCCCGTGTGGCACCAAGTATTAACACTTCAGTTGAGAGATTATAGGGAGGTGAGGGTCAGGGTATTCCTCGTAGTGTCTTCAATTTTAACAGTTGGAGCTAGTGCTTATACCTCAATGCCAGGCCCTTCTGAAGGAAGGGAAAAAGGCTGGAGACGAGGTTCACCTTATGTTGTGGAGGGCTGGAATGCCACGCTCATGAGAGCATCCTTCACTCAGGAAGGAATGGGAGTTGTCCATCCCAAGGACCTCCCTCAACAAACATCCCGTCCATTCATAACTAGCCAATGCAATTTTAGGAGCTCCGAATGCCTGGAGGGGATACTCTTTTGATTAAAGACACCATACGGTGTCTCCCCTCTGGCAGCTGGAAGTCTAGAAGAAATTGAAGAAGGGGCGCCATGACCCCAAAGCATCACAGAAGTGGAAAGCTGGCGGGGTAGGGTAGGGAGGACCTTAGTTAACGCCGCGCAGCCCTCTCAGAGAGGGTTAGTGACTGGGCGAAGTTCACACAGCTCGGTCCAGACAGAGACAAACCTTCCTTCCCCGTGGTAGCTGCGGAAGAGGAAGGGAACTCTTGCAAATCAGAGGCCAAGATGGCAGTGGAAGTGGCACAGGGGGCGGGAGGCGCATGCAAAGGGGAGAAAAATGCTGTATTCTTAGGAGTAGGTTTGGCTTTATTTTATTTTTTTTTTAATTGTTGTTGGCACGGTTTCGGAGGACTTATTCTTGCTGAGTTAACTCCCTCTCTCACTCTTTTTTTGGCCATGCCTGGGGAGGATTCGCGGTGTTGGGGGAAGGCGCGCCCCTGCGGCTTCTGAGGCTCATCTTCCTGGAGCGGAAGGAAGGAATCAGGCACCTCCTCCCAGCCGCCCCCACCGACTCTAGTCCGCCCCGAGGCTTCCCTGAGCTCGCCAGGCCCCAGGGCTGTGTGGGGCGGGCTCCCGGCCAGGCGCGGTCGGGACGCCCGCCGTTCCCCAGGTTTGGGGCAGCGCGCAGCGCGGATCCGCGGCGGCTCATCCATCTTCGCGACCCTGCCTGGCAGCGCCGCGCTCCGCTCGGAGGGCACTCGGCGGCAGAGTCCCACGATAGGGAGGGGCGAGGGGACCCGCCGCCCCCTCCGCGGATCCAGATCGAGCAGGAGAGAGCGGGCGCCGAGCTGGTGCCCTCGCAGGGTCGTGGGGTCCTCTCTGGGCACACACCCTTTACGCCACGCGCTCTCAGGGGCTGAGTGGCCTCGAACCTTGCCAATCAGCAGTGCTGGGCACCCCGCTTGCTCTGGGGTGCGTTAAACGTCAGGAGAGAGCTGCTCAGATGGGGTCACCAGACGCCTTCTCCCCCTTTTCCCGGAGCCCGCGGGTTGCGCGATAAGCCAACCCCAGCCGGACGCTGCGCTCCTATAAATAGAGCGCGTGTGCCCGCTTCGCGCTCTCCGAGCTGCGCGCGAGGAACGAGAAAGTTGTGCGCAGGGACTCGGGGCGGGAGGCCAGGCAGGAGAGGACCCCGCCGGACCAGCCGCCCTGCACGCTGCGCCCGGTGCCCTGGACCCGATCCTGTGAATCTACGCTTTCTGTGCGAGGGACCTGGCTAGCCGCTGCCTCCCTCCCTACCTCTGGGTGACACCAGGTTTGGGGGAATTTTTGACCAAGCGAAAGTGGGAGTCGCTGGCGTCCTGGCCATGAACACAGCCTCGCGTTCTTCTCAGCCTGGGAAACACCTTCTGCCTCTGTAACTCGTCCCTGCCGCAAGCCAGACAGGACTGGCACCCTCGCCGCTGGGCAACCGCCACCCTTGTGGCTTCTCTTTGAGTCCTCTCTTTTTGTTCCTGCTCCGTGGTTTACCTGGTGGTGCTTGAGTTTGGGGTGAGAATTTATTATTATTTTTTTGCTTTGAGGTGTGAATGTGAGGGTTTGATGACTTTTAGATGTCTAGGAACAAGATCGGGTGCAGGGGCCCCAGGCAAGGCTGATTCTTGGGTGGAGGAGGGTAGGGTAAGGGGTTCTGCATGAGCTCCTTAAAGGACAAAGGTAACAGAGCCAGCGACAGAGCTCGAGGGGAGACTTTGACTTCAAGCCACAGAATTGGTGGAAGTGTGCGCGCCGCCGCAGGCGCCGTCGCTCCTGCAGCGCTGTCGACCTAGCCGCTAGCATCTTCCCAAGCACCGGGATCCCGGGGTAGGAGGCGACGCGGGCGAGCACCAGCGCCAGCCGGCTGCGGCTGCCCACACGGCTCACCATGGGCTCCCGGCGCCGGGCGCTGTCCGCGGTGCCGGCCGTGCTGCTGGTCCTCACGCTGCCGGGGCTGCCGGTCTGGGCACAGAACGACACGGAGCCCATCGTGCTGGAGGGCAAGTGTCTGGTGGTGTGCGACTCGAACCCGGCCACGGACTCCAAAGGCTCCTCTTCCTCCCCGCTGGGGATATCGGTCCGGGCGGCCAACTCCAAGGTCGCCTTCTCAGCGGTGCGGAGCACCAACCACGAGCCATCCGAGATGAGCAACAAGACGCGCATCATTTACTTCGATCAGGTCAGACCCGGGGGGACGCGAGCACCTAGGGGGCGGGCGGTCTCCAGGCACCTCAGCCCGAGGCTGCCTGCCCAGGCTGAGCTGGACCGGTTGGGAAATGGGGAATCATGTAAAGCACTCGCCTTCCCAAATATGCCTGGGTCTGAAACTTGTACTGTCTCTCTTCCTACCCCTCTCACCAGCCCCGGCTCCTATTCCTTCCGGGCCCCTAAAAGAGGCTGCTCTGACCCGAGGGGAGAGGCTTGGGAGCCCAGAGCCGGGCAGCGAGAGCTCAGGGCAAGTTTCGAGCAACAGGTCGGCGGGAGCCGAAGGGCACCTGATCCCTGGACGTCGTGATCTCTTGACCAGATCTTGGTCCCCTGGCTCAGACTCCTCTACGGGTGCCGCTGAGGCTGCTCCCTGGGTACCTTTGCGGGACAGGATAAATGTTTGATTTGTTTCTCCCAGGTAGAGAAGCTTCTCTCCAAAGAGAGCCCCGGGCTTCCACACTCTGCAGAGATCGGGCTGGTGGCCGCGGAGGCCGGGAGGGCAGGGCTGGGGGTCAGGTCTCGCTTGCAGGTTCCACTGTTCGCGTGCCAGGCGCCGCTGCCACTGCCGCTGCCTCGGAGTAGGCAGCAAGCCCTTCTCTGGTACTTAGAGAAAAGTTGCGGAGGAGGGAAGGAAAAGGAATTTGGCAACTGTGCTGAGCTCCCGTAGGAAAGCCCTTGGGAGCCGGTTCTCGCTTCCTGGGCTCCTGTCCTTTCAGAGAACTGCAAATAACTGGGGAAAGACGGACTCTGAGGTTGATGAGAGTAGGGGAAGAACTGACGGAAGCTGTAGCTGCTGTTTAGCGACCTGGTGCTCCGTGTTTGGCATGATGAAAAACCACAGGATATCAGCTTACATTTAGCAAGGGGTCTTAAGGAAAAAAACTGTCCTGGGAGTTTTAACTTCAGCCCCAACAGTATCTAGAGTCTTTTTAAATTCCAAATTCACAGTTCGCAATTGTATGCAAAGCTACAATGTGCAGGGGGCACAGGTTAAGTGGTGCTGCAGGATGTGCCAGGGAAAGCACGAGGTGACATCTGTATTCCTTGCTTAATTTTTCCTAACTAATGCACTCTCCAGCTGGCCAAAGACGGAGAATGCCTCTCTAGGGACTTAGTATTTGATAGCCATAATTTTTAAAGAATTAAGTAGCCCCATTTGGGGTTTCGGCGCAGTATTTTCCATCTTGATGGAAATAAAGTCTAGCAACACCCCTAGTTTGTATTTCAACGCTTTAATTAAATGTTGGAATACTATGGGCATTGCACTATCCTCTAGACAGGGTGTTCTTTTCAATGACCTTTCCATCAGTTAGAAGAGGAAAAGGGTTTGTTCTTCTGTTCAGCGAGCCCTGCATCTTAGAGACAAGAAGACACATTTAGTTATAAATCTTGATGTACCTGGATGCTGCAATTACAAATATAGAGTCAACATCCAGTTTTACAGGTAGCCAACACTCATTAGCTATTTTTCATTATTGCTAGTGAATTATGCTACTTGTATCTGAATCAGGAAGTTACCACTAAGCACCTCAAATTATTTTAATTGTGCTTGAAAAAAATTTCCTTGCAAAGCCTCTGTTGGGGATTATTGCACAGCTGGTGACTTGTTGAAAGACCATCTATCATCAGGTCACAAAAAAATCTGATGCTTAGTTGGAAGAAGGCAAAATCTCAGAATGAAATTACACACGTACATGTATTTTAAGTTAGGTGTTGACGCTGATACATCTGCTTGACTGTCGCTACATTCTGGTATGTTGCCCAGAGGTAATAGGACATTTTTAGGGAATTATGCAAGAGGCTTGCAAGTGTGTTAATATTGGCAAGAATGCAGTGTTTGAAGGAGATAGTAGCAGATTGCCATTGATATATGAGAAGTATATCTTTTTAGGGACATCTTATTATTTCCGAATGCCACTTACAGGCGTATTTCTTGGAGAGAAATGGAAGAAACCCTAGTTATTTTAACAACCATCCTCTATCCCAATCCCTCTTTCTCATAGAAAGAGATTTACCCATGTGACATTGCAAATTTAGCTTAAGAGGTCACTTATTAAAATTTAGAGTTAATTTTATAACCAATAGAACTAGGCTGACTATTTTGGAATACAAAATGCATTGTTGCTTTCTTGAGAAACAGTTTCTATTTTCACTTTTGAACCTTGAACTTCAAATAAAGAGCAGATGATTGAGAGGAGGTTAATGGACAGCCATGGCAGGAACAGGGAAAGCCACCTATTTCATAGTTTATCCTTCTTTATGCTCTTCTCTTTGGCAGCCCCCAAGGGCTGACTCATTGCCACATTGTTGTAATTAAGGCCTAGCTGGCATAGGAATGAAAAAAAAAAAATGGCCACAGATCTTAGGAGAGGGGCAGCTCAGAGAAGGGCCAGGCATTCAGATCACTTTTTGTACCAGCTGTTCAGTGTCAAGGATTATGGCACATGGTGGAGGGGTACCCATGCCTCTGAGGTGTTTCCAGGGATGCTGCGGAGAGCTCACAGATGCTGATTGGCTGGCTTGGAAACGTCACCTCTGGACATTGCAAAGGCTTGTAGAAGGTGGGAATGTAAACACATGGCAGATGCCTTTTATCCATTTCTCAAGGTAAAGCTAATATTTATAAGCCCTCAAATGTTAGCTTGATGTTTCCAGAGCCATTGGGCCTTGCTGGAAATTGAGACATGAATACAAAGCAGTTACTTTATTTATTCTTATATCATTTAAAAGACAGAAGAACCTTCCAATATTCAAGTCAATTTTCAAAATCAGTAAAGAGGAAAGAAATAGAACTAGATGTTTTATTTTCTATGATTTCTTAAGCTAGTTGCTGAGAATGAATGAATGAACAAAATAAAAAAAGGAAAGAAAGAGGAAGGAAGGAATGAAGGAAGGAGGGAAAGAAGGAAGAGGAGAGGAAGAGAGTGAGAGGAAGAAAATTCATTTTAGTCACAGAAGAAAATATAATAACTTATTGTTATTTATTATTCTTATTTGTAGATCCTGGTGAATGTGGGTAATTTTTTCACATTGGAGTCTGTCTTTGTAGCACCAAGAAAAGGAATTTACAGTTTCAGTTTTCACGTGATTAAAGTCTACCAGAGCCAAACTATCCAGGTGTGTGTTTTGACCCCTTCCATCCATACTCCCAACCAACTGTGCTTATCTTTAGTGGGTTATGTATTTAAGTATTTATCCAAAGTTGTCTTTCCACAATAGACATAAACAGCCATCTTTATCATTTATTTTAAAACCTTAATTTCTAATTTTTTTCTTTGTAACATCCATTAAGATGTGACAAAAAGCATATAGAAAAGTAAACAATTGAAGTTATTACCTTAATAACAATCAAACATTTTTAAAAAATCCATGGTTTAGTAAAAATTCAGTGACACAAATCTCTTTGTAAGATCATGCTTTCATTTAATGCATGTACAAAAATTATTTGAATTTGTAAGAAAAAAAACTTGTAAGACGAATAGAGCTTTTCAAGTACATACTAAATAAATAAAACATTTGCTATTTTTTAAAATTATGAGATACAGCTAATGAGTAAGAATAAGTCTATGAAGGAGCAACTATTCAAAATACTTTTTAAAGAAAGGGTGTTCTATGCATATGCTTGAGTTTATCCTCAGTTACTCTGATGCTAGTGAATTCTTATCAATTGCAGTTCCACAGTTAAAAATATATTTTGTATTCTGCTTTCTAAGACAATGGGCTTGACCTTACACTCAAAAGCAACAGTGGAGCTAGTTCCGACAATATTCCAATATGCTAATACCAAATGACACAAATACATGTGTATGGAATTCTAGGATAACCTTTTATCTTATGCTCAGTATTTACGTTATACATTATGTCAATGTGAATGACAGATTACTCACTTATCTGTTAATACTTTTACATGTCCTAGTAAATGGATGAATGGATCAGCCTCAGATTTAAGTTATTCCATATGACTTCTAACCTAAAAAAATATCTAGAAAATAAACTTACTTCCATGGAAAAGCTTTTCCCAACCGCCAGTATTTAGAAATGTATGCAATGCTTGACACAGTGTAATAAAAACTGTAGAATAGAAAATAGTTAATACAGTTTTGAGTTGATTCTAATTATCACTAAAATCTCTAGTGATAGTGGTGATTATTATTTTTTATTTTTTGGTTTTCCTCTGAGATAGGGTCTCATTCTTTCACCCAGGCTGGAATGCAGTGGCATAACCATTGTTCACTGCAACCTCAAACCCCTGAGTTCAAGCGATCCTCCTGCCTCAGCCTTTTGAGAAGCTAGGACTACAGGTGCATGTGACCAACCAGGCTAATTTCTAAATTTGTTGTTTTGTTTATTTTAGAGATGGGGTCCTGCTATGTTGCCCAGACTGGTCTTGAACTCCTAGCTTCAAGTGATCCTCCTGCCTTGGTCTCCCAAAGTGTTGTAATTACAAGCATGAGTCACTATGCCTGGCCTGATGATTATTTTTTAATGCTTGTTTCCTATCAGGGAAAACAGAAAAAGAAATCAACACACACAGACACACGTATACACACACTTCATTATTTCAAATGATTTTCAGTAGTATGCATGTTACAGCTGCACAAAAACTCGCAAGGATGTTGGTAGGATTGGGTTGTATCTGGGTTTCTTAGGTCAGTGGGCACAAGGTCTCTTTTACAAATGTACTGGGAAGCCACGAGCCTGCTTTATTTCCAAAAGATTTTTGTTGGGTGGAAGAGGTAAGTAAAGCAGTAAGCTTAATTTATGTGCTGAAGGGAAGCTAGTTTTCACTAGGTTGCTCTCCATAGATGTTATTCTTTTGTAGGAATTTAAGGAAATTCCAATGAGGAAAAAAAAAGATTTTAAATCAGTTCAGCAGACATGCAAAGTATGGCCCCCACAACAGGCTAATTTGAAAGGAAGGGAATATATTTCCTGAACATCAGGTATTTTACTGGGACTGTCATCTTAGACATTATTTCTTCTCCCCAGTAGATGTTTTGACTTTAAAGAGAACTTTTCAATTATTATTATTTTTCTTCTTCTAGGTTAACTTGATGTTAAATGGAAAACCAGTAATATCTGCCTTTGCGGGGGACAAAGATGTTACTCGTGAAGCTGCCACTAATGGTGTCCTACTCTACTTAGATAAAGAGGATAAGGTTTACCTAAAACTGGAGAAAGGTAATTTGGTTGGAGGCTGGCAGTACTCCACATTTTCTGGCTTTCTGGTGTTCCCTCTATAGGATTCAATTTCTCCGTGGTGTTTATCCAGGTGAGGGATGACCCACTCCTGAGTTACTGGAAGATCATTTTTTCATCATTGGATTGATGTCTTTTATTGGTTTCTCATGGGTGGATATGGATTCTAAGGATTCTGGGCCTGTCTGAACCAATACAAAATTTCACAGATTATTTGTGTGTGTCTGTTTCAGTATATTTGGATTGGGACTCTAAGCAGATAATACCTATGCTTAAATGTAACAGTCAAAAGCTGTCTGCAAGATTTATTCTGAATTTCATTTCCCGGGATTACTGAATTCGTTACAGATGTGGAATTTTATTTGTTTAGTTTTAAAAGACTGGCAACTGGGTCTAAGCATTAGAAAACTCTAAAGTTCTGACTTCAATCAACGGTTAGTGTGATACTGCCAAAGAACTGTATACTGTGTATTGATTATATTTGTTTTTATTCCTTTGGAATTAGTTTGTTTGGTTCTTGTAAAAAACTGGGAATTTTTTTTTCAGTAACTGGCATTATGTGTTCTCTTAAAATAAGGTAATGAATGGCTTGCCCACAAATTTACCTTGACAATGATATCATCAACATGACTTATCTCAAAAAAAAAAAAAAAAGAATGCTTCATAGTTGTATTTTAATTGTATATGTGAAAGAGTCATATTTTCCAAATTATATTTTCTAAGAGGAAGAATAGATCATAAATCTGACAAGGAAAAAGTTGCTTACCCGAAATCTAAGTGCTCAATCCCCGAGCCTCGGCAAAATAGCTCCCCTCTGAGGGAAATCTTATACTTTATTGCTCAACTTTAATTAAAATGATTGATAATAACCACTTTATTAAAAACCTAAGGTTTTTTTTCCTTAGACATGACCACTTTATTAACTGGTGGTGGGATGCTGTTGTTTCTAATTATACCTATTTTTCAAACCTTCTGTTGTATTTGGAGTATCATCTGGTTTTGCCTTAACTCTTTAAATTGTATATATTTATCTGTTTAGCTAATATTAAATTCAAATATCCCATATCTAAATTTAGTGCAATATCTTATTTTGTCTTTTGTATAGGTCATATGAATTCATAAAATTATTTATGTCTGTTATAGAATAAAGATTAATATATGTTAGTTGAATTGTTTTTTTTCTTTCTGTTTTGGAAGTATGTATTCTACATGATTTATTTCCTCTTACTTTGTCTCTTCCTAACCCTTTCTTCCTTCTTTGCTCCTTTTTTCTTTCTTACTTCCTTCTTGCCTTCCTTTCATCCTTTCATCCTCTCATTTCTTTTTTCCTGAAGTTTAAGAAGAAAAGCTTTCTGAATTTTCAGGTAATGTCCTCTGAGCTGATATAGGAAATCTTTACTGTGTTTAATTTGTTCAAATGTAGGAATTGCAAGCTTGCCAAAAGAGAATCAATGAACTTAGTAAACTCTTCTTTCAGAAGGGATGATTGTTAAAAAGTTAAAAAAGATCCCCTAAAATATCAGGAGGATGCTCAAGGTATGAATGAGTAGTGATGAGTTTAAAGACCAATATTTTCATACTGAAGATTTGAGGAAAAGTTCTGCCCTTTTTTCAACACTAAAAGACAAACAGAGGATCACAGGCCTCTTCTTAGGATGAATTATTATTACACCTGCCTTGTTTGGAGATTTGGCTCAGTTTCCTGGTCTTTAGTCCATTAAAACAATTTTGGGGCGTGGGGCAGGAGGCTTTTGTACTTAGTGGCAACAAGCAAGGTGTTACAGGGAGACACATGCAGGCATGTCTTCCGGTATAATGGTGTTAATTGCCAAGTCAAAATATTCATTCATCACCAGGAAGACTCCTCTTTCTCTGAAAAAAATTATCTGCAGATGCTGGCAATGGATCCTCAATGTTTTGCTTGGCAAGTTGTCTTCTGCTGGCTTCCTGTCAAAAACCTTTCCTCCTGTGTGATTTTATAATGTAAAAAAAAAAAAAAAAAAAAAAGTATTGTGCAGAGAAACTAAATAAAAGGGGCATTTTCTAAATGTGAGTGGAATTCTCTTTAAATGGACCTGCTCTAATGTAGACTTCCACCGGGTTCTCTGTGTGCAGAATTTGTATGTATGCATTGCAACGGGTGAATCCTGCTTGAATAAATACAGTTGGCCCTCCATATCCGCAGGTTCTGCATCTGAGATTCAACCAACTGAATATCAAAAATATTTGGGAAAAAAACCACAAAAACAACGTAACAGTAAAAATAGTACAAATAAAAACCAACATAGTATAACAACTATTTACACAGCAGTACATTGTATTAGGCATTATAAGTAATCTAGAGATGATTTAAAGTATAATTTACATAGATTATGTGCACATAATACTATGCCATTTTCTATAAGGGATTTGAGCATCTGCAGATTTTGGTGACCTCAGGGGGTTCTGGAACTAATTCCCCGCAGGTACCAAAGGATGGCTATAGACTATCAGTCATTGTTTTGGCAAAATGGCCCCAAAGTATTTAAATTACCAATAGAAACCTATGATGAGAGAGAGAAAGTTCGGTGATTATCAAAACAGATCAATTCAGAAATGTTTTTTATAAACATGATTGTGGCCGTCCTTTGAGGTTTGCCCCTTTTTAATTGATTTTTTTCTGAACATAAAAGAAAATTGGCAAAGGGCTTGTCTCTACTTCCTCAGGTTTAGTGTACATATTTTTAAACACAAAATCCATTTTAAACTTTCAAGAGAACTCCATTTGAAAAGGCACTGGGGCCGTGGCTATACAATGTGGAACGAAACCTGCCTTAGTGAGTCCCAGGTGGAGAGATGACGTGAGAATGAGATCCTGAGATACACACTCTAAGCTGGTTCTAGAAAGCCAGAGCTCGGCCGCTGGTGGCTCACGCCTGTAATCCCAGCACTTTGGGAGGCCGCAGGACGGCATGGATCACGAGGTCAGGAGGATCGGTGACCATCCTGGCTAACACGTGAAACCCCCGCCTCTACTAAAAATACAAAAACTAGCTGGCGAGGGTATGGCTTCGTAGTCCCAGCTACTCAGGAGGCTATAGGAGAATGGCGTGAACTCCGGGAGGCGAGCTTGCAGTGAGCTGAGATGGTGCCACTGCACTCCAGCCTGGGCGATAGAGCCGGTGACTCCGCCTCAAAAAAAAAAAAAAAAAAAAAAAAAAGAAAGCGAGCCACCACTGAACACAGTGGCTGGAAAAGATAAGACTGAGGGAGAGAATAAAAGCTACAAGGACCGCGCGCGGTGGCTCACGCCTGTAATCCCAGCACTTTGGGAGGCCGAGGCTGGCGGGTCACGAGGTCAGGAGATCGAGATCACGGGAAAACCCCCTGCCTCTACTAAGAAGACACAAAATTAGTTGGTATGCAGGGAGGGACAGAAGTCCCCGGGTTATTTGGGAGGCTGAGGCAGGAGAATGAAGGGAACTCGGGAGGCTGAGCTGCAGTGAGCTGAGATCTCACCGCGCCCAGCCTGGGCTTTGGCTAGAGCGACTGCCTCAAAAAAAAAAAAAAAAAAGCTACAAGGCACAGAAGGATTTTGGCCAGGATGCATGGATTTTGGACATAGGATGGAATCCTACAATATTTATTTGCCAGCTCTGTGACCTTGGGCAGGTTCCTTCATCTCTCTCAGCTTTAGTTACTTCATTTGCAAACAGCAGGTAGTTGGTTGTTACCATGAAATAAGACATGTGAAGTGCACACAGTAGGAGCTCAACTAAGGGCCTACTGTGATTACTAAAATTTAGAGGGCTAATACGGGCCAAGAAGGAAACAGACCTGCAGGAAGGCATTAAGATTGGCGCGAGGAAGGGAAGAAAACTAAATTTGAGTAGGATACATTAAAGAGAAGGAAGCAGTGGTGTCAGAAGTAGTTCCAGAAATGGAGCCAGATGCTCCCTGCGTATTCTATGACTCGAAAATGTTTTCAGAAATTGCTGGGTCCACAAAAATGCTAATTGAACACAGTATTTGCATTGGCCCTATCTGCTTTTGTCAGTGCCAGCACCATCCCTTCCTTAGATGGTCCCTACCTCCTTTGACTCTTCCTTGATCTATTGATCAACAAATGCAAGCAATTGTCTGTAGCAAGCAGTTTCTTCCTGACAGAAACTCATGAAAACAAAACTGAAGGAAATAAAGAGCTTGTACATAGGATATCACTGATTCTAATAGCTTTCCAGATGTTTTCTGCGATCCCAGATTCTATTAGACCCTGATTGTCTAATTAGATTTGTGTTTCAGTTTTTTCCTTTTTTTTTTTTTTTGACTTAAGGTTGTTTCCCCTTCCTTTCTGGATAGTTGGATAGCTGCATGTTTTCATTTTGCTTCTTTACTTATTATTATTATTATTATTTTTTTTTTTTTTTGAGGCAGGTTCTTTCTGTGTTGCCTAGGCTGGAGTGAATATGGCTCACTGCAGCCTTGACCTCCTGGGCTCAAGAGATCCTCTTGCCTCAGCCTCACAAGTAGCTGGGACCACAGGGGCACACCACTACACCCAGCTAATTTTTTTTTTTTTTTTTTAAGATCAGGGTTTTGGTATGTTGTCCAGGCCAGCCTTGAAGTCCTGGGCTCAAGTGATCCTCCCATGTAGGCCTCCCAAAGTGCTGGGATTATATGCATATTTTCTTTTAGCCTCTACTTTTTAGCAAGTTACTATTTAAATCTTGATATAAACATCTTAGCTAACGTCAATTATATTATCCTTATTAATGTGTCACGCACTTCGTAAGGTACAGAGTTTACGGAAGTGGCGACATCTCTCTTTTCCAGATCTCCCTAAATATCAAAGCAAAGCTTGAATCTTCACAAGGAGCAACAGACGTTCAAATGTATGGTTTCACCTCCCCGTCTGATGGAAGGCACTAGGCTTTATCAATTCATCTTTACTATTTAAGCCACCTGTCCTTTGGGTATAGCAAGGTCCCCAAACTGGTTGATCTAATGACATGAGAAGTAATGAAAATAGAGAAGGGTGAAAGCATGAAATAGCTGCTCACATTCAGAGTTGTGGCACTAACAACATTGAACTTTTGTCCTAAATGGTTTCCTTTGGTAGAGAGGAGGCTGAGATTTAAGAAGCTGGCTTCTCAATAGGTTACTCTCTCTTCTAATATAGACCTGCCTTTAACAGGGATTTCAAATATCTGAGAATCAAAATGTGCCCTTTTTTTTTTTTTTGTTTGCCACCTCTGACCTTTCTGATAGAAAACAATTTCTTTGTGAATTTTACCCTGAAGTTCTATGTCAGCTTCTTAAATGAATATGCTTAAGAATCATCTGAGAGGGCCGGGCGCGGTGGCTCAAGCCTGTAATCCCAGCACTTTGGGAGGCCGAGACGGGCGGATCACGAGGTCAGGAGATCGAGACCATCCTGGCTAACACGGTGAAACCCCGTCTCTATTAAATACAAAAAAACTAGCCGGGCGAGGTGGCGGGCGCCTGTAGTCCCAGCTACTTGGGAGGCTGAGGCCGGAGAATGGCGTGAACCCGGGAGGCGGAGCTTGCAGTGAGCTGAGATCCGGCCACTGCACTCCAGCCTGGGTGACAGAGCGAGACTCCGTGCCAGACAAAAAGTACCAAAAAAAAAAAAAAAAAAAGAATCATCTGAGAATCTTGATAAAATGCAGATGCCAATGCAGTAAGCCTAGGGTGGAACCTGACAGCCTGCATTTCTAACGAGTTCTCAGGTGCTACTGTGCCGCTGACCTGGGTCACACACGTTCAGTAGCAAGGACTTCCGTCCCTGTTCCTTAAACCTTGTTACTCAAAGTGTAATCTGTGGAAGGTATCGTCCACATCACCTGGGGGCCTGTTAGAAACCCCAGGTAGAGTGTAGACTCACTGAGACCTACTGAGTTGGAATCTGCATTTAACAGGATCCTCTGCTCTCCCTATGATTCTTAGGCATTGTGAAGTTCAGAAAGTTCTGTCTTTAAGTAAAACTCGAAGATGACCACCTGCCTCAGAATCACCCATGCTGGGCTTCAGGTAGGCAGCTGCTGCTAAGCAAAGTCTCCAGGTGATTCTTATAACCAAAATGTAAGCAGATGCATGTTGTTTTCTTTGCGGTGACCCAGGAATACAAGTGCTTCTATTTTCTCTCCTATTTTAAACTCACCCAGCCAAAGGCAATTAGCTGGAGGCTTTAATGCTGGTAAGCATGAGACTTTTTGTTGCTGTTGTTCTGTGATGAGAAAAGGCTCTAGGGAATCTTGCTAGTGTGTGCAGAGGACAGACTGCAGGAAGACGCTAACTACACAAAAGATTTGGGAAACCCTCACACAGAAACACAGGTAAGTCACTCACAGAAAGTGACCATCTTGTGAAGAAGGAAAATCCTTAGTGACATTCCTCATTTTGTCAGCATTTGTTCTGAAGTAAAGATTCAGGCATATTTTGCTTTTCTTTGTAATTGAAATGCCCCTCCTTCAGGGACTGCAATACCTTTATCTTAGTACACTTGGCATTTGGCTTCAGAAGACATTGCTCAGTTGACAAAAGGGTGTGTGAGTGTGTGTGTGTGAGAGAGAGGGAGAGAATATATTTAGAAGGATTGATGACACCAGCAATTTCTCGGCAGCCAGTCTGTATGTTTAAAATTCATCCAAGGGCAGAAGCCTTTCTTGATATTTTTTTAGGACAATTGGTGATAATTTAGAATAAGAAAATACATTGTCATAGGTACTGAACTAAGACGGTTTTTATTTCCGATGAGGTTACCTTTAGAACATTAACTTTGACTTTCTGACTTTCCAAGAACTGGGAGTTTTGAGGAAACCCTAGCGGACACTGGTCTGGTTATTCCCAGGGAGGTTGAGGGACTCCTGACAATAAACGCTTTATGCTCGTAGTTCGGAGTAAGGGAAGCAAGTTTTATGTCTCTCTCTTTTCTCTTTCTGCCATTTTTCTATTTTTGTCATGTTTCAGCTTTGATGTCAAGATGTAATCAATAAGTAGAGGAAAATGTAGGGAAATTAATGCAGATTGGGTGACGTTTTTCACAATTAAAAAAAAATCTTTAGGACAAGTGGAAAAAAAATGGCTTAAAATGATCTGTCCACCCAGTGGAATCATTTTGTGGTTTTCTTTCATAGCATTCCAGAGAGAGGGAAAATGGAAAAGCAAGAAGTGGCTGGGCGCGGTGGCTCACGCCTGTAATCCCAGCACTTTGGGAGACCGAGGCGGGTGGATCACCTGAGTTCGGGAGTTTGAGACCAGCCTGGACAACATGGAGAAACCCCGTCTCTAGTAAAAATACAGAATTAGCTGGGCATGGTGGCACATGCCCGTAATCCCAGCTACTTGGGAGGCTGAGGCAGGAGAATTACTTGAACCCAGGAGGCAGAGGTTGCCATGAGCCGAGATGGCGCCATTGCACTCTAGCCTGGGCAACAAGAGTGAAACTGTCTCAAGAAAAAAAGAAGCAAGAAGCAGATATAGAACCCCCTTTGGGGTGGGAATATAGGGAGGGGTGTGCACCCAATGGGGCTAAATGTGGTTAACTTGGAAACAGACTGTGGTGTGTGTGAAGGTGGCCATCCAATAACAAGGCTATATTGTCCTGGTCACAGTGTCACCACACAGGAAAGAGGATTGCTTACCATTGGCCAAGCAATCTAATGTGTCTTCAGATCAGGAAAATCTTTAGGCCCTTAGTCATACAAAAGCCTCTTCTTATATTCTGTAGTCCACTGTTTTGACTGGACAGTTACCCTGTTTAATCAATGAGGGCCAGTCTGAATGATTCAGCTCTCAGGATGGAGTCGCGGGACTTTGATTATTTTCTGTATTTCCACAGATGGATCCACCTTCCTTTTTCTGTGTCATGTGAGGCTATTTTCTTCTACATTCCTTTGCCTTAGCTATTCAAATTACATAAACAGTCACGAGTGATTCTTTTAAAACAGCTTTTACTTTGAGTGTTAGCATTTTTAACACCACAGTGAAAAACTCATGATTTTTTCCTTCAATGTAAAAAAAAATGGAGTAAATACTAACATAAGAAGCATTTAATCAGAAAAGTCACGTACAAAGATACAAAAGATATTCCACAAAAAAAAAAACCCCAGAAAAATAGTAATGATAAAACTTCACTGATACCTGACATGAAAATTCAATGGAAAGGAGTGAAATTGATTCTGGTTCTGTGTGATTTTTTTTCCTTCATTCTCTCTGAGTGTTAAGGTCAGTTCTCTGCAGGTAAAAGGATGCTGTAGCACAAGCAAAGATTTCAGCTGTTCTTCATTAGGGTGACTTTATGAACCACGGGTGGCATCAGAAAGTGTATTAGATTCTGCCTTTCCATTTTGTGGCTAGCCTGATTGGAAGGAAAAATGCTGCTGAAATAGTCTGGTAACTTCTCTCCAGGGAGAGGAACGCCCCACATTGCTTTAACTCGAGGAAGCTGTTTCTGAGCTTGGAACGAGGCCACATCTAGCGCTCTCTGCCCGAGGAGAGATCCTCAGAATGGAAGCCTCTAGAGGCTTCAAGATTTAGGAGCAACATCAGAAGCACCTGGGGCTGGTCTCAGAGGAGACAGGACTTCATTTGCCCTTTTTCCTTCTCAGGAGAAGATCGGACAGAAATATGGAATCCATAAGAGCCATTACAACAGTCCTGTTTTGCAATATTTCCTTTTCTTTGATTGAATTGGTTGCTAAAAGGAAGTTCTTTTTTATTACTACAACTTGGCACAATGCCATGAGTTAAAGTTGAACAAGAATCACAAAGTCATCAATGATCTTCTAAGAGTTAGGGTCCAAGACTCTTAGGAATGAAGTAAGTCAAGAACCTTCTCCTGGCATTTGGGTGCATTTTTTTTAAACTAAAGAAACTATTACACACTTATTGTGCACCTACTATATGCCCCATCCTCTGGAAAGTTTGAAGTTTGAGTCTGCTTTTTCATCATTCCCAACCTCTTTATAAGAGCCTCTTTACTTTGTGGGTGGAAGTTGTGAAAAATTTAGAAAACAGAGCGTGGTATTAGTGTTCACTGAGCCCAGTGATCTCAGCGTTTTGAAACAACAACCTGCTTGCTGTAAGTGACCTCCTCAGTGCTTTCACCAGTGTCCTTTTAGCATCAGGCTTTGCTAAAACAGTAAAGAATGATACAGAGCTGCCATGTACAGTTGTGGGTGTTGCACACTGCATTATTCCAGGGGTGTGTTACTTCTTTCATAGACACCAGAGACTTTGTATATTTGCTATCATAATTTTCTAGAAGAATCCATCAAATTGTCATATTCTAGTAAGCGTATTATGACCATCTTCCGATGGATGAAATGATCTTCAGTAAGGAGCTCCCTTTCCTAATTTGCACAAGTGCCTCAAGAATTAGTGGTAGTGTGGTGCGAAGGTGGAGTTCTGCTTTGCTAGTCCAGTTCATTGTGTCTGATTTCTAAATAATGCCTTTATTTATGGGAAGTTGGGGCATCAGACCTGTAGACCACTGGGTCTGTGTACCCATCAAAGTTCACCTAAGCCAGTTTGGGGCTCAGGTCTCTGGTCCAATCCAATCCATAGAAAGCCCCCCTGCCCTACTTTGATACCAGGAGCTACAAAGTGAAGAGAACTATTTAATATTTCTCCTTGTGAATCAACCCACCCCTTGTGAGCCAAGAAACACAGCTTCCGTGAAAGTTCAGCAGGTTAAGTGTTCATAAATTTAGGTTTGCAAGGAAAATAAAGTTTAAAAAACTATGTATAACTCAATTTTATTTCTGCCTCTAAGCCCCCCCAAGCCCTGCACCCAAATTTAGACTGGCTGATAGAAAATTTCTCCTCAGTTATTATTGCTTCCAGTCCATTCCCCCACAGATTTGGATAACAGTTCTGGGATTGTAGGGATTGTGAGTGGGGGAGAGGCACACTTGGTTATGGGTTTAAGTAGATTATGGCTGAGGGGGCCGGAAGTCTTATCGTCTATTTGCTTTCTTCCACACATTTCTCTTGAGGAGCTGAGGACAAAGTAAGCTGCCTGCTTGAAACATTGGGGGAGGAAAAGGGGAGAAGGAGCATGTTCACTTTATCATATTACAGTATTCTCTCATCACATCGGCTTGTTGCCAGCCCATGGGGCTGTTTTGGTGGGTGTGGACAGTCCTGGCCATATGTCACACACCTGTGCACCCATTTTCCAACTTCCCAGCCCATTTCCAAGCCTTGGGACTCGCTATTGTGCTTCCTGCTTTGTGCACATCCATATCTCTTTACTGCTAGCATCTGGGCTCACTGAAGTGAGGCGATGAGGGGTTAAGTTGCCTTGCAGAGCCCTCGTTTCGGAAAACAGTGCTCAGTGCAACTGAAAGGACTTCCCTTCTAATCCCAAGGAGGAGCATAGCTTCTGGAAGAATTGGACTCATGCTGGTCTTCAATCACTTGAATGAAGCTGCAGGGAGGAATAGGCAGATTTTCTAGGACCTGCTTCTAGAATGTTCACAAGGAATCATGCTGCTGTTGTGGCTTTGAGGTTCTTGGAAAGTGGGGAGGAGTGAAGGTTCCTCCAGTTCACTCCTAAACTGTTGGCAAGTAAACTGTTGGATGGTGGTATCTGCTTGTCTATCGAACAGGGTTAGCATGCTCTTTAGGCCACTGTGATGGCCCAAGCCTGTAATCTCAATACTTTGGGAGGCAAAGGAAGGGAGGATTGCTTGAGGCCAGGAGTTTGAGACCAGCCTGCGCAACATAGAACCCCATCTCTACAAAATAAATTTTTTAAACAATGTTCTTTAGTTGTTTTTAAACTTGACTGTGCATAAGAATTATCTCTTGCTATCTCCAGAATTTCTGCTTCTGTAAGCCTAAGATGGGTCCCAGGAAATCTGCATTTTTTTCCCAGCACCACGGAGGATTCTCACATTAGTGGTTTCTATACTACTGTTTGAGAATTACTATTTAAGTCAAAATGCATGCTGGGGCTTTGCAAACTATAAAGCACCACCCTTATGTGAAGAAGGCTGTTTTTAATATTATGATTGGGGATGATTGGCTTTTCCTTGCTCATTGTCTTTTTAATACAGCCGCCAAGTTTGAGCCAAACAGATGAGTCTGAGCATGAGGTTGCTCTTTACATTTCTAACCTAAAAAGTCACATCTGTTGGAACAATTTTCATGATAGTTTATTTTTTCCTCCTTATGTTTTCTGAATTAACAAATTAATGTAGGTTTGCTTAAAAAATTGCAAACCATACTGCCACGTGTGGGTCAAAAGCAGAAAGGTTATTCTCGCTCTTCCTGCTGATTCCTGTGGGCTTGCTGACTTACTGGGTCCGTAGGGTTGGGGGTCTGGGCCCTCAAATCTGTTCCAGTTTTTGTTTTATCCAGATAACTTTGGAGACCAGCTAGAAAGATACTAGAGGTGTTCTAGAGTGCATTTTCAAATATTGCCATTATTCAGTCCCAAACAAGAATTTGACTTTATCTTTCATTTAAAATTCATTTTAAAAATCTGCTTCAAATTCCACATAGGAATGATTAAACACTTGCCACAGTGTTGTCAATAAAAGCCTCTTGGTGCTGACGGGTTTACTGATGGGTAAGCACCAGAGAGCACCTGCTGCATATTTGGAATCTCAGCCAAATGTTTCTCCCCAGCCCACCTGTCTGATTATGAGTGTTGGGACAAGAGAGGAGGCTTGTTAACAGTTCCTAGTCCTCAGCCCTGGAGAACAGACTGGAGGCCCCGAGAGGGTACCCAACCTCCTGGCTTCCGACCCGCTAGAAGTTCTTGCTGAACACATACAAGCCTTAAATTGCCCCGAGGATGGCCAGGAAAGTCAGTCTGGGCTGCCAGTGATTAATGCTGGCAATATATGCAGCTGCCTGCTCATTGTGAGGTTAAGCGCAGGAGAGCTTCTCCTTGGGGGATTCTCAAGATGCCTTCTGGGTAACAGGCAAAATTAGGCAAACCCAATGCCCTAAGATGTGCAGAGTCACGCTCTTTCCCATGGATTACCCTGTCCTCATCTTGCTAGCTGTGTGAAGAAGCTCTTCGAGGCTGTGGCTGAAGAATCAAGATGCTGGGAGAACCCAAAAATTCATTGAAAACAAACAAGCCAATTAACTCCTTTTGCAACACTTTCTCATCACAATTGGAATACCTGTTCATGATAGTGAATTTTAGATAATAAGACAAAATTGTGGTCATACTTTCACCTCTGTAACTTTTCTTGTTCTGTGAATACATTAATATATTTTGTATCTTTTTTAGTACAATATAACTATTTCTTTTGTTATTTTGAAGCCATAAAAAAACCTTACAAAAATTTCACTTATAGTGCTGTATTTTTTCCCTGAACCATTTAAAGGTGTGGCCCCTTGTTCTCCAACTTCAGTATGTATTTCTTACAAACAAGGTTCATCTACAGAGCTATGATGCAACCACAAATATCAGGAAATTTACATTGATGCATTACTATCATCTAGTCCTCAGACTTGATTCCAATTTTACTGATTGTCCTAATAATGTCCTTTATAGCCAAAGGCTCCAGGTTGAATCATGTGCTGCTTTCTGTTGTCATGCCTCTCAGATTCCTTCAGTCCAGGACATTTTCTCTGTCTTCGACTGACACTTGTGACCTTGACACTTTTGAGGGCTTCAGGCCAGGGTTTTATTTTGTACTACATCCCTCACTTTGCATGTTTTCTTATGATTGAATTCAGGT
Source organism: Papio anubis (assembly GCF_008728515.1). Taxonomy (NCBI): domain Eukaryota; kingdom Metazoa; phylum Chordata; class Mammalia; order Primates; family Cercopithecidae; genus Papio; species Papio anubis. Next base: position 83,180,566 of record NC_044991.1, on the reverse strand, counting down.
TCTTTGTCTTTGCCAGGGAGGTAGCAGAAGTGATGCTGGCTTGCATCCTAGCAGGTGGCACACAATTTAAATGTGTCTGCATTACTGATCATGTTCCCTGTGATCATTAGATTAAAGTGATGCCTACCAGGCTGGTTCACGATACTTAACACTTGATCCTTTCAGAATTAAGAGGTATTTCGTGGGAAGAAGATTTGTGATTATGTGACTATCCCATGAAATACTCTCACAGATCTTTTTTTTTTTAATGCCTGTATGGACTTCTGGTTTTTGAGTTTTATTCATTGGGTTTTAATGTATTGCGGTCATTATTTACTTAAATGCTCAAATTGTCTCCTGTTTGGTCATGTTTTTTAAAACATGTTTCCATCACTTTTTGAGCACTTTGTTGCTTTTTTGCACAAAACAATGTTCTAGGTTCAGCTTGTACCTTTTCTTCCCCAGCATGAGAAAGAGCCATCTCCAAGGCTCTGTTTTTTTTTTGTTTGTTTGTTTTGTTATTGTTTGTTTTTTGTTTTTGTTTTTTAGTTGGTATTGGTATTTAGAAGCCAAGATCTGGGAGCTAGGTGTGCTTACTGCTACCAGTATTGGTGTTGCTAAGCATTCTCAGAAGACAAGCATATACAGAATATAAGCATTTATAACACATCGATGTATCTATCAAAAAGTATGAATTTATTGTGATAACCTTCAATTCCAGTCAAACAACACAGGTTTTATTTTCATTTTCTCCTTTTCCATAGCTGTATCTCACTTCACTGAGAATGAAAAACCTGGCTATCATGGTTCTTAATTTACTTATTGATTATTCCTGGATCTAACCAGTCTCCTGCTGCTTCTACTGCCTATTTCCCCGTGTGGATGGCTTCCTTACTTCACTCAGAATCTGACGTCTCATGCTGGGCTGTCCCCCCAACTCCCCATACCAATGTGGAAGTCTTTGCTACCCCACTCGGACTCCACACCTGGCATGGGGTTGCTTCCCTGTGTGAACTCTCTCGCCACCCTTGGGCTTCTCAGGCTTCTCGTCCATATGGATGCCTTCCTTACCCTGCTTGGGCACCAACAATACAGTGGCCCATCGCGCACACCCACGCTCACAACCCCTCCACACCTATCTTGCTTGTCTCAGTCTCCTTGCTGTGTCTGAGTGATAAATGCCTAAATCATCATTCATATGACTTGGTTCAGAGGCCAAATGGTCACAACTCATGCTGCTGGCTTATCTGACCAACCTCTTTAGATTTAAGTCTCATAACATCTCATAATGCTTCTATTATCTGACTTATTTATCTATTGATTGACTTTCTTTTATCTGTCTCCCCCTTTTAAATATAACCTCCACCATGAAGTGACCTTGTTTTTCTTGTCACTGCATATCTTGATATAATAGGAGTTATATCTGTCAGGATTCTCCAGAGAAACATATCAAGAGATTTACTTATTGTGAGATACTGGCACATATGGTTATGGAGGCTGAAAAGTCTCATGATCAGCCATCTGCGAGCTGGAGACCTGGGAAGCTGGTGGTGTAGTTAGAAGGCCCTGAGAGCTGGAGCGCTGATGTCAATTCCAGTCTGAGTGTAAAAACGTGAGAACAGGAGCATGGAGGGCAGAGGAAGATCAATGAGTGAATTCAACCTTCCTTTACCTTTTTGTTCTATTCAGGCACTGGATGAGGCCCATCCACATGGCAGAGAGCCATCTGCTCTACTCTGTCCACCAATCCAAATGTTAATCTCTTCTAGGAACACCCTCACAGACACGCAGAAATAATGTTTAACCAGATAACTGGACATCCAAGTTGACACATCAAATTAATCATCACAGAAGTCAATAAATACCTATGATTTGAAGGGATGGTATGTTGAAGCCATTTGGCCACTTTCACAGAGTCATGTTCTTATTAGGTGGCCTTTGAGAAGGAGATTGACATATGCCATTTGCAGTAGATTTCTTTCTCATGGCAATCGTTCTTGCTATTCAGCAAATACTTCTGGTTCTCTACCTCCCAGAAACACAGATAGGTCATATGATAAATTATGACCAAACGACATGCCAATAAAATGAGAGCAGAGGCATGGTGTGCTGCTTCCAGGAAGACATGTGTGCAATTTGCCTTGTTCCCATCCCTTTCTTGTGACCATAGGACATACTACAATATCCTTCATCAGTCTGGGGATCTGAGTGATGGTAAACACAGTCTTCCCTGCTGACTTGTGTTGGGCAGGAAGTGTGAGAAAGAAACAAACATCTGATCTGTCCAACACTGAGATTTAGATTTTGTTGCTGCTGCTGCATGTCCTATCCAATCCCAATGACTATTTCTTGAAACAAAAACAATAACGAATCTTATTTTAGTGTTACACTTGACTTCTGCCTGTAAGAAAGTTCACAGATGAGCAGAATTTGAACTATGACCTTTGCAGGAGAGAGGAGCAAAGGAACAATGGTGAACTGACACCCACTTATCTCGAGGCACAAAGATCATTTCGACTAGGGAGTGCCATAAAACCTTACAAAAGATACACTAGAGACCTATTCAGTATAGGCACACGATGGACTAGATGACCTGCCAAGCCTCTCATTTCCTCCTCTAATTTCTGTGATTATCAAAATGATGAAGTACTGCCAGTTCATTAAAATCCTGCTTTGAAGGCTGACCTTTGGAGCTTTGCACGTCTCCGTCTCCTTGCTGTGCCTGAGTGATAAATACCAAAATAATCATTCACGTGACTTGGCTCAAAGGCCAAACAATCATACCTCATGCTGCTGGCTTATTTGGCCAACCTCTTTAGCTTGAAGTCTCATCATCTCAGGGTTCTTTCACATATTTACTTACTTGTGCAACCAATATTTGAAGGAGCCGTGGCAACTAGATGAACATGATAAGACCTGTCTGATAGTAGGAAAGCCCAGGCTGGTGGGTGGGACAGGAAAGTTGTGCTTGAATGAGAAACTGCTCCAGGACTTCTGCCTCAATCACTGGTTGGGCTGTGCTGGTCACCTTTCTTTGTGTATCATACCTTTTCTCCAAAATCAAATATTTACATTTTCTAATCAATAAGGGTAGAACTGGGAGGCTTTGTTCTTTTCCTTAAGCTTTCTTATCCCATGTATAAGCTATGTTCACTCAGTCAACAGGGGTGGGTCTAGCCCTTCTCATATGCTTAGGTGATACTAACAGTTGTGGGGAGCTACTGATTACTAGAACAGTGCTTATTAACTTGGATGTTGTATTAGTCTGTTCTCACGCTGCTATAAAGATACTACCTGGGACTGGGTAATTTATAAACAAAAGAGATTTAATTGGCTCATGGTTCTGCATGGCTGGAGAGGCCTCAGGAAACTTACAATCATGGTGGAAGGCGAAGGGGAAGCAGGCACCTTCTTCACAAGGCAACAGGAGAGAGAGAGAGAGAGACAGACAGACAGAGACAGAAAGAGAGTGCACAGTGGGAAGTACCACTCTTACAAACCATCAGATCTCCTGAGAATTCCCGCATGGGGGAAATGCCCCCAAGATCCAATCACCTCCCACCAGGTCCCTCCCTCAACACATGGGATTTGCAATAGGAGATGAGATGTGGGTGGGGACACAGAACCAAACTATATCAGATGTGACCCAGCTAAAATTCAGATTCTGGCTCAGTTGTTCTATAGTGAGGCCTGAGATTTACCGTCACCAACAAAATCCACCAACTGACACCAATGTTGCTAATTCTTAGACCATAACTGAATAGCAAGAAGCTAGAAGGAGTAGTCCCTGCTCTGATGGATGTCATCATCTTGAGGAAGAGGTAAAGTAAGGTCAGAAAATTGGAGACAGAACCACATAGGTAGAAACAGAAATAGAAGCAAACACTGCTAGGCATTTTCACATTTTATCCTCAAGAATCAAATTTTAAATAGAGGTTCTCTAACAGTGATGTCACAACTTGGATCTCAGGAAGTGGATGCTGAGACAGAGTTGGGGGTATAAAATATTTGAGAGATCAACATGTGTAAAGGAAGGGAGAGGAAGCAGGAATGGGTAGAAGGAAAAGCCAAACTGAGATGCAGGTCAACAAAGCTTCTTTTTTATTCCAGTGATGGACTCTGGAGTAGATATGGCCCCTCAGAATATTTTGCAGTTGAGCTAAATGGCCAGGCCTTCTATACTTTCTACTCCACCTTGTTCAGCTACCAAATGCAGGTTGCCCCAGGAAGAGCATAGCCTTGGGAAGAGGAAGACCCTGAAGGAGCTGACAGCTGGAGTCTGATGTTCATGAGTTCTCTGCAGCTGAGAAACAAGCCCTTCCCTGAAGAGGGTGGGAGGTCTGGGTGGTTCACTTTAGTATCCACTATGGTGTTATGTGAACAGTTCAGGCAGAACTCCTTTCCTAAGGTTAGAAACTGAAATATCAAGGGGACAGCTTTGTATGGTTGCTTTGGAGCTGATCAATATAGCAATTGATAAATGGACTCCCAAAGTAGGTTCTTTCCATAAGGCATGGCTCCTCAAAACCTTAATTATGCAGATTTCTTGGGGGATGAAGGTTTCCATTTATTTGTAAGAAGTGAAAGAGTGATTCAGGCAGGCAGACCACTTGGAAAAAGGGATCTCCACCTACGAGTATAATCTTGAAGGACAGGCAGGTCCATAAGGACCTCAGCAACTTGCTTAGGAAAGACTAGCAGCTTAAATAAAATCTGGAAAAATAAGGGTGTACATAAAGCTTTCACAGAAAGATTTCAGAAATCATTAATCTTTAGTTTTGAGCTTCTCAGAATTTCAGTAAAATACTGTAGGCTTTATGGAAGTTACCAGTGATTCATTTTGTGGCATTCAACTTCTACATGTGTGTTGTTCAGAATAAGTGATATAAGGAGAAAGATACTTCTCTTTGACTTTTAATTATGAGTGATAAAGCCATCAACAGAGTAGAAGTCAAGCATTTCTAGTTAGGCTACTGGTGAGCCAGATATGGGGGTGATGAATGAGTTACCTATTGCCACAAAACAAATTACCATAAAACTTAGGGGCTTAAATCAACACACTTAAAAACAAACCTGACAGTTTCTTTGAGCCAGGAATCTGAGGATAGTTTAGCTGGGTACCTCAGGCTCAAGGTGTCTCACAAGGCTGTAATTAAGGTGTCAGCCAAGGCCATGGTCTCATCTGAAGGCTCCACTGGGGAAGAATTAACCTCCATGCTCACTTGAGTGGTGACTGGCAGAATTCATTGCCTTGAGGGTGTATGGACTGAGAGCCTCAGTTCTTTCCTGATGGCTGACTGTAAGCTGCCTGTACTTCTTTACCACCTCTTCAACAGGGCAGTTGACCTCATCGAAATGTGTGTGCTGAAAACTGCAAAGATGTGGAACCAGACTAAGTGCCCATTGGTCAATGTGTAGATGAAGAAATTTGGTATCTAAACACCATGGAATACTAGTCAGCCGTAAAAAAGATTGAAATAATGTCTTTTGCAGCAACTTTGATGGAGCTGGAGGCCATTATGCTAAGTGAAGTAATCCAGGAAGGGAAAATCAAATATGATATGATCTCACTTATTAGTAGAAGCTAAGCTATGAGGACACAAAGGCATAAGAGTGATATAATGAATTTTGGGGACTCAGGAAGGTTGGTGAGGGATAAAAGACTGTATTGGGTACAGTGTACACTGCTCAGGTGACAGGTGCACTAAAATCTCAGAAATCACCACTAGAGAACTTATCCCTGTAACCAAAAACCATCTGTAATTCAAACATTATTGAAGTAAAAAATGTGCATGCCAAAATAGCAATAGAATGTCAAGCAAGATGGAAATCAGTCTTTGCAACCTGGTGTCAGAAGTGACAGCCCATCATTGTTGCCATACTTTTCCACTGGAAACAAGTCACTAGTACGAGCCCTCATTGTAAGGATGAGATTACACAAGAGAATACCAGTAGGTAGAGATCCCTGGGGGCTATTAATAAAGATTTATTGATTAATAAGGACAAACTAAAAAGCAGACATTTTAGAAAACTGTCTACATCTAAGGTAAACCATCAAAAGAGAATTCTGATTAATTCAAAGTTAATGATAACTGGCATAAAAAGTTGGTCATAGACCAGGTGCAGTGAATTGTACCTGTAATCCCAGCACTTTGGGAGGCCAAAGTGGGAGCATTGCTTGAGAGTAGGAGTTCAAGACCAGCCTGAGCAACATAGTGAGACCCCATCTCTACAAAAAAATTAGCCAGGTATAGTTATGCATTTCTGTGGTCACAGCTACTTAGGAGATTGAGGAGGGACAATTCCTTGAGCCCAAGAGTTCAAGGTCACAGTGAGCTATGATTGTACCACTGTACTCCAGGCTGAGCAAGAGAGAGAAACCCTGTCTTAATAAAAAGAATTAAATTTAAATGTTTAAAAAAAGAGGGTTAGTCAGTTTCAAGACTCTAGGTCAACAAAAGTAATCAAAGACACTCTTATACTTTAGTGATGCTGAGTTGGAATATTAAAACTTAGAGCTAATCAACTGATAAGATTTCATCTAACAGAACCTCACTTAGGGACAAAACTCTCGGTGTTTGAAAGAAATAGTTTGAGTAAGCCACCAGCATGAGGAATTAGACTCAAAAGGTCATCAGTGGTCCATAAACTACTTTAAGGTCCTTGCTACTGCAGTTTCTTCTGTTTTGATGGAAGCTAAAATGCAACTTTGGGTGCAGAGTGAAATTGCTCAGTATAATGGAGTAGAGGGTAGAAAGCATGGCCCTTTGCTGGAGGCAAGAATATCTGAAGAGAGGCTCTGTTGTGGCAAAGGGAGATTGGGAATAAGATCTATTTCAAATACCTCTTCCCTTTATAAAATCACTGGGAAAATTCTCCACTCGTCACTAATGCTTTGTGGAAAAGGAATGTTATGGGAAAAGGAAACTTCAGGATGAGAGGGAAGCTTCTGAATAATGCTAAACATTCATCAGAGCAAAAGGAATAGAGAATTGAATGTTTTACCCCCTATGCATTCATCTACCCTTTCATTCAACAAATGTAATAGTCATCACAGTCCACTGAGTGCTGACGATACAGAGATGAACAAGACTGATACAGTCACTGCCCAGAGTCACCTAAAGTGCAAGCAGACCTAAGGAGATGAAGGAAACCCCTACAGCTACTCTGACGAGTCATGACCAATGGCAAGAAGAGGACTGCTGCTGAAGAATATTGAGCTCTGTGTGTGAGCATGTGTGTGTTCACGTGTGTGTTTTCACGCTTGTGCATGTTTGTGTGTATATGCGTGTGCATACAAGTAACCAGAGGGGTTATTCCAATTGGAAAATGGTTTATTATGCACTTAAAGCAACCTATTCTGAAATCACAGTTTGGGGGCTCAAGATGAAACCACATGCATTGGTAAGGGCTCTGGAATGTGATTTTGGAGCTTTCTCACTCTCTGCCTAGAATCAGTGGGCATTATTTCCCAGACAGCAGGTTGGCAAGGGAGGGAATGAGATTCCTCAATTCACTTCTGCTGCCTCAAGTGTTTGTACAACCCGGAGTTGACTTTTCGCCCCTCCTCTCCAGAAGACCGAAGTCATACATTTTTAATTGGAGTTTTTCAGCCAAAGAGCAGGCTGGCTTGCTGCCCAACTTATGGGTGAAGATGTCGAGAGAGAAACCCTCACCTTCTGTCCCGCTGGCAGCAAATGAAAACAAACCACTTTTCTTCCTCTCCCAGCTGTTTTCTCTCCTCCACAGGCCGACTCTATTTAAAGCGCTGGCTGCTTAACTCCTTTTAAGCCAAGGGACAGCAATCTACTGACTTAGCCTTTGTTTTTCCCTGGTGAATCTAGGCTGGGAAGGCTTGGAGAACTTAGTTTCCCCACCAGCTCCTTTCCCACCTCCTGTCCCCAGTGAGTTCAGCTGAGAGAGAGAGAGAGAGAGAGAGAGGAGAGTGAGTGAGTGTGTGTGTGTGTGTGTGTTGGGAGGAGCAGTGTTACAGCTCCCCAAAAGCAGTAAGTCAGCATCATTTAAAACCACGGTTGATAACATTTATTTCTAATTCTTTAAAGCTGTCTTTAAAAGAAAATAAAGCCTGAAACCTACATAGCACTCTCATGGGGACAATCTTTCTTTGGCTCAGTTTGGTAATTCAATTGTGATGGGTAAAGTTGTGCAGTCATAGCAAAAGAGAGGAGGCGAAAAAAAAGCAAAAAGGAGGGTAGAAAAAGCCTGCCAGCAGCTGTCATCTATCTTGTGAGAAGTAAAAAGTGCTTACCCGTGCCCAGATAGTAAATCCTACCTGCTTTATTAAATAAATGTAGTATTTCACTCAGGGAAGGAGACCTTTGGAATATCTGGAAAATCTTGCAGGCTTTGAAATGGAATAAAGATTGATTTATGTGGAGTTTCTCTTGTATGTGTGTTTTTCGTCCCCCCTGACACAAAGAATGGTAACTGAGACACAAAATGCATTTTAAAAGACCAAGAAAAGGAGTTAGGTATTGGGAATTTGGATGTTTTATTTATCTTTTTTTTCAAAAGGGATCATATGATTTATTGGATAGCCAGAAGTTTTATGATATGGGCATTGCAGGGCTGTTTCAAGGAATAATGCCAGGGTATGCCAAGGGCCTGGCCTGGAGCTTGTCATGTAGTAGGCATTCAGAAATGGTGGCTAATCTGCATAATTAGGAATTGGTAATTTGTGGTTTTGACTTTCTTTGTTTTGTAACCTACTTTGCACCAAAGATAATTTAGCAGTGATCTATTAATATCATTTCAATTGCAGGTGATAGAAAGCCAAATAAAACGGGTGTAATAATAATAAAAAAAAGTTGGCTTAAGAAACTAAAAATTCCATGAGGTTATGGCTTCAGTAAGGCTAGATCCAGAGGCTTAAATTATAGCCATCTCTTCACTCTGATTGCATATTACAGCTTTAGCCTCAGTCAGGACCTCTCTTATGGTGGCCCCAAACAATTTCAGGCTCTATCCCCAGGTTTACATCTTCTCTGGTTCATCTCAGCAGGAGAAGCAGTTTTTCTTCTAAGGGGCACCCACAGGTTGTACCCACAACTGTAGTTGGGTGAATTTAGCTCATGGATACAGCCTGAATAAGGCATTATGGCCAGTGGGTTGGGATCGTGCTGACTGGCACAATTTCCCTTTCTCCCAGCTATAGATAGAGTCTACCCTGCCCAAACTTCCTGGACTGAGAATGGGAAAGGGTGGCTCTCTGAGGAAAATAGGGATGTTATTACCTGAAAAGAGGGACAAAGCCAATAGAGATCCACATACATGACTGAAATAAATTCTAGGAACTTCAATTCATCCATCTTCTTTCCTACAGTTTTCACCTTTTCTTCCCCATTTCTCTCTCATCTATTCAGCAGCTATGTGAAGGCTTGCTGAATGTCAGTGCCCACATGAGCCCTAGAAATACAACAGACTATTTCAGAAGTGGATGTTTTTGCTTGCTCAATTATTTGATAACTTCAATATACATTTAGTGAATATTTACCCACATGTTCAGTGTTCACCCCTTTGCACTGAGCCTAGTTTAGGTACAGATGAAGGAGAAGGGAGAAAAAAAAATCACCCAACTCTTGCCCCTGGGAAAGAAAGGCATGATCATGTAATAAATCACATTTAAGGACTTATTATATTTCAGCTGCCAGGCTAAATACTTTGTGTAGATTATCTTTAATGTTCACATAGCCCTGAGGGGTGTATATACTATTGTTACGCTAATTTCTCTGATGAGGAAGCTGAGGTTTGGGATTCTATTTCTAACCACCACTCTGTACTATCTCCAGGTCATTTTTAGTCTCTCTCTGCATCAGTCATTTTTGTTGAATGAGCAAATATTTACTAACTTAACATATACGTTAATATATATGTTGCACATATATTAATCTGTGCCTGCCATGTATTAAAATCTGTGCTGAGGCCAGGCGTGGTAGCTCATGTTTGTAATCTCAGCACGTTGGGAGACTAGGGTGTGGGCAGATCACCTGAGGTCAGGAGTTCAAGTTCAACCTGGCCAACATAGTGAAAACCCATCTTTCCTAAAAATGCAAAAATGACCCACGCATGGTGCTGCATGCCTGTAATTCCAGCTACTCGGGAGGCTGAGGCAGGAGACCTGGGAGCTGGAGGTTGCAGTGAGCTGAGATCATGCCACTGCACTGCAGCCTGAGTGACAGAGTGAGACTCCATCTAAAAAAAAAAAAGAAAAATTCTGTTCTGAGCATGGGAATGCAACAGTGAAAAAGATGGGCTCGGTCTCTACCACTTCTCAGCCACTGCTTGTGCATGAGTACTGAACCAGTCACTGAAGGATCCCTGGGATGAGGCCGGGGGGTGCAAGAACAAGAAGAGGAGCAGGCAGAAGACCCCGGGCCTGCCCTGGGGAGAGAAGTCAGCCACTTGGATGTGTCTGCCAGGTCTGCTAGATGGAAAGAAACATCCGTCTGGTCTTGCAAGGAGTCTAGAAAAAGGGGAGGTCATTCCTTGGAGATCCCATTTCTTCTCTGCAGCTTTTAGGGATCTGCGTTTCCCGCCACTGCCTTGGAGCAACGGTCCCACATATGCTTGTCCACCTCTCTGACTCCCTGAGCTCAGCTGTGGACTGCAGGACAGGGGTGGGGTGGGGCATCTTGTTAGAGTCTGACTTCCGGGAATGAGAAGGGCTGATGGCTCATATGTGTAAAGTGGTGTGGGTTACTGTCGAGCCCTGAGATAGTGCTATGGATTTCCTTCTGACAGTGTCTGAATGTGCTCCTGAGCAAGGCTGATGTGTGTCCTAAGGCTGTCATGGCAGAATACCACAGAGGGAGGGGCTTACCCCACAGAAACTCATTCCTCATCATTTTGGAGACTGAAATTCAAGATCCCGGTGCCAGCAAGGTTGGTTTCTCTTAGGGCCTCTCTGTCTGACTTGCAGATGGCTTTAGGTTTTAGAGAGGACACCATTCAAACCTGACTTTCTCATGCCCAATGTAGCACCCACACATCCTTCTACATGTCACACAATTCCTTTTATATTCCCTGTGCTTCCTTTACAGTGGTCCTGAGGGCATTGCTGGGACATGGCCTTGGGGCCTGTGTGAAGGGGTGGTGGAAAGTCCTGAGCTTGGCCGAAAGGCCAGCTGGTGAGAGTGCTTTCAGTGATCACAGCCAGGTGCCACCTGGTACACCTCTGCGGCTTTTAGGGAAATGTTTTTCCCAGCACTGCATTGGAGCACGGTCCCACATATGCTCGTCAACATCTCTGACTCCTTCAGCTCAACGCAGACAGTCCACAGGTGCAGGCTGGGCAGTGGTGGCAAGAAGCTGCCTCCCATGGTCAGGTTCTCATTGCTTCTCTCCATTGGCTTCTCCAGCATTCCCCGGGTGGTGGCCCTCCTCTTGTGCCTGTCATTCTGGCTTCCTCTTCCTCCTCTCTCAGCCAGAATCGTCCCCTTTATCCCTGCACCTCACAGAGCCCAACCCCTGTTGTTACTGAACTGGAATTGGCTAGTAGACCAGTGCAGTAAGACCAGATCTCCACATGGAGGTTTGCAGTGATAGAAAGGAAGGCCTTTATTGCAGGCACCAAGCAAGAGGGACCAAGTCGCTCCTGTTCAAATCCTGACCTCCCCAGTAGCTTACAGGAAATGAATTTTTGTTTTGTTTTGTTTTTTTGAGATGGAGTCTCGCTCTGTCGCCCAGGCTGGAGTGCAGTGGCACCATCTCAGCTCACTGCAAGCTCCGCCTCCCAGGTTCACACCATTCTCCTGCCTCAGCCTCCTGAGTAGCTGGGGCTACAGACGCCCGTCACCTCGCCTGGCTAGTTTTTTTTTTATTTTTAGTAGAGACGGGGTTTCACCGTGTTAGCCAGGATGGTCTTGATCTCCTGACCTTGTGATCTGCCCGTCTTGGCCTCCCAAAGTGCTGGGATTATAGGCTTGAGCCACCATGCCCAGCCACAGGAAAGGATTTTTAAAGGCAGGCATAAATTTCAGGAAAGAAGTACAGGCAAAATCATAAATCAATGGATGGAGTTTACACACTGGTTTCAGCCTAAGAGGGTAGGATATTTGAAGTGGGGACTTATAGGTTATGGGTAGATTCGGAGATTTTCTGATTTGCATTGGTTAAGGAAGAGAAGCTTTGCTTAAAAATCTGGAGTGAGCAGAAACACATTAACTGGCCAAGAGGGTGTGATTTTCCCCAGGCTCCTCAGGAAGATACTTAGAACAAGCTCAGTCTTGACCTTCCTGCTTATCTGAGGTGTATGCGACAGTGGATCCATTCTACAGAGGTCCTCAGTGCGGGTCCAAGTTTCTGAAAGACAACTCAGGGACACATGTGAAGATGTTATCCTTAGTTTCGGTGGGGAAAAGCAAACATCTCTGGAAGCCTCTCTTCTTAGGCTATTGTTTTAAGGCTACTATTACCTTCTTATTTAACAAATTATTTATTTACTTCTGGGGCTAGCTAGGTACCTAGAATTTCCTTTGGAAGAACTCAGTCTTTTCCTTTATTTTCATGCTCAGGGGGCTCCAGGTCCCTATAAAGGGATTCCCTGCTCAGTCTCACTTTCTGGGGAGTGGGAGCAGCCTGAGCAAGGAGGTACAGGGGTGCTTTTAAGAGGGTCTTGGCTCTGGGCCTGACCCTGCGCTTCCTCAGCCTGAAAGCAAGTGCTTCCTTAAATACTTCTCTTGCCTCCCCTGGTCCAGACCATATGTCTTCCTTTCCTCTCAAATTTGTGCTACAGGGATGATGAGGAAGGGCTTCGATTACCCATTAACTTAGACTTCAAATCATTAATAACAAACAGTTCTTTCTTGAGGGCAGGTAGAGTTCACTGTTAAGAAAAGACCATAGCCTTTCATATGAAGATATGGTCTTCCTTTCAGGTTCATTCTGTCTTGGGGAAGGAAAGCACCAGAGGCTAAAATATATAACAAAGGTAAAAAAGTTTTCTTGAAATCAAAACACGTTATTCACTTCTGTACACTTGCTTTGTGAGTGATGCGTAAGTGACATGGTTTAAAACAGGATTTAGAGTCATGCACTTGATTTGAATCCACACCCAGCCATTTATTGGCAACATGACCTTGAAAAATTCACCAAAGCCCCGGATTATTGGATTCTCAGTTTACTAACTGGTTATATCCACTTACAGAGTTTGAGAGGATCAAATGAAATTAATGTTGGCCGTGTGTGGTGGCTCATGCCTGTAATTCCAACACTTTGGGAGGCCAAGAAAGGAGGATCACTTGTGAGTCGTTTGAGACCAGCCTGGGCAGGCAACATAATGAGACCTCGTCTCTACAAAAAAATATTTAAAAAATAGGTGGAAGGATTGCTTGAGCCCAGGAGGTTGAGGCTGCAGTGAATTGTAATTGCACCACTGCACCCTAGCCTGGGTGACACAGTGAGACCCTGCCTCAAAAAAAAAAAACATTAAAAAAAAAAAAAAAAAAGGAATCAGGTAATGTTCATAGAGCAGGTCAGTTAATACAGTACTTCAAACACAAAGTAGCAATAATCATTCAACATGTACCAAATACTCATTGGCAACATTCTCATGGCAGGCTTGGTCCCATGTACTAGAAATGCAAAGGATACAAATGAACACATACTTCCTTCTCTGGACAGATTACAGTCTAGTGAGGGAAGAAGGAGAATTCAAGTAGCAACAGTGGAGAGGGATATGCCCTCTGAGGGGGAAATAGCAATGTTCTGGTAGTGTAAGGTAGGAGGAATCTCTAATCTAACCTGGGGAGTTGGTGGCAGCTTCCTGTGGGAAGTGATGTTTACCCACATCCTAAAGGATGAATAGGTCTCAGCCAGGAGTCAGGTACTTGGGAGGGACACGTGAAGGGTGGGAAGAGTCCTAGCAGAGGGAGAGAGTAGGGGAGGCCTTATCATTGCCATCAGTGGTCAGAATCCAGGAGGCAATACTTACTGGGTTCTGCCACTTGAAACTGTAGGGGTGTTTCATTTTAAATCAAACTGCTAATCACAGGTGATTTCCAAGTGTATCTTCTATTAGGGTCTTTTCAATAGCAGCATTTGACACAGGGCTTTAGAGAAATGAAGTGACATTAGCATATCTAAGAGAAATTCCTTTGGGAGAGAGTTTGGAAAAGTTGTTAATAGAACAGAGTTTGTAAAAGACATTTCTAAGCAATTTCCAATTTCACATCCCTATTTCTGCTCACAGTATTTTGACCTTTCTGTTCTATTTATTTAAAAAATTAAATTTTTGACTGAATTGAGTCCTTCACAATGGGGAACTCTATTATTGCTGACCTGAGTCAGAGGATAATTCAGTCTTCGGTCCCTCATTCTCTGGAAGTTCTTGTAATGGAAATCGGAGACCCTATTCTGTAGATTTTTCACAGTTAATTCCCCATCAGCCTCAAATACCCCAGATCTAAACTGGAATCCTCAGTTTATAATCAATGGTTCTCCCCATTTTGAAATAACAATCATGGTAGTAATAAGAAATAACATCTTTTGAGGCCATAACCTGCTCTTTTCCTTCCAGCGTCTTCCAGTCCATTCTCTATGCAGCAGGTAGGGTAAACTTTACAACATCCCACCCTTGCTCACCTCATCTCCCTGCTTAAAACTCTTCAGTGGCTTCCTGTTGCTCCTCAGACCAAGAATATGTTCCTGGATATGGCACACAAAGCCAACTGAAAACAACTTTCCTGCCTCCTCTCACAACAATCTCTATGTTCTAGTCCCACGTACCTTCTTTGAGTTTCTAAAATGGGACATGCTCCTTCCTGCCTCAGAGTCTTTGCCTGTGCTATTCCCCTGACCCCAATGACCAACCATCCCAGTGTGCCTGAGGGACTGAGGGGCTTCTCATGCTGTGTGACTTTCAGTGCGAAAACCAGGAAAGTCCTAGGCAAAAGCAGAATGAGTTGACCATGATACCTGCAGGAAGAACTCTTTCCCTTGATTTCCCCTCTCTCTTCACTCAAAATTTGTGCTCTTCCTTTAGCTCCCAGCTCAGTGTCACCTCCTCTGGGAAACCTTCCCTGACTGCTCTGGCTAGATTCAACTATGCAGTCTGCCAGAAAACTATTGCTTTTCTTCAGAGCATTTATTTGAGTTTTGAATCTCCAGGCCACACAAATACTGTACGTGCAATATTAATGTCTGTCTTCCTTCACAAGAGGAAGCTCTAGGAGGGTTGGGACAATCTCTATGTGCTTTAACAGTGAACAGAATCAATGGCGCAGTGCGGAGAACATACTTGATGCCCGGTGAACATGTGTGCAATGTATGAGCCTCACTTAGGAGCTAGGTGCAGTGCATAAATCCTCTCATTTTAGTGCCATTTCATCCCTGAGGTAGATGCTGTTATTGTCCCCATTTCGCTGATGTGGAAAGTGAGGCTTAGAGATTAACGATGTATGTATGGCCACCCAGCTGGAAAGTAGCAGACCATGCACTTCTGATGGCACAGCCTGAAGGACCCCTCGCCAAAAGTCACATGGTTAGTGTTATCAAGGTTTTCTGAGTGCTCAGTTCACTGTAGAGAGATATTATCCACACATGTTATGACGGTACTGTCTCCATGCTTAAAATGCGTGCATGGTGTGGGTGTACAGCATGCTCCCACCACAACCAGTTCTAAGCCTGGCTTCTTTCCAGGCCCATCAATAACCTGCCTGTAATTGGGAGGAACATTTTGAAAACACCCTCACTGACTGTTAAGGCTGCGTCTTGTGCAGGACAAACCAGAGTGGCATCAAAGGTTCAAAGTTAATATAGGTACTCCGGAGGGAGGGAGGGAGAGAGGGAGGACAGGTCTTTGCTGGGCTTCCTTTCAAGGAATAGCCTGGCCAGGAAGTCATAAAGCAGACTGTCCACAAGTTTGATGCCCAGGCCAGTGGAGAAGAGAGAACATCTGTCTTCAGGAACTCTTGGAGCACTGTCAGAAAGGAATTAGTTCATTTGTTCCTTTGTTCATGCAACAGATATGTATTGAGAACCTACTATTCATGGTTCTATAAATAGCAACTTCATGAGAGCAGGGATTTTTGTCTATTTTGATCATCTCTATATCCCTAGTCCTGCACATAGTCCTACTATGTGTGTTACTAGAAATGTATGTGGGTATGGGTGGGTGGACGTGGGTGTTAGGGTAGCTTTAATGAGCATGATCAAGCAAAGTCTCTCTGGGAAGATAAGTATAAACAAAGACTTGAAGGAGGGTAGGCCTGCCACTTTTTCTACAGGGTTACGGTGTAGACACCCATTCTTCCAAGCTTTGTGAGTCAGAGACCAGGTTGCCCCTTGCTGGTGGTGGCTGAGAAATAAAGGAGGGCAGGGAGGGCAGACTTGAAGGAGAAACACATGAGTATTTGGTGGAAGAGCTCCCAAAACGGAGGGAAAAGTTAGTCAAAAGTGCTGAGGTAGAGGCGTGCTTGGAAATACTGAAGAACAGTGCAGCTCGAGTGGAGAAAGTAGGGGATGCATCCAAGAACCACTGTAGGGGGTTAAGAGGGAACACACAATGTGGCATCTTGTAGGCTGTTGTAAGAACTTTGGCTCCTACTCTGCATAAGGTGGAAGCTTTTGGACACTTTTGGACACTTCACACTGGAAGAAATGATGAGTCTATGCAACGGAACTCATCCTGCAGTCTTTGGAATAAATATGGTGGATGTGTTTGTTATTGCATGCTGGTTTGTTTACTTGACTATTTCATCCTGTTGAAACATGTTTGCATGCCTGCTATGCATAAGGCTTCATGCTAGTGGCTGAGGCTGCAGTGCTAATTGAAGCACATGGAAATGCATAATCTAGTGGAGGAGCCAGATCAAAAATAAGTAGACTTTATTTCATTTTTTTTGAGACAGAGTCTAGCTCTGTCACCCAGGCTGGAGTACCATGGCATGGTTTCAGTTCACTGCAACCTCCTCCTCCTGGGTTCAAGCAATTCTCCTGCCTCAGCCTCCCAAGTAGCTGGGATTACAGGCATCCGCCACCACACCTGGCTAATTTTTATATTTTTGGTAGAGACAGAGTTTCACTCTGTTGGCCAGCCTGGTCTTGAATTCTTGACCTCAAGTGATCCACCAGCCTCGGCCTCCCAAAGTGGCTGGGATTACAGGCATAAGCCACTGTGCTTGGCCATCAAAAATAGGTAGATTTTAAAAAGCAAACCACCAGACAGAAAAGATAACATGTGTTGGTAAGGATGTGGAGGGACTGGAACCCTCGTACGTGGCTCATGGAAATGTAAAATGGAGCAGCCAAGGGGGCAACAGTTCGGTGGTTTTTCAAAAAGGTAAGTGCAGAACTACCACATGACCCAGCAATTCCACTTCTATGTATTCACCCTAAATAATTGAAAACAAGTATTCATACAAAAGGTAAACATGAATGCACATAGCAGCATTATTCACAGTAGCCAAAAGGCGGAAACAACCCAACTCCAACTGATGAACGGAAAAACAGAACATGGTGCATCCATACAACGAAATATTGTGCTACAACATGGAACTTTGAAAACATTATGCTAAGCGAAAGAAGCCAGACACAAAGGGCCACATAGTGTATGATTCCATTCACATGAAATATCTAGAAGAGGTAAATTCACACACAGAGCAGGTTAGTGGTTGTCAGGGCCTGGGGGACGAAGAGGAGATGAGACAACTTCATGGGTATGAGGTTTCCTTTTGGGGTGATGAAAACATTTTGAAAGTAGAGAAACATGATGGTTTCACACTATGGTGAATTTATTAAATGCTACTGAATTGTACACTTTAAAGAGGTTAATTTTATGTTACATGAATTTTACTTCAATTTAAAAACCTCAGTAAATTATTGTGCCAGCAAGTATAGGTTAAGTGTGATGAAGGAAATAAACAAGGTGATGTCATAGTGAGAGCGATGGAGAGGGAGGAAGGCTGCTGCCCATAGAGTGGTCAAGGAAGGCATCTGGGTTATATGGATATGTGAGAAAAGCAAAGGGAAGAGCTACATATGTTTCCAGTTTTAAATGGATACGTACATTTGTATACAAATGGGAAATTTCTGGAACAATGCGCCAGAAACTTAACAGTGGTTGTTTTTGGGGAGGGGAGATAGAGAACTGATTAGAGGTTGAAAGATAATTACTTTTATTTCTGAAAGTCTCTTTATGTCATGTTTAGGGAAGTGTTTATTATGAAAACTATCAAGCATGTACAAAAATGTATATGCTTGATAGATTATAATGAACCCCTATGTAGAAGTCACCCAGCTTCAGCAATATTGATTCATGGCCAATCATGTTTCATCTCCATCCCTACTAAATCAGTGCCCCCTGCAACCTGTTGAAGCAAATTCCTTTATATATATATACACACACACATACATACATATATATATATATTCTAGTATGTCTTTCTCTAAGATTCTTAACTCTCTAGACCCTTAAAGGATTTTTTAACAAATATTTTCAGTGTGCTAATAGTGCAGCTAACAATTTTACTTCTTATTATATATATTTATAATTTTACTGTTTGAATAAAAATTGTTTAAGAGGGAGGTAGAATCCTTCTTGGTCCTTTAATTTTTTTAAATTGAATGTAATATGCATAATATGCTAAGGGTTTGAATATAATGATTCATCTGCTCTCCTGCACACACCCCACCCCAAACTTCAATACTGTGGTTATGGTCATAGTCTTAGGTGTCAGATAATACTGGTTCAAATCCTACCTCTCCCACTTGTTCTCTCTCTGACCTAGGACAAAATCCTTCACCTCCTTGAGTTGAACTTTCTTCCCATACAGTGAGCATAATGAGTATTTAGCTCATGGGGTGAGATTTAATGGAATTTTGCAAGTAGGAATAATAACCTTCAGCATGGTAGTACACCATCATATACACTCTAAATGTTGGCTCTTGTTTTTGTTCTTATTACCTTTCCTCTGTGGAAGGGTACAGAAGAGACTGAACAGTGGTTCCCTTTGGGGAAGTTTTATTTTGTCTTTTATAAAGGTGTTCTGCATGTAACGTTTTGGTTGCAAGTATGGACTCTGGAGTTCCTAGTTCCATTCACTAGTTGAGTCACTCTATTTCTCTCTTTTTGTTTTTTTCAAGGGATTAAATGGTGCATATGAGGTATTCCGCTCACAATATGGTAGATATAATTATTACTCTATTTAATACATAACAGGTTGGTATCAGAAAAGTATAGATGTGCCCTAGTTTAGGATGAAAGAGTATAAAGTTCCCCAAAGATGTTGAGGTTCAATTCCCACAAATAGCACTGTCAGATTGAAAAATAAGGACACATATTCACTCTTGACTGGAATCTGTGCTTGAACTTGTAGTGATATGAGAGAAGAGAGGGTCAATCTGACTCTTACAGCATCCAGCCAGCTTTCCTTTCCCTTGGGGAAGGGTCAGCCCAGGCTGCAAATAAAAGGAGCTTTTTCTGTAGCTTTTGTGTGCAAAGAATGGACTGAAGCTCTAAGAGCTGAAGCTTCTGGAATTCTGTTAAACAGTAAACTTCAGGACAAAGTTTATCTTTTTCCTTTCTTCAAGCATCACCCTCGTTATGCCCAAGCATTGGGGTTACCTGTCAATTGGGGAATAATGACATTACCCACGCAGAGGCATGTGTTTAAGTTAAAAGATGCATAAAATAACTTAGCACTGTACCTGATGCAGATACTCATGAAGAAAAAAAATTAGTTGTTGTTATAATTGTCATTGTGATAATCGTGTGTGTTGATAACTATGACACAAGGCCGAAAACAATAGTACTGTATGAAAATACAAATGAGATGGGAGGGGAAGTTAAGAAAGGATTTGCTTCCAACTTGAGTATGGATGGCAAGGAACTTGAGGAAAGAAAATTAAAAACTATTTTCATAGGAGGTAGAATTTCAAATGGCCTTTGAATGATGGGCAGTATTTGGACATGTGATGATATGAAGAGGTAGAAGAAAGCAGTGAATAGAGGTAATGTGGATGTAAGAAATTCAGATTAGATGAATGGAATCTGGATTCTATGAGAGGGAAATTGTAAGAATTAAATTACAGTTTAATTCTGTACAGTTCATGACTGAGCCATAGAGGGCCCTGAATACAAGGCTGAGAAATACAGAATTTAATCTCTGGGTCAGTGGTTCATAAACTTCTGTGCTGACAAACGTGATGGATGGTGTTCATATACACAGTCCAGTTCTTTGGGAAGAACCAGCATTTTGCATGATTTGATGATATTCCATTCCTGCCTCTTCCACTTGAGGGAGCATATTGAAAGGCAAGTGAGTAAGGGTGACATTTTTAATAAGAATGTATCCCATCTGGTTCATTATAATAAAATTCATTCCCAAATTTTGAGACTTTAATTATAATTTAGAGGCAGTAGATTATACAGTGGTTAGGAAGTGATCTTAGAGACCAGATTGCCTGGGTTTGATTTTCAACTCATCCACTTAGTTTCTGGATGCCCTTGGGCATATGCTTACTTCTGTGCCTCTGTGTCCTCATCTTTCAAATAAGGGAAAAATACTAACTACATCACATGGTTGTTGGGAGGATTAAATAAAGTATTATATACGACACACTTGGTGCAGAGTAGCTATGAGAATGTTAGCTGTTACAGTTTATAAGACATTGATACCTCACATGAACGACGGAAGCCATAGCTCCCAGCAAAAGGGAAGCCACTGAAGGTTTTTGAGGAGCACAATGTCAATATCAAGGGTGTAAGGGGAAACAGCCCAGAGCAGACTTAGAGTACAGACCCTGGAGTCAGCCTGTATTTGAAGTTTGACTTTAGCACTTATTGCCTCTGATGCCTTGGGTAAGTAAAATAAATTCTTGATGTCTTAGGTTCCTCCCTTATCTGGGAAATGATTAACATAATAATAGTACCTACCTCGCAGCCTGTTGTGAGAATTTAATAAGGTGTGAAGACATGTGAAGCACCTATCATAGTCCCTGGTGATTGCATTAGTTGTCTCTTGCCATATAACAAATTACCATGGACTTTGTGGCTTCAAACAACATAGTTTATGCAGGCACAGACCAGGTAGGCCCTCTGCAAAGCCACCATGAAGGTATCAGCCAGGACTGGATTTTCATCTGAAGGCTTGAGTGAGGAAGGATACACTTCCAGGCTTACATGATTATCGGAGAGTTCAGTTTCTTGCTGGATGTCAACTGAGGCCAGCCTTAGTATCATTATACATGGGCCTCTCTTGAAACGACCTCATGCTTCATCAAAGCTGGCAAGGGAGATAGTCTCTTTACAATCTTATATAATTGTGTGATCATTTCATCCCGTACCTTTGCCATGGTCTATTGGTTAAAGACAATTCATAGGTAGGTCAGGCATGGTGGCTCACACCTGTAATCCCAGCACTTTAGGAGGCTGAGGCAGGAGGATCATGAGGTCAGGAGTTCGAGACCAGCCTGGCCAGCATGGTGAAACCCCATCTGTTCTAAAAATACAAAAATTTAGCTGGGCATGGTGGCGGGTGCCTGTAATCCCAGCTACTCGAGAGGCTGAGGCAGGAGAATCGCTTGAACCTGGGTGGTGGAGGTTGCAGTGAGCTGAGATTGTGACATTGCACTCCAGCTGGGTGACAGAGCGAGATTCTGTCTCAAAAACACACAAACGAAAAAACACTTCACCAGTCTTGCCTATACTCTATGATAGGGATCACACAATGGTGTAAATATCAGAAGGCTGGAATAATGGGGGCCATCTTAGAATCTTCCTACCACATACATAATAGGTACCTAATACATTCTTACTTTAGGAAATGAATTTGGCAAGTGGGAAGCATCTGGAGGACAGGGGTGACCTTATTTTTACTTCGTATCCCATAGCACAGTGCTTTGCACATGATGAGTTCCCATTAAATACCATTTGGACAGATGACAAATGTAAATTTCCAAGAATTTTTTCTCTGTTCAACTAGGCTAGTGGCAGAGAGGGTCATATTAAAGTCAGTATAGGCTCAGTTTGCTGTAGTAACAAAACAACCTAAAAAATCTCAGTGGCTTAAATAATGTAAGTATAGCATTTAAATAATATTAAATATTGCATTTAATATTATTTCTTGATAAGATGATAAGTAGATCTCCTACCCACTCTTTAAGAACATACTGTATAGGATACACAGTAATACTGTATAGGATAATAGTTATCTTATACAGCATATTCTTAAAGAGTGGGTAGGAGATACACTTCTTATCTTCACTCAGGGGCCTCTACCTGCGTTATATTCTCTTATATCATCCTGCACTTTCCCACAGTGGCTGTGTTTAGTCAAGGTGTTTTTGATGGCAAGGGAAAGAAATCCAGTCACATTGATTTAAGGGAAAAAAAAGTATTGAGTGGTGTAACTGAGAAGACTAAAGTTAGATAGCTTCAGGCCCAGCTGGATTCATGTCACAAAGACTCCACTGATGGACATATTTCCAGCCTGCTTTCTTCTTGGCCATTCATCATTCTTAGCTTGGCTCAGTTTTCAGGGAGACCTTTGGCAGAGTATTTCTGCACCAGTAGTTCCCATGATAGTATTGTCACTGGATAGATCTGGGTCACCTGCTCATTTTGGAACTAATCACAGAGGTTGGTGGCAATGTCTAGAACATTTGTGTACCCTTAGAGCCTGGGAAGAGCCCCAAACCATATCACCTAAAAGTGGCCGAGGTAGTTTACAAAATGAAAGAAAAAAGGAAAGTGCTGGCCGCTATTTGCAACAGTAAATAAATGCTGGAGATGCAAAACCAGAAGTCCACTGGAGTGGATCATATCCCAAATTGAATTATTCAACAATGAATGCATGCCCCTTCATTATATTTGTCTCTACCACTAAAACTACAGGCCCCAGGAAGGGCAATTATCTCCTATTAGCTTCTATTTTGCCCACCTAATGGTCTCCAGCATCATATACAGGCTGGTACATAATAGTGGATCAATAAATATTTCTTGAATGAATAAATGAGGCTTATAATTTGTGGGGAACAGATTAAAATGTGGTTAAACTCAATGAGTTAAACTCAGATTTTGAACGAAAAGAAAGGCAGGAAAGTGTTTATAGTCATGAAAGCGCTACATTGGAATGAGATTTATACATGACTATTTAAGAATCTATAAGCTTTGGCCAAAAGTATATCAGCTCTAAAAAAAGCAGGTCCTTTTTTATCTACCTCTTCATCTTGTTCACCTTGGTGTTACAACTTGCAGGATATAATAGAAAAAATAAATGTTCTGAGACAGGTGAGATTTGGCTATTCAGGCAAACACACACACACACACACATATACATCTATGAACAAAAAGACACATGTAGTGTGGAGGGTATTGTAGAACCACCTAGGAAAATATTGAGTCCCTGTCTCATCTATTTCTTTCAGACTCTTCTTGTTTATTGAGCCCATTGTGGTGTGCCAATATTATAGGTTTTAAGAAGAGCAGCAGCCATTGAAATCAGCATGAAGGCTGGGCTGACTGTGAAATTCTAGAGCTGCTAGTTTTAAGGGTATGGAGAAGAAAGGGTGCTGGGAAGAGCTGATACTGGGAGGGAAAGTTTGCCCTTTGCAACGGAAAGGTTATAGTCTGTGAAAATATGAGTTCTCTTGTCCAGAGGATTTCCAGGGAGAGCTGTCTTCAAAATCAGAGTACCTGGACAGATCATCCCCAAAGTAAAAAAAAACAAACAAAAAAAGTCAACAAAGCATCATAGGCCATCTCTCATCTTTGCTCCTTGCAGCTGTGCTGATATAATTAAACCAATCTCAGGCAGAATACAAGCCATGTTTTAATCAATTCAATAGAAATAATTCCCTAAAGAGGAATTATATGGACTACTTATACTCTTAAAAAGAATATTGTCTTAAAAATAGAATAGCATTTTTCTCCCCTAAAGATGTGTGGCATGCATATCACTTAACAATAAACTGTCCAGACTGCACCCTTTGATCGTATCAAGTGGTGGCACAGAGTAGGTTAAGAGAGCAGGTTCTGGAGCTACAGTTGAATTCAGCTGTGCTTACTCACTATGTAATCTTGGCCAGCGGCTTACTCTCTCATGCTTCGGTTTTCTCATCTGCAAAACAGGAATGATAATAGTACATATATAGAGTCATAAAGATTAAGTTAAAAAATAAAGTACTTATAATAGCACTTGGCATGTAGAGTTTGCCATTCATGGTAACTGTTAGTATCACATTGATACATGTAATAAGAGAAAACATGTTTAGGATTTTCCGCTATTCACTTTTGATCAAATCTGGTCATCTCTTCCTTCAATACAAGAATAGATGGTAAAGTAGGTCACAGTGAGGATGGAGGGATGGAAGCACATTATTTTCACAGAGAAATGCATGAATTCATCTCTCATTTTTAATTCCCTTCCTATGTGATTTTGGCAGTCATCATCTTTCCCTCAGTTGAAGGCAGCAGGCACCTAACCAGGCTTCCTTCTTCTAATCTTATCTCCTAGTTCCATCTTCTAAGCTTCGACTGCTGCTTTATTTATCAAACATTGTAATTATGTCACTCCATAACTATAAAAACCTCAAATGTTTCCCAAGGGCCCATCAGTTGTAATTCCAACTAGAAAGCCTGGGATCTCACATTCTTTTCAAAGTGGCTCCAGTCTCTCTTTTCTGGTCCTGTCTGCAGCCATCCTTCTCCCAGATTCATATGTCCTTACCTGAAATGCACAAACTCTCATTCTTCCATATCTTTGCCCTTGGTGGTGGTGTTTATTTTGGCTGGAATGAAAAACAAAAACAAGACAACTACAAACCCATCCTTGTAAATTAAAATCTGAAGTCTTCTGAGAGTAGCCACAAACATGAATGCAGTCTTTACTTTGCCCTTACCTGAAAGAAGTCCTGTTAGAGAGAGAAAAATAAATTACCCATACCAATCTCTTTAGAGAAGTACCAATTATGATGAGCAATTGATTCCTAGTTAAGCCAGGAAAATAATTTGAATATATAATAATGATGGAAATAGAGATTATCCCAGAATGCTTACTATACACCAGAAACTATACAAAGTCTTTTTCATGCATAATCTCACAATCTTAGGAGACAGGTACAGTGTGGTCTCATTGTACGCACAGGTAACTTTCTGGTATTCAACTGCGAGCACTCTATGGGGTGAGTGGGGAAGAGAGGAGAAAGAGGAGAAGGGTGGGGGTGGGGGGAAGGGAGAAAAAAGAGAGAAATTTGAATTGTGCAACTGACACTGTCAGTGATTCTAATTAATGCGTTTGTGTCTGGAGTGAGCATGCGAAGGAAGAAGCTCATCTTTCAGTCCATTTTATCATCTGCAAGCATTTTATGCAGTCATTCTAGGACTTAAATATTTATATATTCCATACAGCATGGTTTCTATTTGTAAACTGCTACTTTAGTTGGGAATCAACCAAAGAAACAGCAATTTGTTGCAGCATGGGAGGGAAAATCTACATGGGACTTGATGGGAGATGTTCTTCACGGGTGGGGGACCACATGGTTTCTCACAAACCGAGGCACTTTTGACAGTAAGAGGATGCTTTCAATAATGTGCATCGACGAAAGACATAGAGTTGGGCTGTCTCAGTCAGATTGGGACATATGGTCACCATTTATAGGTACATAAAGCAGTTTTCAAGGATAACTATGTTCATATTTGGCTTTCACCTAATGAATTTAGATTAGAACTTAAGCTCAACATGAAATGATTCCTCCATGCTGTTCATGATTCCCATCAGATAAATGAAGAAACTAAGTGTTAGTGGGACAAGGAAGCTTAGACACAGAGTGATAATATTATTCAAGGCAAATTATTGAGCACTTCCTGGGAGCAAAATCCCATAGCATCTCGATTCTCTTTGTAACAGTGAGAAGTAGGCAATATTATCCCTGTTTTACACGTAAGGAAGCTAAAATTTAAAGCAGTACCTTTCTCAAAGCCAGGCAGATAGGGAGGAGTGGAATAAGAACTTGAATCCAGGGCGGAACACAGCTGGTGCTTTATGGCTTGTTTCATGCTGCCTCTTATAGGAATAACACCAAGACAACCTCAAAAATACTTTGTACTTGTTTGAGACTCTACAGTGTCGCAGTGTACTTCCCCATGACATGCCTTCTTAAAGCCTTTCACCCATGCTGTGTGGTAGCTACGGAAGAAATCACTCTTTTTACAGATGATGGTGCTGTGGTCAGGTCAAGTCTCTTATCTCAGTTGCCCAGCTAGGAAGCTTCAGAACCAAGACCAGGATCCAGATTTTATTTCTAATCCAGTGTACTTTCCATTTTTCAGCCTAGAATAGAGGTTATGGAATCCTCTGGAAGCCATGTAAGAAAGGCATGGATCATACCAGGACAGGAGAGCTTAGCTCAACTAGCTTGGCCATTGGGTACTGAGGGTCTGTAATGTTTTCTGTTCTTGAATTCATGGCCGGGTAGGGTATTCAAGTCAGACCCAGTTGTATGGGACAGAAATCCATAGTCAAGAGCCTAGCACTAAAGGGAAGTCAGCACTGGTGCCTGCCTCTGCCCACGTCCATAGAGTCTAATGTTTTCATCCAAATCCATCTTCTCAGGAACCAGTATATACACAAACACTAAGAGAAGGAGTATTGGTAGAGTGGTTGAGAATGAGGACTCTAGACAGAAAGACAGACCTTAGTTTAACTCTCAGCTCCAGCATTTGTGCCTCCATAACACTGGGATTTCAGTGTCAATTGTAAATGGATGCCAGTTTTCTGGGGCACATGAAGACTCTGTGTTTGGCCATTAACACCATAAAGACGGTGGTTCTTATGATTTCTCTTCCACCTGAAGTTTTTTGAGTCATTATGCATGTAAAACTTCATAGTTTAGTACAACTTATATAATTTATGTAGGTATCCATTCATTTTGGAAGAGGCTACTTGACTGAAATTTGCATAACATTTGCCTGGACATTTTTGTACTATCAATTACTCCCAGCGAAGGTTCACTAGTCAAAATCAATTTAACTGATTTAACATGACAGAGCACTATTTTTCTGAGCTTAAAAAGAAGGTAGACCTAGCAAGTCTAAAAATGGGGCACTGAGAATCTTGATCACTGACACTATTATATTTTCCCACCAGCAGGGAAACTGGGGCCACACTAACAGAACCTAAAATAGTGGATCAAAAATTGGCCAGTCCAGTCCATGCACAAGAGCACATGAGGAGCCCGAACTATTTATAGTCTTTCTCTTTTGTTTTCTTCTGGAATTAAATGTCAGCGGGACATTTAAGGTAATCAATTTACATTTTAACGTATTAGTTGAAAGGCAGGGAGAGTCAAGGCAAACTTTGATTATAATTTACTACATTAAAACCTGAAGAACTATGTCCAGGTTCTTTCCCTTAGAAGGATCTTAAAAACATATTTTATGAAGTCATTTGACTTCACTGACTTCTATGAGGTCCTGTGTACCTGTAACGACAATAGATTCTATGGCACGGTTCCCAAACTGTGCACTATGGTGCTCAGGGTTCCTGCGGTGAACTCTCGGGAGTGGGGCCATGTTTTAAATGTTGGCACCATGTAAATTAATAGGCACATATTGCCCATTAACAATCAATTGTGGTTATTCAAGAATAGAATTATTATTTAAAAATTTCAGTTTATGACCAAATGTGGTGGTTCATGCCTGTAATCTCAGCCTTTGGGAAGCTGAAGCAGGAGGACTGCTTGACTTCAGGAGTTCAAGACCAGCCTGGGCAACAAGTAAGACTTTGTCTCTATTTAAAAAAAGAATAAATTTATGTGATCTTTTTTCAAATGGTTACTAAGACTTTTAGAACATAAAAACTTAATAATTTGTTTGGACCTAGTTACTCAGTAAAAGGAACTATTAGGTATCTCTTTTGGCTTATGGGCTCTGTGATGAAATTACTGACACCTAAGGGGATGGAAAAAACTTGGGGACCTCTGTCCTACAATGGGTCAAGGGTAGCATCATGAGAAGATCAGATTGCCTCACACCTTTGCTTAGTACCCTCCTATGGCTTCCCACTGTCCCACTGCACATAGCAAAGCAACGCAAACTCTCTCCCATGAGCTGCTAGACTCATCAGGCCCTGGCTCCTGCAGAGCCTTCCTGTAGCTCTCCTTTTTATGCATTCCTCTGGCCACATTGGACTTCCTTTTGCTCCTTGAACAGACTCAATCTTTCCTAGTTAAGCACGCTGCTCCTCCTTATGTGCTATGGTTTGAACGTGTTCCCCAAAAGTTGATGTGTTGAAAATGTAATTGCCAATGTAACCGTATTAAGAAGTGAGGCCTTTAAGAGGCGATCAGGTCATGAAGGTAGAACCTTCATGAATGAATTAATGCCATTATTGTGGGAGTGAATGAGTTTTCTTGAGTGTGAGTTGTTATAAAAGTGAGCTTGACTTGTTCTTGCCACCTCTTTCACATATGCTGACTTGCCCTTCTGCTTTTCTGCCATGCTATCAAGCAGCACGAGGCCCTCACCAGATGTGGCTGCCTGATCTTGGACTTCCCAGCCTCCAGAACTGTGAGCTAAACAAACTTTTTTCTTTATAAATTATCCCGTCTTGGGTAGTCTGTTATAGCAACAGAAAACAGACTAAGACCCTATACCTGGTACAGCCTTTCTCACTCCATCATCTCAAGGTGGATGCCTTTGAATACTTCAAAAATCAGTTTGACTTCTCCTATCTAAAGTAGGTAACCTCCTCCATGCCCCCACAGCTTTCTGTCATCGACACATGCTATTTTTCCTATAGCCTCTAATAATGTTTGTAATTTAATTTTTTGCTTGTTTATTTTTCCCCCACACTGTGGACTGTAAGCTTCATAAAGGCAGTGTTCATGCTGATACTTTTCACTCTTTGCCTAGTTAGGACATTGTTCATAGTAAATACTCAAAATGTGTTTGTTGAATGAATATTCAAGGTCATATCAGGATCCCCAGTCTGTGACGTAGAAACATGACTATAAAAAGTTGCTTTAAAGACTGTTACTCAAGATTTGATTATTAAAGAACAAGGTCTCTCCTCAAAGCAGGTCTGCAACATCCAGTTAGGTCTTATACCTATTAAAAGCAAAGTATCCGTGTCTTATTTAAAATTAAGAGATGAAGAAAAGATGGCCCTCCACTCCAGCCTTTCTGCTTCTTTGCTGTCCAGCAACACAGGACATGCTCCTGCCTTAAGATTTTTGCTCATAATAAATCCCATTTATGCCTACTGTTCTATTACTGGAATGCTAAGCATGTGGGAGTTATTTACATTCTACTGCTCAAGGTTATCGCCAAGGTCTGAGTGCAAAAATTCAAAAAATTGCAACCTCAGGCATAAATGGGTTAATATTCCTTCTGCCTGTAACACACTTCCCTCAGATATTACAATGACTTGCTTCCTCACCCATGTCAGACCAGATCCATGAGGCCTTTTCTGACCACCTGTAACTTCTGTAATGTCAGATATGGTTGTCCTGGCTGTGCTGTCTACAGAGGAGGGGATCTGAGGGAGCCTGACGTTTAGCCCATGCTCTGCCCTTCATTCACTACTGGTGAGGGGCAGGAAAGAGAGAAACGCCTCTTTCTAATTGATGCACCCAGGTGCGGGAGGGGCATCTTTACAAAATTCAAAGATGCTATCTACGCTGGCTGCAGTCTTGTGGCTTATCTAAATGCCAACAAACTTGTTGCTTGCATATTACCTTTCCCTGCAGAGTGTAAGCTTCAGGATGGCAGGAATTTTTGTCTGCTTTCTTCACTGCTATTTCCTCAGCCTTTAGAATAGTATCTGACACCTAATAGGTGCTCCCAAATATTTGTTGAATACATGAATGAATTTAGGTTTTTTTTTTAAAAAAGCAACAAAAAGCTGTAAACTTTAGCTCTTGGATTTAAGTCTTATTTCTCCGTAGTTTAGTTTTTATTTGTAGCTTAGCTGTTCAACTGTTGCGATTAATTCACCAGGATCCTGGGATTTATTTGCCACATTATGGTTTTCATCTCACTTCACTTTCATTTAGAGATATGAAAATTGGCTGCGTTTTTCTTCAATTCTTTTTTTTTTTTCTTGAGGCCTCTCTCTTTTTCTTGCATCAGATTTAATGGAAACTCTAATAACGGGATGAAAATATCACCAGGTTATTTTATTGGGGCATAAGCAACATAAAAGACCCACACCTACATATAACTAAGATAAACCTGAAATTCCATCTCAAAGCCTCACATGGAAAATAATTTCTTTTCTGGAGCTCCCCCAGGTTTCTCTCTTAAATACAAGTTTACCAGGAAAACCTTGACTTAAGAATAAATATTTTCCAAGCAGCTTTTGGTGTCTGGCTTAGATGAGTTTTCCAAGGCTGAACTATTCTTGAAAAAGCCAAATTATTTGGATCAATCTTTATGCAATATTTTCAACTTGGCATTAATGGGTTTTGTTTTTGGGGTCTTTTTGCATAATTTATAGCAACTCACGTGTTTAAATATCTTAGTGTACACTGGTGTTGGGGAGTTGGATGCCCCTTTAATTATTCAGCATCAACCACCTTGAGACTGAGAAAACTATTAAAACTAAAATTCATTCCTGGCCTGGACTGATGCTACTAAAATTGGAAGATAATTCCCCAGTTCTGGCAGTCTTATGGTTACTATTAAATTTCCTCCCAATGAAGAAAGGTGTAATTCTCAAACCCCCCTGACTAGAGACTTAGGATTACCTTGCAAAACCAGATCTAAAACCCATGTGGTCTTAATCCTCCTAAACTGATTACCTTGGTGTCTTTTAAGGTTTTGGTACTAATTTAATTGACTGCTGTGTGCAACCCCAGGAAAGAGGGTACAAAATCCATTCAAATTCTCACTGTTAAATAAAACCTGCCAGTAAATTACTGGCAGTTGAGAGGGTTGCAGAGCAAGAATCAACAGCAAAAACCTCATTCAAAGTACTTGCCCCCGAACCCATTCTTTGATTAAATTAAAACATTTTGGCTTCCCCATTGGGTAGTTCAGTTATCATGTTTGGCCACAAGACACCTGATTTTTATGTTTTATTTCAAAATAATATTCTGCAGCAGTCATATCTGTAATGCGTTCATATGTGGTGGTTCTTATTTGATTCAATCAATGCCATCGATTTTCCTTTAAATGCAAAGATTGCACAGTTCAGCTTTAATTGTGGATCTGGTTGCAAGGGCTGTCAATTGGAGGCAGGCCGTTCTAGTTTTCTCCTAATAAATCACCTTTTACTGGTGAACATTGGCTGGGTTGGACCTTCCTCTGTTAGCCTTTTCCCCCCTTAATGTCATGCACCAGATCTGTGAACCTGTAAGGGAAAAAGTGCACAGGAGCAGTTGATTGAAGGTATTTTAGTACGCCTTTAATATCTAGGATACATGTTTTATTGTGTCTTAAAGGAGTTGAAGAGAAAATTAAGTTAAAGTGCCCTGGGGAATACGTTCAAGAGGGTCTAACCGTGTTTGAGGGTGTCTTACAAAACAACCTCTCTTTAGGGAGGGAGCACCCTGAGGCCATGAGTGTTTTGGGCTTATTAGTAGAGACCCATCTTCCCTCTCAGGACCTTTCCTCATAATTTGCCAATACTTGCTTTATTTGGATCCCTTTATTCACTGATGTACTGATTCATTGATCTACAACCAGACCCAAGTGACTTTAAATACTGACTCTAAGACTTGTTAGCTGTGTGACCTTAGTGAAGTCTTTTCATCTGTGTTACTAATTTATCAAATGGAAATAATAACTACCTCCAAGGCTTGGCTAGGATTAACGAAAATAATGCATATGGATAGCTTAGGTTGATGCCTGGCAAATAGGAAGCACATCGTTAACACTAGCCTTATTATGATACAGTGTCAGTGGAAAGGGAAGAAGTGACTGGTGTACGTTTTATCCCTCAGTTGTTGAGCACTTAACCTGGTGGTTCCTGTGTCTCAGGCACAATCCTATGTGCTTAACAAATAGTTACTCACTTAATCCTCATATCAATCCAACAAGGTAGGTACAATTATTATTATACCCATTTTATCGATAAGAAAATTGGGGCTCTGAGGGGTGGAGACCTGCCCAAGCTGTGACCACTGGTGTGGAGGGTCGGGTCACTCCTTGTGTCCACACCGATTTTGTTTTTTCCTTTTTGAGACAGAGTCTCACTCTGTCGCCCAGGTTGGAGTGCAGTGGTGTGATCTCGACTCACTGCAATCTCTGCCTCCTGGGTTCAAGCAATTCTTCTGCCTCAGTCTCCCAAGTAGTTGGGGTTAGAGGTGCCCGCCACCATGCCAGGCTAATTTTTTTTTTTTTTTTTGTAGTAGAGATGGGGTTTCACCATCTTGGCTAGGCTGGTCTCAAACTCCTGACCTCATGATGCACCCACCTTGGCCTCCCAAAGTGCTAGGATTACAGGCATGAGCCATCGCACCCGGCCCCTTGTGTCCATGCTTTTTAATGTTCTGCTATGATATTCTCTGCTGGGAAATCAGATACCTTTTCTTCATTTCAGATGTAGATTTGGGCATGATAGTTTCTGGGTATGAATTGTTACTTATGTAAAATGCCTAGAGCTGTCACTCCTTGTTCTCTTGATCCTGTGTTTTGATCCTAAGGAAGCTCGTGGGGCAGTAGGTCTTTGGAGGTCCTTGCATGGATATTGTTCATTCACTGACTTGTGAAAGGGCAGCTGTGTGAGGTGGGATGGCTAAAGTTACCTAGAGACGCGGAACCCTGAACAAATTATGGCATTGGTCTTTGATGTCTATTGCTTCTCCCCTGCTCTGTGCCATGGATTTCTCTCCTAGTGCTGTCATCTTCCTCTTACTTCATTTTGTCCTTATACTATTTCATTCTCTTTTTCACTAAAACCTGAACTTGGGAAGGTTTCCTCTCCTTCCCTCCTTTGCTCTCCCTCTTCTTCTTTCTTCTTTCCTTCCCTTTATCTCTTCCTCGTTTCCTTATTTCTTCCTTCCATAATACTTAAGGAGCTTTTATTTTGTGCCATATACCTTTTTAGGAATTAGGGATGCAGCCCTAAGCAAAATATCCGTTCATTCACTCACTTGACTATTTGAGTAACTACAAAGTTCCATGTCTCATTCTGGGCATTGGGGAACATAGCAGTCAATATACCATCCCCGACTCTTTCAGAGCCTACATTCTAGTGAGCCCATAGACAATAAATAGGGGTACTGATCAGTGATACAAAGAGAAATAAGGATATGTTAGGGGCTAAAGAGGGAAGGGGATGGTTCTCTTGTAGATGGTCTAGTGAGGAGTGGTATCTCTAAAGAAATAGCATTTTAGCAGTGTCTAAACTGATGTGATTTATTGTATGATATTCTGTGTGGAAGGAACAGCTAATACAAAAGCCCCAAGTGTGAGTGGCCTTTAGTGCTTTGAGAAATATCACAGAAATCAGTGTGGTCATATGCGGGCCATCTGATCTCTAATGCAACTATTTACTTCTGCCATTGTAGCATTAAAGCAGTGATAGACAGCACATAAACGAATGCTATAGCTCTGTTCTGATAAAAGTGTATTTAAAAAGCATGCAGTGGGATAGATTTGTTCAGGTAACAAACTGTAAGTTTGCTAATCTCTGGCATTCCTGTAGGATACTTAAGTATGATAATTAGATCTGAAATAAACAAAAATCAGGAACAAAAGATTTAAAGTTTTCATTTACTTTTACCAAAGATGCATTCATACCCTGAGTCTTATAACCTCTCAATTCTGAATTAATGAATAATATTTGGCAGAGTAGACTTGAAAAAATTGGCAAGAAGTTAGGATTAATCTCTGTCATCTTTCTTTCTCTGTTCCTTCCTTTGTGATGCCTAGGTCTTCAGTACTCTTGAATCTACCCCAGTTTCAGGTAGCTAAGTCATGTACAGCGGTGGCTCTATGAGTTTCTATATAGGATAGATTTAAGAGAAACTATTGGCTTTAAAGAGGGCTTGAGGTGACTTGTCCTGAAATATGTATTCACGTAGCAAGATTATCTTACTTATAAGTTTAAGGAGGTTCTAAAGGGCCAGTGGGGAAGCCCATGTAAGCCAACTTCTAGCTGATAAAGGGAAAATGATGGTGTGGCAAGTGTCAAGGGGAAAAAAAACATTTTTCCTATTTGCATGCTAACAAGTTAGCTTGCTATAGTCTTATGGTTGCTGTTGAAGACACAAGACTTCTGGGTCAGAACAAAGGCTGGTTTATTATTCATGGCAATGGAAGTAGCTAGACTATCAATATTTGTGCTGGTTCTCTGAGCTCTAATACCTACAGAGTAATATAAAGAGGGCCAGGTCATACCTGCATATGCAACCATGCAATGGGTGTGGATTGCATTACAAGAAATAAATCTCAAGTTTAGGGAACACGAATCTTTTCTAATAGGCAATGCCTGTGCTTTGTGCCAATGGGAGATATTATCTTAATTATTTTGGTGATAAAACAGACCTGAACTTTTCTCCAGAAGGAAATATCATCTCTACATCCTCCAAGACTGTTTGCTACACAAAATCTTTGAAAGGATTGTCTGGAACAAAAGCAGCCAGTGCCTCTGCGCACAAGACATGAAGAAATGCAAGAAGCTCATGGAGAATTGTCTCAATAGTAGGCTTCCCATTTTAGATTTTAATTAGAATAAAAATAGAGAGCTGAAATAACTGTGCTGTAGTGGTGGAATTTCCAGCAGTAGTGAGGAAGTAGATGCAGTGAACAAGATCCTCCCCGCAGCCTTCTTGGGAGCCCCCTTCATGTTCACTTTGCTTGAACACATAGCTGTGTCCAGAGTCTCTATCCACTTGTCTTGGTGGTTAGAATTATTTTTATTGTGTGTAGGGCTGTTTTCACACATCCTGAGTTTGGAGAGAAACCTTCGTTGTAAACACATTTGATAAATGATACCCAAACATGCCGAAGAGTTCCAACTAAGAATGAATCACTTTTGAAGAATGCCTCTGTAAAATGTTTTGGGAAAATAGCCTTTCTTTTCCAACCTGGGTATTAAATCATTACAGAGTTATCTTTCATGGAACATAATGTAGCTGTGCTGCTGTGTAGTCACCATGATTTTTGCAGTTCCAGTGACATGGGCTGTGGTGTTTTATCATGAGCCATTAACATACCATGATTTTTCGGTTTAAGTGTAAGATAAACTCAGTGAGTTCTCCTCTTCCTCCTCCTCCCTTCTTTTGGAAAGAAGGTGAGAGTTATCTGCTAAAATTTAGAGTTATCTGCTAAAATTTCAACAGATTCCTGGGTCAGAAACGAGCTAGATTTGGAAATTCAAGGGCACAAAAAGAACTTAGTTATTTTGACATCTTCAGTGCCTGTGCTAGAAATAAGAAGAATACATGGTCTATAGAAGAAGCTCAATAAATGGTTGATGAAGTAAATGGTTCTCTCTTGGCAGTAAACAATCATGTATTAAGTTCTTGTCAAGTGTAAGCATGGATGAAATGCAGATTGGAATAACAGAAAGCACTTCTCTAGGTAGACACAAAAGATAATTGCTACAGGAGTAATATATATTACAATGGTGATTCTTTGATAACTGATCCAACGAACATAAGTTTTGCACCTACTATGTGCAAGGCACTATGGTGCTGGACAGTCATGGTGAGCAAGAGACCCATGGCTTCTGCCTTCTCAGAGTTTAGAGTTTAGTGGAAAGGGACAGACAATGGGATACTGGGAGGATGTGGGTGGAAGTTACATTAGTTAAGGAAAGTTTCTCTGAGGGAATGACTTGAAGGACTAGAAGATCTGAGTTGTATAGGAATTGGGCATGAAAAGTCTTGAGCACTTGGAATAATCTTGGTTTGTTAGAGGAGCAGGGATAAGAACAGTGAAGTTGGGGCAGAATGAAAAAAGAAAAAGTGGCATAAAATGAGGTTGGAAAGGGTGACAGCGCAGGTCACATGGGTTATGAGGCCCATGTTGAAAACTTGGAGTTGACTGCAGGAGCATGGAGAGCCATTGGAAGGTTTTAGCTTGAGTCTTGCTTCACTTGACTTACGTGAAACATGGTACATACCTACTCTAGACCTGAAATCATACCATGGTATTTAAATCTGACTGTGGCAGTGATTGCACACAGCCTACTAAATATTTGTTCTCTGTTTTATCTTACTAAAAGAACGAAATTTAGCTATTCACAATGGCAGTACATATGAGTAGAGCTACAGTCTATATTTCTCAGACTCCTTTGCTGCTATGGCTCTGTCAATAAATGAGATATAAGTGGAAGCATTGAGAGGAAGGATTCCTTTAAGGACCTCATCTGGGGGATAATGTTTTTGCCTTTCCTTTTTTATTCTTCCTTCCTTTTCCTTGAAATACAGATGTCATGGCTTGAGTTCCTAGAGCTGTCTTGTACAATGAGGTAAACTTAGTGAAGTAAGCCATGCACTGGGTTGACAGAGCCGAAAGAAAGTAGGACCCTGGCCTATGATAGCTGGGACTACCTTACCCACTCTGGACTGTCTACTTGTGAACTGATATTGCATATTTCAGTCACTGTTATTTGGGGTTTTTCAGCCAAATTCAATCCTTATTTACATACCAGCACTGTCACTAGCCTGTGGGCTACATATGCTTTATTTTTTTCTTCTCTGTGAATTGAGGGAAATAATAATATCTACCTCATCTGTTTGTTATAAAAATGAAATATGTTGAGTGTAAAGTGTTTAGGACATTGCCCGGCAGTTAAATGTCTATATATCTATATCTCTAGATATCTATCTAGATAGATATATATCTCTAGATATCTATAGATATCTGTATCTATAGATAAATATCTCTAAATATCTAGAGATATATATATTATATATCTAAATATCTAGAGAGAGATATATATTATATCTCTAGATATCAAGGGACATATATTTTTTTAACAGAGTCTCGCTCTGTCACCCAGGCTGGAGTGCAATGGTATGATCTCGGCTCACTGCAACCTCCATCTCCTGGGTTCAAGTGATTCTCCTGCCTTAGCCTCCCAAGTAGCTGGGATTACAAGCACATGCCACCACACCCAGCTAATTTTTGTATTTTTAGTAGAGATGGAGTTTCACCATGTTGGCTAGGTTGGTCCAGAACTCCTGACCTCAGGTGATCTGCCCACCTCGGCCTCCCAAAGTGCTGGGATTACAGGCATGAGCCACTGCATCTGGCATGCACACGCATATATATATATATGTGGTTTTTTTTTTTTTTTTTTTTTTTTTTGAGATAGCCTCACTCTGTTGCCCGGCTGGAATGTAGTTGTGTGATCTCGGCTCACTGCAACCCCTGCCTCCCAGGCTTAAGCGGTTCTCCTGCCTCAGCCTCCTGAGTAGCTGGGATTACAGGCGTGTGCCACCACACCCAGCTAATTTTTGTGTTTTTAGTAGAGGCGAGGTTTCACCATGTTGGCCAGGCTGGTCTCAAACTCCTAACCTCAAGTGATCCACCCACCTTGGCCTCCCAAAGTGCTGGGATTACAAGTGTGAGCCACTGAAATGCTAGCTAATTTTATTAAGTTTTAGAAAATGCTGGTTCCCATGGGATTGACTTGGAAGGAGGCAAGGGTGGAAGTGAGGTAAACAGGTAGGAGGACTGGGACAGTACCTAGCACAGAGAAGATGTTGGCCTGATCTAGAGTTGTGTTCAAAAGTGTCCTTAATTCTTCCTGGGGGTTTCCTGCAAGGCTCCCCAAAGGAGATATTTGAAAAACAGGCGAAGACATTTTGAGAAGAGTGGAAGGCATTTGGGGAAGAAGGAGTTGCTGAAAGAGTGACATTGTGGAATTACCGCTGAGTATACTAAACAGCAGGTTCTCAGGTGGAGTGGGCAGGGGGATGTATGGAGAGGCAGGAGAGGATGCTGACCCTCCTGCAAGTGGGTCAAGGAGGAATACATATGCCTCCCCAAGAAGTTGGGATGTTATCTTTGGGCCAGGGCAGATAGTGAAAGGTTTTTGAGAACAATGACTATGTTATAGTATATCATAGGACAGTATAGCATAACATAGCATATTAAGGTCTATAACTGTATATGTTATATATTTATACATGTATAAATATGTATAGTCATATGCTACATAATGACATTTTGGTCAATGACCACATGCATGATAGTGGTTCTGTAAGAGTGTAATACCATCTTCTTACTGTATCTTTTCTATGTTTAGATTCACAAATACTCACTATTGTGTTATAATTGCCTCCAGTATTCAGTACAGTCACATGCTGTACAGGGTTATAGCTTAGGAGCTATAGGTCACACCATCTTCTAGACTATGTGTATAGAAGGCCACATCATGTAGGTTTGTGTAAGTGCACTCTATGATGTTCCCACAATGGCAAAATCACCTGATGATGCATTTCTTAGAATGTATCTCCATCGTTAAATGACACATGACTGTATGTGTACATCATTATAATGATAGTTGTCAGTCATGTGGAGGCTGAAGAGGATGTTTGCAGTATTTGAAATAGGGAAGCCAGTGTTGTTATAAAGTCATTATAATCATCAGGCAAGAGATGGGAAGAGTATGAAATAGAGCAGTGGACCCCAAGGTTGTACAGCAGCAAGTACAATAGTTTGGTAGTTAAGAGCATAAATTCTGTGGTCAGAACATTCTCAGATGAGAAAAAAAAGATGAAATATACAGAGTTAGCCTGCATATAGGCCTTTACATGTGGTTTACTGGTTTTATTGGCTATTATTATTATTATTGGTCCAGTTTTAATTAGGGAGTTTCTCAGCTTGGAATGTCTCCTGAATGAAGACAAAGGATCCCAGAATTAACTTACCCGGGGTCCCAGAGTTTAATTTACCTGGAAAGACATAGCTTTACTCTCAGGAAAGGCCTCACTTCAAAGCGAGGCAAGGATTGGGGACATATAGCCTGATGTTCATTATTTGAAGCTATTTATCTAGTTATGAGTTTAAATCTATTGAGCCCTTCCTCACTCTTTGGCCAGAATGATACTGTGTCCTCAGGGATGGTTTAACATACGTAAGTCAATAAATGTGATACACCACATAAACAGAATTAAAAACAAAAATCACCTGAAAATCTCAATAGTCACAGAAAAAGCCTTTGACCAAATCCAGCATCCTTTTATGATTAAAACCCTCAGCAAAATCAGCATAGAAGGGATATACCTTAAGGTAATAAAAACCATTTATGACAAACCCACAGCCAATATTATACTGAATAGGGAAAAGTTGAAAGTATTCCCCCTGAGAACTGAAACAAGACAAGGATGCTCACTTTCACCACTTCTATTCAACATAGTATTGAAAGTCCTAGCCAGAGCAATCAGACAAGAGAAAGAAATAAAGGGCATCCAAACTGGTAAAGAGGAAGTCAAACTGTCACTGTTTGCTGATGATATGATTGTATATCTAAAAAACCCTAAAGACTAATCCAAAATGCTCATAGAACTGGTAAATAAATTCAGCAAAGTTTCAAGACACAGAATTAATGTATACAAATTGGCAGCTCTGCTATGCACCAACAGGAACCAAGCTGATAATCAAATCAAGAACTCCTTTTATAATAGCTGCAAGAAAAAGACCCCACAACTTAGGAATATACTTAACCAAGGAGAGGAAGGACCTCTACAAACAAAACTACAAAACACTGCTGAAAGAAATCACACACAACACAAACAAATGGAAAAACATCCCATTCTCATGGATGGGTAGAATCAATGTTGTGAAAATGACCATATTCCAAAAGCAATCTACAAATTCAGTGCAATTCCCATAAAAAATACTAACATAATTCTTCACAGAACTAGAAAAGACAATCCTAAAATTCATATAGAACCAGAAAGAGGACACATAGCCAAAGCAAGACTAAGCAAAAAGAACAAATCTGGAGGCATCACGTTACCTGACCCGAAACTGGACCAAAAGGCCATAGTCACCAAAACAACATGATACTGGTATAAAAACAGGCACATAGATCAATGGAACAGAATAGAGAAACCAGAAATAAAGCCAGATATTTACAGCCAGTTGATCTTCAACAAAGCAAACAAAAACATAAAATGGGGAAGGGACACCCTATTCAACAAATGGTGCTGGGATAATTGGCAAGTCACATGTAGAAGAATGAAACTGGATCCTCATTTCTTACCTTATACAAAACTCAACTCAAGATGGATCAAAGACTTAAATCTAAGACTAAAACCACAAAAATTCTAGAAGATAACATTGGAAAAATCCTTCAAGACATTGGCTTAGGCTAAGATTTCATGGCCAAGAACCCAAAAGCAAATGCAACAAAAACAAAGATAAATAGATGGGACTTAATTAAACTAAAAAGCTTCTGCACAGCAAAAGAAATAATCAGCGGAGTAAACAGACAAACCACAGAGGGTCAGAAAATTTTCACAATCTGTACATCTGACAAAGGACTAATATCCAGAATCTACAATGAACGGAAACAAATCAGCAAGAAAAAACAAACAATCCCATCAAAAAGTGGGCTACAGACATGAATAGACAATTCTCAAAAGAAGATATACAAATGGCCAACAAACATGGAAAAATGCTCAACGTCAGTAATGATCAGGGAAATGCAAATCAAAACCACAATGCGATACCACCGTACTCCTGCAAGAATGGCCATAATAAAAAAAAAATAGATATTGGCATGGATGTGGTGAAAAGGGAACACTTTTACTCTGCTGGTAGGAAGGTACACTAGTATAACCACTATGGAAAACAGTGTGGAAATTCTTTAAAGAACTAAAAGTACATCAACCATTTGACCTAGCAATCCCCCTATGGGTATCTACCCAGAAGA
The DNA here is from genome assembly GCF_008728515.1 of Papio anubis. Classification (NCBI taxonomy): domain Eukaryota; kingdom Metazoa; phylum Chordata; class Mammalia; order Primates; family Cercopithecidae; genus Papio; species Papio anubis. Next base: position 83,139,788 of record NC_044991.1, on the reverse strand, counting down.
AAAGAAGTTATTATACAAAAAAGATACGTGGACACACATGTTTATAGCAGCACAATTTGCAATTGCAAAAATATGAAACCAGCCCAAATGTCCATGGAATACTACTCAGTCATAAAAAGGAACAAAGTAATGCCATTTGCAGCAACCTGGATGGAATTGGAGACTATTATTCTAAGTGGAGTAACTCAGAAATGGAAAACCAAACATCATATGTTCTCACTCATAAGTGGCAGCTAAGCTATGAGGATGCAAAGGCATGAGAATGATATACTGGACTTTGGGGACTTGGAGGAAAGGGTACGGAGGGTGAGGGATAAGAGACCACACATTGGGTACAGTGTACACTGCTCAGATGATGGGTGCACCGAAATTTCAGAAATCACCACTAAATAAGTTATTCATGTAACCAAAAACCACCTGCTCCCTAAAAACCTATTGAAATAAAAAAAATTATACTATGTACTTCAACTGCATGAAGTCCTATACTCCTCAAAAGAATCCCATGAATGTGTGCTATGGTCTGAATGTTTATGTCCGTCCAAAGTCTGATGTTGAAATCCTAACCCCCTGCCCCAGGTGATAGTATTAGGAGATGCAGTCTTTGGGAAGTGAGTAGGTCATGAATGTTCTGCCCTCATGAATAGGATTAATGCCTTTACAAGAGATCCCAGAGAGATGCCCTGCTCTTCCCCTATGTGAGGACACTATATGAGAAGGCACCGTCTATGAACCAGAAAGTGGACCCTCAGCGGTCACTAAATCTGTCATTGTCCTGATCTTGGACTTCTCAGTCCCTAGAACTGTAAGAAAAATTCGTGTGTTTAACAAACCACCCAGATTGTGGTATTCTCTTATAGCAGCTCGACTAGATTAAGACAGGGTGGTACCACTAGTACTGATATTTTACAGATGGTGGAATTGGTGCTAGAGAAGTTAATCAGTAATCATAATGCCATAACCAATAAATGGGGAAGGCTGGATTGAAACCCTATGGCCTGCCTCCAGAGTCGTGCTGCTTCCCTGTTACTCAAGGTTTTACTTTATCACCAAAACACAGGTGTGTGAAGAATGTACCAGACAATCTTCATCTCCCTTGAAAATGGAACGGTATTCCAAGAAGCAAATTTTATGATAATAGATTCCAGTGATGTTCAAGGTTATTGGAATTTTATCAGTTATGGTGACTGCAGGGATATAGTTGCTTCCTGAGACTCTTGTCTTAAAATATAGAAACTCAAGGTGTATCAAGGCCAACAGATCAGGAGATGATTACCAGTGAAAAGGTAGTTTGTTACAGTCCTCAGGGGAGGGGAATGTCATGCCATGGGGGTCCTTGTGGGGAAGCGCTAGGGTTGATCAGAGGCAGAGGGAGGGGAGAACTGTGGGTAGAGCCTTTGTTGTGGTTTCCATGGGAAGGAACAGGGAAGGCAGGGTCAGCAGGCTCAGAATTGGCTAATTTGAATATTTTCAGCAGTGCCTGGGCATGGAGGCTGTCTTTAGCTGTCTGATACCTGGCTCTGGGGTAATTAGGGCAGGTGAACAGTGGCCTGAATGGTGTGATCCTGATAGGAGGGATTATGGGACTGTGAACTCTGAACTGGTGGGTTTGCATTTGAAAACATGCCCCAGGAAGAGGACTCCTCCCAAGGAGGGGAGGCATTGATCGGGGGCGGGGGGTGGGGGGTGGGCAGGAGACCAAGGCAAGGTGACTTGGGCATATCACCGAGTTTTCCAGAACAAGTGGTGTCAGCATATGCACGTAGGGGAGGATGTTAAAGAACGGAGCTTACAAAAGCTAGAAACATGGTTAGAAGAGCTTAAAGAAGAGATGTGTAGAGTGGTAAAACAGTGGGGTGGGGAGCAAAAGGAAGAAACATAGAAGAACAGAGTCATGGACTTGACTCTTCTAGTCTATCCATGGGATTGTGTGCTTTCATTTTGCTTTACCAAGACCCAGTCTCCTATTTATAAAGATGGGACATTTTACTAAACCAATATTTACCAAGATAGAGCACATACCACTAGTGCTACATTAGATGGCTTCAGGCAAAAAACAGACATGGCACTAAATAGCATTACATCATACAAGGTCATTTACCTTCTAGTTTCTTTCAGTCCTACTAATTGCCCCATGGAGACAGTCTCAAATTAGCACTGCTCTGCTGTTAACAGCTCTTTAACCCTTCCTACTTTCATTTCAACAAAAAATAGATCTCAGGCTCAGAGATCTTGACAGGCTTCTGGTGGCTCCAGGTATTCCTTGGCTTGTAGGTGCATCTTTCCTATCTCTGCGTTTGTCTTCACGTGGTCTGCTCTGTGCATCTCAGTGTCCTCCTGTCTTCTAAGGATTGGATTTAGAGCCCACCACAAATCCAGCATTTCATCTTGGGATCCTGAACTAATTACATCTGCAAAACCCCTATTTCTAAATAAGGTCACATTGTGAAGTTCTGAGTGAACATAAGTTTTGCAGGGACACTACATCAGCAACCAAGGGAAGCCAGAAATCTGATAAATTAAGTAAGAAATGTCATGAGACAGGCCTGCATGGGCACTGTGGGTGGCAGCTGGCAGTATACCACACACTGCAGTGTGGGCGTCTCAGAAATTCATCCTTTTGTCTTTGATTCTTTCCTTGCAAGGCTATGAACCAGAGTATAGGGTCACTTAGAATTAGATGGGGAGCAGAAATCTGTATCCTCCTTCAGTATACACTTGAAAAATCAAGACCCTGCCCTGTAATTTGGACTTCCCCATAAAGGAAGGATTTTCAGAAGTTGTATTAGGTTCTCTAAAGGGACAGAACTAATAGGACATATGTATATATAAAGAGGAGTTTATTAGGAGAATTGACACACATGATCACCAGGTGAAATCCCCCAATAGGCCATTTGCAAGCTGAGGAGCAAGGAAGCCCAGTCCAAGTCCCAAAACCTCAAAAGTGGGGAAGCTGACAGTGCAGCCTTCAGTCTGTGGTCAAAGGTCCAAGAGTCCCAAAGCTGAAGAACCTGGAGTCCAATATTCAGAGGCAGGAAGCATCCAGCATGGGAGAAAGAAGGAGTCCAGAAGACTAGACCAGTCTAGTCTTTCCATGTTCTTCTGCCTGCTTTTATTCTGGCCGCACTGGCAGCTGGTTAGACGGTGTCCACCCACATTGAGGGTGGGTCTGCCTTTCCCAGTCCACTGACTCAAATGTTAATCTCCTTTGGAAACCCCCTCACAGACACTCCCAGGAACAATACTTTGCATCCTTCAATCCAATCAAGTTGACACTCGATATTAAACATCACAAAAGTCAAGTATGCAAAAAAAATGACAACTATGTACAACAGTTGATAATCAGCTTTAATATCTTTTTCCTCATTAGCTCTATTTTTACCATTGTATTTTATTCATGTGATACTGTTTTTTCACTTATGGTACTACTTTGTAAATTAAATTTATTTAGGTAAAAAGCAGTACTGTTTTACAAATAGGTAAGAAGTTTTTAACAGTATAGAGATGCTCCATTGCTGTAGCCGGATATGTAGTGATACCCAGATACGATAAGATTCACAAAGGTTTGGGAGAGGGAGGAATATCCAAAATCCAAACTGTACTGGAGTATTTCCAGCCCAGACATTTCCAGACCTTATGATTCTTTGCACTCACAGCTATTTGTTTAGAAAGACTTAGATGTCATGAGCCTTGGGGTTATATATCTACAACTCAGCATTTCACAAAGAACTGAGAACAGGCAATTCATAAGCTTCAGAGGTTTCAGCAAAGCGCTGCAATGCTTGTGTGTTTTAGGTGAGTTTTTCAGCCAGTGCTATTTTAACAAATACCAGGAACTCTATTTGGACTGGCTCCTATATCTTCAATAACCTACTGGGCATTGTCACCTGTATATCTTGCTGTTACCTCAAATATAGCAGGTGGAGAAACAAATTCATCATTATGCCCCCCAAACTTGTATCTACTCCTGACTTCTCTGACATACACTCAGCCTGCCAAGCCTGCAGCCTTGGAGAATTTCTGACTCACTCATCTCTGGCATCTCCTAAATGTATCCACTCACTGCATCTTATTGAATTCCCCCTGGAGGGTTTCTTGTATCTTTCCTTTCCTTTCAGCTGTTACTGTCTTATTCTAGGCATTTACCTGCTCTTTTTCTCTAGCTGGGGTCTCTAATCCTCCCTTCACATTATTGCAATGTACCTTCAGTTTGGTTACAGCTGTCTCTTGTATGTTATCAGCAGTGCCAAGAGGTAGCTGGGGTGAAACTTAGCCTCTTTGTAATTTCTAACAACCCCACAATCCTAAATAAGCAAATGATCTAGTCCAGTGTCCTTACTCAAGAACTCAAGAGCTCAAGAACAGTTCTCTTGCACAACCTTCCAAAAATATCATCCCTCTTCCAGGTTTCCTACATGGATGTTTTGGAGCCAGCCTTGCCTCTTAGTGTTCTTTGAGTGCATCACACTTAGGGCTTTCTCCTTCCAACACAATTTTCTTCCCCTCTTCGTTTGGAGTTCCCTTCTATTTCTTGATCTTTGTCCTTATTAATCACATGGAGGCCGAGTATAAAAAGAACATTTGCTGTGAACTCAGAAGAAATAGGAACATTTTGAACTTCGCTCTCATTGCCATTTGTTCCTGGAGAGTATTTTTAAGACAGAAAATTTTGAGTGGCTAAACATTTGCATTTTTTGTTTATTTTTTTCCCGTTCCTTCCCAGTTAATTTGCATTAGGATGCATCTGTTAAGCAAGCATACCCAAGGCCTAGGACTAGTTACAGCCCTCGGTGAACAAGGTAGGAAAAGCAGAGAACATCTGTTTGCCTCTAGCTGGTAAGATTTCTGAGGTTTAGTGTGGGACACCAGCTGTCTTGCAATGCCCCGATTTGTCACTGCTTATGGAAAGATGCTAATGCTCCAAAATTGACTAGAACTGGCAAGGATAAGATGGGAGGAGACAGCACTTTGGGCCAAGGGCAGAGATGGTAGCTGCAACCTGTTTCTTAGGAAAAGGGTTCCTTCCCTCTCTTCAGCCTCAAGAAGATACAGTGCATCAAGGCCTGTGTTGGGAAGGGAAGAACATACAGGCATGGACTTGGGAGTCTGGAAACTAAGATCTCTGTGATTGTGTCTCATATGAATTCTGAGTTGACCTGGGGAATTTCTGGCATTCCTTGGTATGGGATACACTGGAAAGATAATAAAATGTCCTGCTATTTGGCAGGTAAATGGGCTACCTTTTTTTTAAACGTTACTTCAGGATCCTGAGGGCCATCACTCTAGGTGTTTTCAAGCAATTTTAACTAATTCTGACCTGTCTTAGGTTGGTATACATTTAATCTTCTCCATGACGCCCTTTCTGGATATTCTAGAATTCGTTGTTTCTCACTTCTCCAACTTCTGTAACTTTACCCCTCTTATTTATAAGTAAGCCATGTGTCTGGCCTATCCCACCAGAAGTTCCTCTGGTCAACCCCACGTGACCAAAAACATATAATTTACTACTTAAATCAAGTACTCAAATGTACTGGCTTATGCTGTTAGCTTCATTTTCTCACTGTGCAGAGTTTTGTCTCTTCAAATAAAATACAACTTCTTTAACGGCAAATATGATGGCATTTGATCCCATGCCTTTTACAAAATACTCCCTACTTCCTAGCAAAGCATTGAATACACAGCACAGAGCTCAATAAATACATTTCTAATTCATTTACCCTGCAAATAATTTTTTTCTGTCTCAATTGTATCTCAGCCATTAAGGTCAGTACTGGGTCTATAACCATAAACAAAACAGAGAAGATTCCTGCTGTCATGGAGGAGAAGAATAGCAAGCAAGAGCACACATGAATCATGTAATTAAAGTTTGTGATTTTCACTCTAAAGAAAACAGAGTGGCTGTTCCAGCCGGGCGCAGTGGCTCACGCCTGTAATCCCAGCACTATGTGAGGCCGAGGCTGGCAGAACATGAGGTCAGGAAATCGAGACCACCCTGGTCAACATGGTGAAACCCTGTCTCTACTTTAAAAAAATACAAAAAGTTGGCTGAGCGTGGTGGTGCGTGCCTGTAGTGCCAGCTACTCGGGAGGCTGAGGCAGGGGAATCACTTGAACCCGGGAGGTAGAGGTTGCAGTCAGCCAAGATCACACCACTGCACTGCGGCCTGGGGACAGAGCAAGACTCTGTCTAAAAATAAAAAAAAAGACTCTGTCTAAAAATAAAAAAAGAAAAAAGAAAAAGAAAATAGAGTGGTTGTTTCAATAGGCAGGGGCTGGATTAGAGGGTGTGGCAAAGGAAGGTGCTGCATGGAGGTGCTATTGAAGACAAGACCTGAAGGGTGAAAAAGACAGAAATGCAAAATTCCAGAGCAAAAGAAATGTGGTAGGAAAGAGATTGTTTCCTAGGGCACAATGGAAGGTTCGTGCAATTAAAATGTGCTGTTGAGGGGGCTATCATATAAAGTTTGGGAGTTTTGCAGGCTCTAGTCCCACAGGGCTTGCAGACCCCAGGGAGGAGTTGGGATTTTAATCTAAATGTAGTGGAAAGCCTTAAAGGATGAAAATCCAGGAGCGTAGCGTTGTGAAAAATAGTGGGTGATGGCAAGCATGAAATGCGGAGGCTGGTGAGGAAGGTGCTCCCATAGACCAGATGAGAGGTGATGGTGGCTCACAGTTGGCTGGTGACAGTTCAGATATCAGAAAAGTGGATGCATTTGAAAGAAAGGTTGGTGGTAAAACAAATAGAGCCTGTAAATACGGGGAGTGGGTAGTAAGACAATATGAAGGCAAGAATAACTTCCACCTTGCTACCTTTTGGATGCTGGTGTCATTTACTAAGATACGTGAAAACTGGAGGAGAGAGATTTGGGAGAGCAAAATCATAAAGGTTTTATTTTGGACATAACAGTTTAAGATGCATGTGAGTCATCAAAGCAAAGATGGTGCAGGGGCAGTTGGTTATGTGAATCTAGGGCTCAAAAAAAGAGATCTGAACTAAAAATACAAATTTGTGTAGCTAAAAGATGTTATCTGAAGCCATGAGAATGGGTAAAATCAGCAAAGGGGATAGAAGAAATTTCCATGTGGGTTTGAAGCCACGTATATGAATGCAAACTGATTCATGTGCTTCAGGCCTCTGAAAGAAGGGCTTATGAAAGCGGAGGCCTCGTAGAGTTGACAGAATGGATTAAATGGCAGACCTTGTGGGGCAAGGATAGTTCAGAGCCTGATGGGTGGGGTGACCTGAGAGAAGGTGCAATTGTCCCCATGTTATGAGTCCCAAAAAACCGTATTTTGGTCTCACATAGGATATTTCCACCATTAAGGTCACATTTCAAGGATTTTATGCAGACTATGGATTTAAACTGGGTTGAGGTATTAGATGAAAAACAACAGAACTCATCAGTGACATTGTGAATTTTTTTTGAAGAGAAAAGAAAGTTGATGATAATTTCCCAACAATATGCAACGATTGTGCCAAACCTGTTTTTCATGTGGCAGGATCATTCAACTGAGTGATGATATTTTGAAGGAAGATAATTGCACTGTGTATATGGGACACAGCCAGTTAAAAGGAAAAAAAAATTTAAATCATAAAAAAATCCAGTGAATTTGCTTATTTTTCACCCCTTTGTTTTATACCTTGGGGAGTGGCTGAATGTGTCTTTTTCCTATTTATTACTGTTTATTTGAGCACTGTGTAGTACAAGCAGGTTACTTTTAGCTTGAAGCAGTGTGAGGTTACTTTCAGCTGCCTCAAGTGTTTCTTTATTGTTAATTTTTAATTGCATAAGTAATTCATGACCAAAATTTTATCGTTAAAAATTAAAACAGCAGATACGGCTGACTTTTCTTTTGACCCCACACTCAATTCAGTACTTACACTGTGGGTTTGGTATGTGTCCTCACAAGACTTTTTAAAAGTACATATACATGTATTACTTGGAAAGAGATTTGCCTGTTCTATGGAAATAAATAGATTCTTTCATTCTTTCACACAAATCATTGCCACTTTTTTATTTCTGCTCGAAAATAAGTCTTATAGGTCTTGCTGTATCAGGGCATACTGAGTTAACATTCGTTATCCTTTTTAAATTGCTAAGTAGCATTCTATAAGCGGAGATGTGCTTCACTTTGCCATTCTCCTATGGGTGGGTCTTTACATTATTTCTGAGGTTTTGTTAGTACAGATGGGCTGCCTGGAACGTCCTTGTTTCTTTTGCGCTCCATGTGGACTTCCCAAAAGAACTTTCCAATCAATACTTTATCTCAGAAGAGTTCGATTTGTGCCCACAGATTCAATCTTCTTTGTTTTTTTCCAACTTTTATTTTAGATACGGAGGATATAGGGGCAGGTTTGTTACATGGGTATATTACACCCAGGTATTGAGCATTGTGCCTAATAAGTAGTTTTTCAACCCACACCCACTTCCCTCCCACCCCCCTCTCTCCCCCATCTAGTAGTCCATAGCATCTATTGTTCCCGTGTTTATGTCCATCTGTGCCCAGTGTTTAGCTCCCATGTTAAGTGAGAGCATGTAGTACTTGGTTTTCCATTCTGGCGTTAATTCACTTAGGATGCAATCTTCAGCTTTTGTCAGTCTCTTCCTTTGTTTTGGATTTGGTGTTAGATGTGCTTGAATCCATCATCCCAGTTAATCCTTCTGAAACCGTCTTTGCAAAATTATGACTGAGGCAGCAAAAGACATCTGACTTAACTGACTCCATCTTACTTCTAACCTCCAAGCTGTCCTTGTTCATTCCTGGGTGTAGGCTGAACCAACTTTGGGAGAAACTTAGTTTACAGTGTATAATTTAAACAAAGATGGTAACAGCCCTTTCCCAAAGGAGACCACCTTCTTGCCTGGGGACTAGATTGCCTTTGTAGGACTAACACTAACCACAAGATTAGAAATTATGGTTTAGGAGTCATGTAGCTGGAGGCTACAAGATTCTGACCCTCCCTAAACTGCTCCTAAAATTAGTTCTTGAGATATTTGCAGACCCTGCACATGATGGATTAGCTGGCACCACCCAGATCAATAAACTGGCTCATCTGATCTTGTGGCCCCCACCCAGGAACTGACTCAGTGCATGAAGACAGCTTCGTCTCCTTATGATTTCATCCCTGACCAATCAGCCCTCCTGGCTGACTGGCTTCCCCCCATCTACTAAGTTATCCTTACAAACCCTGCTCCCTGAATGCTTGGGGAAACCGATTTGAGTGATAATAAAACTCCAGCCTCTCGCACAGTCGGCTCTGTGGGAATTACTCTTTCTCTATTGCAGTTCGCCTGTCTTGATGAATTGGCTCTGTCTAGACAGTGGGCAAGGTGAACTCCTTGGCTTGGTGGTTACACTTCAGTCTCTTGTGAGGCAGGGACTGTGATCATGCTGGTTTTAGACATGGAGATCAGAAGGTTCAGAAGGCTGCATAATTGTCTCAAGGGGAAATAGGGAGCACATCGTTGGGCAGCGCCTGTGGCCAGGTGGCCAGCACCAACTCACTACAGTATGTTGCCCCCATTTGTGTTCCTGTGATCACCTTCTATAGTTATGGAGAAGGCAGCACTTGGAAGTCATGCTCCTTAGATTTTGGTTTCAGATTCCTGCTCTTTCTTCCCCAAGGGTCTTGAGACTATCATGTCACATAATCTCTTACATCTTCGGCTTCCTCATCTGAAAAGTGGACTCTGAATAGTACCTTGGTCAAAAGGCACATAACTCTCAAGTTACTGTAGGCATCCAATGATGAACTTTGAAAGGTAAGAGATGGCAAATATGCAAATCTTCATACTGTACAGAATAGGATGAACGAACAAAGTCTGTATACTCGTGGAAATTGCACTCTGTGGCAGCGATGGTTAAGCACACAACCTTGACAGAATGCCGTCCAGATTCCCAGGCATCTGATCAAAAGGCCACAGTCATTTGTTTCTATTTCTCCTCCTCCTCCTCTCAGAATTGTTAGTGTTTTAAACATCTCTAGGCCTTTTTAATAGTTTTAAAGAGATGATCTAAACCTAGAACATTTGCTTTATTTGGAACCATGTAAGAAACTAGTATTATTTGGAAAATAAACATGGCTTGAGAATAGGGATGAGTATTGGAGTATGTATGTATGTATGTATGTATGTATTTATTGAGATGGAGTTTTGCTCTTGTTGCCCAGGCTGGAGAGCAATGGCACAATTTTGGCTCACTGCAAACTCTGCCTCTCAGATTCAAGTGATTCTCCTGCCTCATCCTCCCAAGTGGCTGGGATTACAGGCATGCGCCATTATGCCTGGCTAATTTTGTATTTTTAGTAGAGACGGGTTTTTGCCATATTGGCCAGGATGGTTTCTAACCCTTGACCTCAGGTGATCCACCTGCCTTGGCCTCCCAAAGTGCTGGGATTACAGGCGTGAGCCACTGCACCCACCTGGATTCTTTAATAACAACAACAATAATAACGAAGAGTGTTTATTAAGTGCCTTCTATGCATTGCAAACTATACTGAAGCTTCAAAGTACTAGGAGTCTTAGCTGGAAGTTCCAGAAGCCAGACATAATTATCGCAAGCACAATAGGTAATGAATTGGCTCATAAAACAAAGAGTTTTGGTATCTCTGCCTTTGAGCATGGCTACATTCAGGAGCTCAAACAATATCCTAAGGACCCAATAGTGCTCTCTTCAGGGTTTTGGTTTGTATTCCTCTGCTTGGCTTCTTAATCAGGTCCTCCTCTTTGGGGGTGATACAGCTGTTCTGAGCTGGCATCCTAATCTTTTAGTTTTGTAAACTGAGCATCCTTCTCCTTCCAGAAGGTAGCAGAAAATAACTTGAGTTGGGCCTTATTTAGCCTGATTGGCCTTCCTTGGGTAATATATCCATCCTGGAACTGATCACTGTGACCAGAGGATGAGTTGCTTTGATTAGCCAAGCCCAGGTTAAATGTCCATCTTTGACACACAGGATGGAGGGTTAGTTCTGATCCCAGTCACTTGGTCTGAGAGCAGAAAAGGCAATTTGTAGAGGAAAATCAAGGGAAGTGGTAGTGACATATGGGTGGACCAAAGTCTCAGATGCCCCGTATAAATTAGTATCAGGTTTAGTTCTCATGATAATTCCACAGAGCAGTACCATTGGCTGCATAAATGTCTTCACCTGGTTAGATGAAGAAGTGTATACTTTAAGTGGTCAGCTTGCTTGCTTGAGGCTACCAAGCTAGTAATTGGAGGAACTGGCCTTTGAGTCTGGATTTGACTGTACATAATGATTTTACCTTAACTCTGACACTCTTCTAGCATTCCCATCCTACCCCTGTTCCCCGACTTCCCCCAAGCGCAGACGATGATGCATGTCTACAACAAGAACTCCAGGACTCAGCAAATTGCATTAGCATTGCTCCTGCCTAGTTTCTCTGAATGGCACACTCAGCGAAGCAGCAAAGGCAGGTCGGCTTGTAGTCTTATTAAGGGAAATCTTTACTAAACCAATCCATGGAGTCCACAAAACCATTGGTCTTTCCAACTTCCCATCAAGTGGCCTTGTGCTCAAGGGTAAAGCAATGGGCTTATAAATCACAGGAAAGATTCCCTTGACATATTCCTCACAGCTGGAATATGAACAAAGTGTTGTTTACTTTGTTCAGCTCCACAATTAGTGAAAATCAAAATGTCTACAGATGCATTCACTGTAGTAAATTATTAGGTAATTAACCTTAATGCTCCCTGCTCTGAATCACTAACTGACTTCTGCTCTGGAGCTGTTGAGAGGATTTTTACAGGCATCATAATATACGACTGCACTGCAGCTTAATGCTAAACACAACAAAGTTTAAATACAGTGGATAGGATTTAAAATGGAACACATTCTGAAAGAGGAAAAAGAAAAGTGTTGCTTACTGTTGCAGGAAAAATACAGACTTACAATCTAAAGACTGAACTGACAAAATGGGGAAGAGAGGTGTTCTTTTTAAGCAATTTCAAACTCATACTTTCTTTTTTTCTACTAGCCAAGTTTAAGCCCTTATCATGTCATGCTTGAGCTATTTTAATAGAGAACTTCAAAATGGTCTTTCTTTCTCTCCTCTCTGATCCATTGTACCAGATTAATCTTCTTGAAGCACAGAACTTACAGCACCACCTGACTCATAAGCCCTCAGTGGCTCTACTTTGCCAATAAACAATACCCGAATACCTTCGTTTAATTTTTTATTCTTCCTCAGTGTAGCTTTCAAACCACCTCCTCCGTCTGGTCCACTTGCTGTCTTTGAGCATCCAGCTGCTGCCTTGAACATCCTTCCAGGGTTTGTTTGTTTTTGCCTTAGCTTATGCTTCTTCCTAGGGCTGGGAGGGTGTAAACGGGTGATGGGTAAAAGCAAAGGCTCTGAAGTGAAGGTATATGGATTTTATTTTATTTTCTACTTTTATTTATTTTTATTATACTTTTTGTTCTAGGGTACATGTACGCAACGTGCAGGTTTGTTACATATGTATACATGTGCCTTGTTGGTGAGCTGCACCCATTAACTCGTCATTTACATTAGGTATATCTCCTAATGCTATCCCTCCCCCCTCCCCCCACCCCACAACAGGCCCCACTGTGTGATGTTCCCCTTCCTGTGTCCAAGTGATCTCATTGTTCAATTCCCACCTATGAGTGAGAACATGCAGTGTTTGGTTTTCTGTTCTTGTGATAGTTTGTTGAGAACGATGGTTTCCAGCTGCATCCATGTCCCTACAAAGGACATGAACTTATCCTTTTTTATGGCTGCATAGTATTCCATGGTGTATATGTGCCACATTTTCTTAATCCAGTCTGTCACTGATGGACATTCGGGTTGATTCCAAGTCTTTGCTATTGTGAATAGTGCCTCAATAAACATACTTGTGCATGTGTCTTTATAGCAGCATGACTTATAATCCTTTGGGTATATCCCTAGTAATGGGATGGCTGAGTCAAATGATATTTCTAGTTCTAGATCCTTGAGGAATTGCCACACTGTTTTCCACAATGGTTGAACTAGTTTACAGTCCTACCAACAGTATAAAAGCGTTCCTATTTCTCCACATCCTCCCCAGCACCTATTTCCTGACTTTTTAATGATTGCCATTCCAACTGGTGTGAGATGGTATCTCATTGTGGTTTTGATTTGCATTTCTCTGATGGCTGCTGATGGTGAGCATTTTTTCATGTGTCTGTTGCCTGCATAAATGTCTTCTTTTGAGAAGTGTCTGTTCATATCCTTTGCACATGGTATATGGATGTATATGGATTTTAAATCCTGCTTTGTCAGTGACTGAATCTGTGACCTTGAACATGCCAGTTAACCTCCCTGCGACTTGGTTTCCCTATTTATAACATGTGAAGGCGAATGGAAATGGCCTCAGAGGGCTGTTGTAAAGGTTAAGTGGCATAATGCATGAAAATACCTAGGAAATGACTCAGTAGACTTTGGCACTTTTATTCCTAGAAGTGTATACCCTATCATTGTTTATATATGGGAACCTATCCCTGTTTTAATATAACAACCTGTTTTCATGTGTGATGATGATGATAATATTTTCTGTACTTAGCTTTATTTACCTCAAAACAATGCACTGAAATAGAGTTTCTTGTCTCCTACTACATAGTACAGAAGAAAGCTGACGGAGAAGATGGGTGTTTCATATAAGATCACACAAGACCTAGTGAGTGGTTGAGCTGGGATTGGAACCCATGCTTGTCTTCTGAGCCCCGATACTTACTCTAAAGAGATGACCCTCAACAAAAATGCCCCCCTCCCTTGCAAACATGGCATCCATCACTCTTTGAGAACTTGTCACCAAGACCTGTGCCAACACATGTCTGTTTCAAGTGATCTTTTTTTTGCTTGACCATAATCATAAGATTTTTTTTTTTAACATGAGCTCTTCACAACAACATGCTTAGTACCTTGCATATAGTGGGTTCTCTATGCATATTTGTAAAAAAAAAAAGTTGCTTATCTTTATATGAACCATATATGGATAGTTAATGTTGAAAAAGGATAGAAAATATTCAAGGTAGACCAAGACATATGATCTTGGCAACAAGGATCAAAAGTACAAATGACAAGTTTAGGAGGGATTGAGAATATAAAATAGGCCAGTATTAACTTTTCCTTTCAGAAAAATCTTAGCAAATGTGACCTGCGTCTTTCTTTCCTTCTCAAATTATGTCTGTTACTTGAAAAATCCTTCATGCTAAAAACCACTTAGAGTCTCAAGACATCAGAGGGCACCTATGGGGTTATGATGAGAATATGCCATCAGACCATAGTGCACGCATTTAATGAGATTCCTTTGTCATTCTGCTTAAAGAGACCTTCAGGGTATGAAGGACATCCCAGGTGTGGAGTCAGGTGAAGTCATAAGATTTGGTTGAGTTTTAACTTCTATTTAGGAAAAACGTTGTGACCTAGAGTGTTTGGTCCCATGCAATAAGAGTTGTTCCCACTCCACTAAGATTGGCAAGTTTTCAAGGTCAAGGGATGGTTTGATGAAAAAGAGTCTGCACTCTGCTGATGGTCAATATGGTGGTTTCATTTGATTTTGAGTATGTGGTCACACTGTAATATGAAGACTGGGGTACCTACGTTTAGACTACAGACATCTGGATAGGTGACAAACCAGGAGTTCAAGGCTCTGACTCTAGAATCACACAGGCCCAGGTGTGACTCCAGATCCAAGATTTCCCAGCTCTATGATATTTGTCAAACCACATAATCTCTTCAAGCTTTTACCTTCTTTCATGAAATCGGAATAATAATAGTGTCTACTCCAAAAGGTTGATATACAACTAAAAAAAAAGTCAAAAATATTTCAGGTGTTGAGTGTACACAGTGCATCTCATTATTTGCAGATTCTGTATTTGAAAATTTGCCTACACGCTAACACTTGTGGGTAACCCCAAAGTCGATACTAGCAACATTTTCAAGATTATTCACAGACATCAGGAGAGCAATGAAAGTTGAGTTGCCTCACATGCACATGTACATTCTCTAAGTTCTTTTTTTTTTTTTTTTTTCTTGAAAGATTTTTGCTCTGTTGCCCAGGCTAGAGTGCAGTGGCATGATCTCGGCTCACTGCAACCTCCACCTCCCGAGTTCAAGCAGTTCTCCTGCCTTAGCCTCCCAAGTAGCTGGAATTACAGGTGCGTACCACCATGCCCGGCTAATTTTTTTGTATTTTTAATAGAGATGGGGTTTCACCATGTTGGCCTGGCTGGTCTCGAATTCTTGACCTCAAGTGATCCACCCACCTTGGTCGCCCAAAGTACTGGGATTACAGGCATGAGTTATCGTGCCTGACTGACATACACATTCTCAGCTGAGGTTAAACAAGGCAATGTTCTGTTTTCTTGTTTCAGCACTGATTGTGTAAACGGTTCGTTTCCAGTCTATTTAGTGCCATTTTTGGCATGTTTGTGCTTTTTGTTGGTGATTTTGATTAAAATATCCGCAAGCATAGCCCTGAAGTGCTCTATAGTGCTTCTCAAGACAAGAAGGCTGTGATATGCCTTATAAAGAACATACATATGTTAGATAAGTTTTGTTCAGGCAGGAGTTATAGTGCTGTTGGCTGGGAGTTTGATGATAGTGAATCAATCATATGTATTAAACAGAAACACATATGATATAACACGGTTATATATTAATTGGCTGATGAATATATTGTGACTAGAGGTACTTAGGAGTCTAGCCTTCTATTTCCTCTGGGAACAGTGGTTTATTATTTGTTAATTCAGTGTTTATAGCAACTTTATGAAACATAACTACCATGAATGATGAGAATCAACTGTAGTAATATCTCAAAGACTGATGGTTAGGATGAGGATGATGATGATGATTTTATTTTAGGAACATTGTAAACTCACAGATTTGGCTGCTTTCATCAGACTGAATTTTGCCTTTGAGTATCTAAAAATTGGTTAGTAAATTCAGGGCTTTTTATATTTTCGCAAATCACTAATCACTCACATTTTGATCTCACCATTGTTCATCATCTTGTTAGAATCATAGTGTCCTTGGATTAGGGGCATCCAAGAGCTATACAAGGGCTGGGTTCTGGCATCCTGGGAGTGGGCACAGGGTGGGCAGAGAGATAGATGAAAGCTAGCATGAGCCAGCGCGATCGGAATAAGAGATGTCAGAATGGAGCAAGTGGCTTGACAAGAATGAGTGACCAGGAGGAAGAGCTTGGTGAGAGTCCTACAAGGCTGAGCATAGAGACAGGGGCTTTTTATGGGGTAGCTCTGCCTTTGCTTATTGATGGGAGGGTTCCTGATAATGAAACTGAACAAGATAGGCCTATGTGATCATCCCCTCCTCAATGCCCTTTAAAAAATTATTTTAATTGCATAAGAAAGATATAAATTCCCCATATAACAAATAAAACATGACACATAAGGCTACCACCTCCTTTGACCCACTTTTCCACTCCTTAAAGGTAACTTCTATTAATTATATAATTCTAGATATCAGCTGTGTGGATATGCATACCCAGAGAAATTGTGTAGATTAAAAAGTTTTTGTTTATATACATAGCATCATGCTATTTAATGTTGTCCTGAAATTTTTTTCACTCAGTAATAATACCTCTGTACTTCTGAGTTATTATTCTCCATGCCTATTATTATATAGACCTATTATGTGCCTGCCGTTTCCTTAAATAGCCACCTAGCATTCTAAACTATGAACGTGTCTTAGTTTATTCAGCTATTGACTCACCTATGGGCATTAGGTTGATCTATTATGTCTTTGCATGTTAGCTCCTAAGCCAAAGCATTCATTTTGATTCCTATTGCATTAATTCCTTCATTTAGTAAGTTCTTATTGAGCATCAGGCACTGTGGTAGCTGCTGGAGATCAGCTATCACTGACTCTACAGTCTCATGAGCAACTGATTCAGGGAGCAAGGGAGTACATTCTCAGGACAGGTAAGATGGGTTTCTCCTTACACAGGGCTGGGTTCTGAAGCCAGTAAGCACACATGGCAAAAATCCTGAGGCATCAGAATTAACCTTGAAAATCCCCTGAATTGTTTCTAGAAGAGCGTTCAAGGTTTTCATGGAGTCTTTTATGATACAGGAGGAGATAAATAGGGAATTCTGAAGTATTCCTCCTGCTTTCAGGATTTATTTTCATTCTTTTAAATGCGAGGACTCCATAACCTTTATGTCAGTGTGTGTGTGTGTGTGTGTGTGTACAAAAGAAATAATGAGATTGGTAAGTACTGGGGTGGCAGATGGTATGTGGCTGTTAGATTCTCAGATTAGCTGTAACTTAGATTCACATAAATGATATGATTCCACTTTATAGAAAATGGTCACAGAAGCCAATGGCCATGTGATGGTTAATACTGAGTATCAACTTGATTGGATTGAAGAATGCAAAGTAGTGTTCCTGGGTGTGTCTGTGAGGGTGTTACCAAGAGATTAACATGTAGAAAAGTTGGAATCAAAAGTTCACCAGTTATATTAGTCCATTTCCACACTGCTATAAAAAATACTACCTGAGAAAGGGGTAAAGGAAAGAGGTTTAATTGACTCACACTTCCACAGGGCTGGGGAGGCCTCAGGAAACTTAAAATCATGGCAAAAGGGGAAGAGGCACATACGACATGGTGGCAGGTGAGAGAAAGTGAAGGAGGAAAAGTTAGACACTTATCAAACCACCAGATCTCATCAAACTCACTCACTGTCATGAGAGCAGCATGGGGGAACAACCCCCATAATCCAGTCACTTCCCTGCCTCAACATGTGGGGATTACAATTCGAGATGAGATTTGGGTGGGGACATAGAACCAAACCACATCACCAGGGAACTCCCCCAAAATTAGATAGCGTGTGGTCACACAGCTTTTATATGGATGTGGATCTCATTTAAGTCCTGTCCTTTATAGCCAAAGCTAGCAATAAAGGTAAGTCTTAAAGCTAATTAAGAAGATAATATTTGCATGGAGTTTGTATAATCAGAGCAAGAATACAATATGGATGGTAGAAAAAACAGAATTTGATCCAGACGTGGTGAATTTTTACTGATTATCTATGATGTACCACAGTAGTTCTGGACATTCTGCCTTATGTTGTCTCACTGCAACTTCACCAAGGGTTGTCTCCTTGATTTCAGATCTACTAATATCTCCTATTTCTTTTCTAAAAAACCTTACTTTCTTAGAATCTCATTTTCTATTTCCTATCTGCTCATTGCTATTTGGGACAAAGGGAAGAGGAAAGAACTCCTCTAAAATTCCCTCCTAGCTCACTTAACGTGTTCACCTTACTATTAAATATAAATGATTTGGTGAAAAGCATGAAGAAAAGGAAGAACCTTGCAAATAAGAATCTACAGTGACATGGCTTATACGTTTGTAGTTACATGTTGTGAATGCCATGAATCCTGCCACATTTTAAAATGATATAAAAGTTGTTTATTTTTACTATCACAACCACTGCACACTGTGCATCTATGAGTCTTTTTTGTCCTGATCTTCGAGTATTACTGTAGAGTAAATATCATGTAGTAGTTTTGCTGGGACATAGATTTTGTAAATTTTAACTGACGTTGTCAAAATGCCCCCCAGTTTTATTAGGAGTCTGTGAGAGAAACTGCAGGCCCATGGTTTCACCAACACTTTGTATTTCAAACTTTAATTTCTTTTGTCAATCTGTTGGGTGTTTGTGCTGACTTCTTATTGTGGGATGGTCAGGAAATGGTGGCTTAAGGGATTTAGCCTCATCTGCAATATTTGAACTTTACAAATAGAAGAAACTCATGCATTACTTGTAAAATTTAAACTGCCTTTTAAAAAAATACACCTTAAAATGCATCTGTGTCACTGATGTTTGGTGTTGACCCTCATGATGTGGTGGTGACCATCTGAGCTGTCAGCACCAAGATAGTGAGAGAGAAGCCAAGGGCAGGTTGAGGTTAGGAATAAGAATGTTTTTAGGCTGCTGGCCAAAGCCTAGGCATAGACTGAAACTGGAGTCAGGGTCCTGCTGAGATGTGATACTGAGTCAATAGCAGAAAATTTGCCAAATTGGAAAAGTCAAGTGAGGAAATAAGAGTCTGAAAGCAAATCACCAAATCATAGCCCCAGAGTTTGATGAGAAAGCAAGGCAAGGCAAGAAGTTAGGAAGGATGCTGAGGGTTCAGATAAATTTATGTGGATGAAGTTTCCTTAATGCAATGGGGAGAGAAAAGTAGAAGAAACTTCCTTTAAAGCCTAGAGTCTCTTTTCTGGGGGATGCTCTCACTGGCTTTAAAAAAATGTTAGAGGCAGAAGGCAGACAAATGCCTAGGCAGATAAGGGCAGATTCCTGGTGAAACCTGACCTTCAAGCCCAAAACAGTGCTGGGTAAATCCTCACACCAAATTGAAAACCCTGCTTCCCATTTGGTGTGCTTTCCTCTGATTGATCCCCATCCTTCATCTATTTTACATATACCTACCCTTTCCTAATTGGTTTACTACACTATTGTGCCCAGCTTTGAGTGATGTCTTCACTTTAACCTTTTTTGCATACTCACAAACCAATTAGCACACACTCCCTATTCTGAGCCCATAGAAAGCCCCGGGCTCAGCCATACTGGGAACTCTCCTGCTTTTGGGTAGTGGGACCACCCTTGAGGCTCCTCCCTACTGACAGCTGTTTCACCACTCAATAAAACTTCCTTCCTGACTCACTTTCCAAGTCTCTGCATGCCTAATTCCTCCTGGGTATGAGACAAGAACCAGGACCTAGCTAAGCTACAAAGCAAAAAATCCTGCATCAAAAACACAGAACTCTATATTAAGCAAATAGTATTACTGCTGTCTTAATAAATTCATATAGTGTCTCTTTTTATTCCCTTTGTAGAACTGAAACTAATTTGTAATTAGACATTTATGTTTTCTTTTTTGAGCCTCATGTCTAGTCTAGGGATTGGCAAACTTCTATAAAGGGCCAGGTAATAAATATTTTAGGCCAGACAGTCTATAGCTCAACCACTCAACTCTGGCATTGCACTGGGAAAACAGTCACAGATAATACGTAAGTGAATGGGCATGGCTGTGTTACAATAAAGCTTTATATATATATTTTAAAAGGAGTAGGCTGGATTTGGATCATGGGCTATGGTTTGCTGACCCCTGGTCTAGTTTGTTAAATGGGGATTATGATAGTGCTAATCACATTTGATTCGAAGATTGAATAAGAACATGCAAGTAAACTCCTGCCTTAATTACATTTGAGATTGATAATAATCTTTATTTTTTCTATGTTATTAATTTAAATGTTTAATAAATAGACATGAGTTTTGTTATATCACCGTAATTATTCTTTACAAGCTTGCTTAATGTATCTGCTCATGAAAATGTTGTTTGGGTCTGATTTCTTGTCATGAACTCTACCTGCTCAGGTCATTCATTTTTGTGAGATTCTAAGCACTTAGAATTTTCTTCCCTGAGGTGCCCAAATGATTTTAATAAAGACTGAACATATTCCTTAATGCAAAACAATGATTCTCCTTGCTAAAAGAGGTAAGGGAGAACCAACTTTGCTAATTGTTCTTGGTCAAGGACATTACCTGGCTTTTGATCTTTAGACAGGTCTCTTGCAGTAAATGCATTTCAAATTCAATTGGGAGGCTCAGTGATCTCATAGAAGCATAATAAAGACATCACTTGCCCAGAACCCCTGAGGTTCGAGTGTCCTAGAAGGATTAAAAGCCATCTCACTGAGTGTTCTTCTTCAAAGTGAATGAATATTCCGATGAGTACAGCTGTTTCATCTGAACTATTTTTTTAAGTAGTAGCTTGATTTGGTGTTTTGATAAGTCTGATGAAGTGTGTTTGAACATTAGTAGAGATTTAGCAGGCATTCCAACTTGTTTGCACAGTCTTCCCCAAATTGCAGGAATTATCCTCTCATTAATACCGCTGTTGCTATTTGGGCTAAGGCATGTAGTGGGTGCATTATACTTGTGATAAAACTGAAACCAAATAAACAGATTAGTTAATTATCACAAGTGAATTTGCTCCAGAGTCATTTTATATCATATCAAGATGCAGAGGAAACAGTTAAAGGTGACTGGGTACCATGCTTTTGATTAATTAGATTTGAGCTTGATAATTTATGGTGAAAAATCTATATTTTTAGTATTTGGTATCTTTTGAGAACACAACAGAATGTCATGCCATTGGCCATGAAGAAGAGGGGTTCAGAATCACACAAAAGAGTATAGTCTTCTTGACCAGAAAAAGTTGAAGTCCTTTTGATTCCAAAGTGAAAAATTGGGAAATATTTCTAGTTGTAGTTCTTCTCTTTGAAACAAAAGAGTAAAGGTCTAATTAGGATGGTGGTCAGGAGGTTAAGCTTTGGAGTACCCATTTTTATAATTACAAGCTAACACCTAGCCATCATGGTGTGACATCGTAGAAACTGTGGGCTTTAGGAATTGAAATATGTGGGATAGCACCCTAATTACTCACTAATTACTCAAGTAATTAGTGAGTGTCCTTGAGTCTCATCTGTGAATAGAGTGACCAACTTCTCTCAGTTTGCCCAGGTCTTTCCTGGTTGGAGCACTGAAGTGCCATGTTCTGGAATCACCTCAGTCACAGCAAAGTGGGATGACTGGTTACTGTATGTCTAAAATGAGAACAAAAACACTATTTTTACCAGGAAGAGGTCCCAATCCAGACCCCAAGAGAGGGTTCTTGGATCTCGCACAAGAAAAAATTCAGGGAGAGTCCATAGAGTAAAGTGAATGCAAATTTACAGGGAAAGTAAAGGAATAAAATAATGGCTATCCATAGAGGAGTCCCGAGGGCTGCTGGTTGCCCATTTTTATGGTTATTTCTTGATGATATGCTAAACACAGGGTGGATTATTCATGCCTCCCCTTTTCTGACCATATAGGGTAAGTTCCTGACGTTGCCATGGCATTTGTAAACTGTCATAGCACTGGTGGGAGTGTAGCAGCACAGACGACCAGAGGACGCTCCTGTCACCATCTGGGTTTTGGTGAATTTTAGCCAGCTTCTTTACTGCAAACTGTTTTATCACCAAGGTCTTTATGACCTGTATCTTGTACTGATCTTGTATTTCATCCTGTGACTTAGAACGCTTTACTCTCTGGGAATGCAGCCCGGTAGGTCGCAGTCTCATTTTACCCAGCCCCTATTCAAGGTGGTATTGCTCTGGTTCAAACACCTCTGACACTATCTTATAGGATGATTAAAAGGATAAAGGATAATCATGGCTCAGCAAAGGTCTGGCTTGGTGTGTTGGGTGAAGTACTTAACCTCTCTAAGTTTTCATTGCCTTATCTGTAAAATGGGACATTAACATCCACTTGGTGGTGTAATTGTAATGCTTACAAATAGGGTGCAAAATAAACTATCAGGGTACGTGGCATAAAACTAGCAAAAATAACTGGTAGCTTTTACTATAAATAAAATAACATATTTGTAAGGCCTAAGGAAATAGACTGACCTGGGGATGGTGTATACATATTTTGTGTATGCTTTTTAAAAACAAATTTATACTTTCAACAAACGTGTCAAACAGTGTCCTTTTTTTTTTCATGAAGCGTATAGTGTCCAGAGGAGGACAAATACTACTTTAAAAATCACACAAAATAAATGGAAAATTGCAATAGTGATAAGGCTGCAAAGGAGAATGGGGTGATGCTATGGGAGCATTTGGTGGGAAGATTGAACCTGGTCAGTAGGAGTTGGAGATGGTTTCCCTAACAAGGTGTTAGCTAGCTGGGCCAGGAGAGAAGGGACAACCATTCTTAGAAGAAAGAAGTATTCTAGTTGTTCAGGAGCTTGGTGAGAGAGAAATAATCAAAGCCTGCCAGAGGTATCAGGAGAGAGAGAGAGACAATGAAATGAAAGACTAGTGAGAGTGAAGCAGACCATGAGGAGGGAGGGGTTTGTGTTAACTGTAAGAGCACAGTAGGAAGGCATTTACATGGAACCAGTTGCAAACAAACAAAAAATTAACTGACCTTGAATCTAATTAAGACCCTAGATCAAATTACCAGGCTTCAGGAAATAAGAGGGACAGAAGAACAGGATAAATGTCACCACAAGGGAGCAACCAGCTAAATCCAGAATGGGGGACATTCTTCAGGACAAATGACATAGTCTGGTTGTCTCATAAAGCAATGACCTGAAAATAACAAACTATAGGGGAAAATTGATATAGAATAAAAGAGCCTTAAACATCATGACAATGCAGTGTGGAGACTTTATTATTCAAACAAACCTGCTGTAGAAAGACATCTTTGAGTCAATCAAGGGAAAATATAGACATGTACTCATGGTGATATTAAGACATTATTAACAGTGATAGGTATGAAAATGACATGGTGGTTAGGCTTTTATAAAGCCCTTATTAGATATTCATATGAAATATTGAAACATAACATTGAAGATTTGCTTTAAAGTTCTCTGACCATAAAAAGTGTGGAGGATGGGAGGGTATGGATAAAATACATTTGGCACATGGTTATAATTTTTGAAGCTGGGTGATAGATTTATGGAGGTTCAATACATAATTTCCTCTACTTTGTGTAATGTGAATATTACCATAGCAAGAAGTTAGGGTGAATGGTGGTGGCAGAGAGATTCAGATATGCATTAAAAATTTTTCTCTGGCCCATATAAAGCATATGTTAGTTTAAATGCATTGATTTGACCAAATGGCAAAAGGACTCATTTTGGGGTAAGGAAAAGCTGAGCAGAGATGGAAACCCTTATTTAATTAAGATTAAGAAAAGGAGAGAATGAGGACAAAGTCTGGTTAGGTTCACTGTTCACCCAGAGAGCTTTTGGCATCCAGGCATCTCTTTATATTTCCTCTGGAAGCACCAACTCAGTTTCCCTTTGGAATCTCAGCCCCTATAAATTAGTGTATGATAACTCTAACTCCAGGTGAGGGCTTGTAACTCTTGGCCAATCAGAGCACAGCACTACCCTGGTTACCACAGAGATTGGTTCAGATAAGGCAACTTGACTGTCTTTGAAGCAGTGAGATTCAGACCTGAGACTTTTCCTGAAGCTCTTGGGAAAAAAAAAAAGAAAAAAAAATCCACTCCTCTTCCACTGGGCTTCCTCAGCTTTGAAGATGTGAATCTGGTGCATCTGACAGGTATTTCTTTCCACCATATGGGGAGTCCCTGTCTGAGAAAAATGACCATTGAGAAAACCAGAATTGGGTATTGAAGTTAGCAAGAAGTTAAACCATAGTGACATTATTTCAGACTCTGGATCCGGCCAGACCTGAAATTAGTTACTCTTGAACTTTTTATTAGATTTATGAACCAATAAATCTTTCTCTTTTTCTTCGACAATTCAGATGTGCTTCTTTCACTTGCAACTGGATGAGTTATAAATGATATCATTTTGAAAAGTCTTCTAACTTTGCCACATTAATAGTTATGTGTATCCCTCTCCACAAGTAATTCATAACTTGTTTTAAAGCTTTCTCAATTTCTACCAATTGTTTAGTTTCTATTAGATGATCAGCCAATGTTCCCCTTTCTCTCCACTATAAATCTTCCACAATTTCAAACTTACATGCTCACAAACTATTTTTTAATGGCAACCTGGGTATTCTATTGAAATCATTGCATATGGTAATTAGTAATCTGAAAGATAATTTTAGTTAATTTTAAATTTAAAATCCATCATGCAAAACGAGTCAGATCAGAGTGGAGCTACCAACAAAGTAATGAATCAGAGTGTTAGAGAAGCTGCACACAACCCTGGAAATAAAAATGTGCAGATTTCTCAGGGAATGATCATTGTCTCCATTTTTACTTGTAATTATAATTTAATTATGAACCTACTTTTGCAGCATTTTAAAAGTACATAGTTAGCATTTAAGTACTTTCCATATAATTATCTGTTATTGAACCTGCTCATTATATACAAGTTGCTGCATAAATTATTGTGCTTTGTGTTAAAATATTGTTCACTTCAGGTTGACCAAAAATAAAAAAAGACAAATAATTTCAATGATACTTACTGTTGCCCCAGTATTGCATAGCAGCTTTGAACCTGACCATTTTAAAAAATGAAGTACAGAGGAATTCTAGCTTGTTTTGCCTTTTTTCCTAAGAATTTATTTTCTATTGTTATTTTTAAAATTTCAGTAGTTTTGGGAATACAAATGATTTTTGATTACGTGGATGAATTCTCCAGTGGTGGATTCTGAGGTTTTAGAGCATCCATCACCCGAGCAGTGTACACTGTATCCAATATGTAATCTTTTATCCCTCATCCCCCTCCCAACCTTCCTCTCCAAATACCCAAAGTCCAATATATCATTCTGTATATTTTTGCATCCTCATAGCTCAGCTCCCACTTTATAGGTGAGAGCACATGGTATTTGGTTTTCCATTCCTGAGTTGCTTCACTTAGAATAATGACCTCCAGCGCCATTCAAGTTGCTGCAAAAGACATTATTTCATCCCTTTTTATGTCTGAGTACTATTCCAGGGTGTATATTTACCCCATTTTCTTTATCCACTTATATCGGTCAATGGGCACTTAGATTGGTTCCATATCTTTACAATTGTGAATTGTGCTGCTCTAAACACGTATGTGTCTTTTTCAAATAAGAACTTCTCAGAATTCATTTATTTCCCCATTGTTGCCCCTTGAGACATTCTTAGAGAATATATGAAACTACTGCTTCAGACACCTCCTTAGACCCTTCAGTAAAACAGAAAAATAAGATTCACTGAATATTCCATTGAGAGTCTACTGTGTTCTCAGGTGCCTGGTCTGGCCCCTGATGGAAGGAATATAGGTGGGGAAAGAGTCAGCAGTGACATTTGAGCACCATCCCTATATGTCTTTTCTAATTTAAACCTCCTGTCAACCCTAAAGGAATATAATAGCAAGACATATACAAATACCATTCCATATTACAGATGATGAAACCGAGGCACACAGAGGCTGATAACTTGCAGAGGGTTGCATGGTTGGAGGAAACCAAAGCAGACTTGAGCCTATGCAGTGTGACTCCAGAGACTGCGTGCCTAACAGCTGCAATGACTCGACTCAGAGGGTTGATAGAAGATGAGGCCACAGCAGGGAACGGGAGGCACTGAGTGTCACAAAGAGAGGAGAAGTCCTCCTATTTGGCAAGTTAATGGCTTTTTAGTACCTACATTCCAGAAAAGGATTTGTGAGCCAATCTGGGGCAAGAGACTTAGAGGACATCTGGGGCATCAGCCTCAATGGATCCCTTTCTGCTCTTCTGGAAAAACCAGGTAGTAGGTAGGATGTGTTTTGCAAATTGTTAAGTGCTACAGGGGAAAAGGAGTCCGTGCTGTCACTTCCGCTTGTGTTTGTATGTAGCACTTTTTGGAATCCCTAGGACTTGAGAGTTTGCTCAGGTATTAAAACATAAAGTTAAACTCAAACCACTTTTGTTGTTAAACTTCATTTATTTATGTGCAGAGATCAATTAAAATTAAATGCTTCCGTAATATCTGAACATTATCCTGTAAATAATTATTGCATTTGGAGTTCTAAAAGAAAGGAATAATGCCTTTCCATTATGTTCAGGCCCCTGTAATCTCTTCAGGTTCTTGGTGCTGGGTTGAAAGGCCATGGAATGTGAAAAGAAAATTAACGCTAATATTTCTCAACTGTTTACTCTATGCTGGGCATTGTGAGGGGTGCTCACCAACGATGATCTTATTTAGAACAGACACCCCCAAGGATTAATTTTGATCTCCCTTTTGCTTATGCGAGCACTGAGGCTTAACTAATTTGCCCAATTCAGTGGTGGGGCTGGATTCATGTAGAGGGAGCCAGGTGAGGCCATCTGATTCCAGAGTGAGCCTCCTGATCAATACCGGAGAAGCAGAGGAATATGCCTTTTTGGGTATGAGGGCTGGATTAGGATGGAACCTTGGGTCCCCTCCTCTCCAAGTCACACAGGCCCGCTGCCTTCTTGTTCACAAAGGACCCTTGTGAGGCAGAGACCAAGCAAGAAGCAACAGAGACTGTTCATTTCAGCACTGCCCACAAGGATACTTACTGGGAAAGGACACACACCAGATCATCAACGACCACATTTCAAACCCAAACATATGACGCAGGAGACCTGGTGGTGCATAGGAGGGCCCTGTATACCAAAGATGAAATGGAGTGAAAGCAAAACTGAGAGCCAAGCAGAAGGAAACCCAAATCCAGACTAAGAGCTGCAGCAACTGCTCATATTCTCCTACCCAAAGAGGTGAGGTGTTTGCTCTGTAGCATGTGAGCTCCATCCTTTCTTTTGTACCACCAGGTTCTCCTTCCTGTCCCTACCCCATGAAGACATGAATGCCCTTCATGGTTCAGCTCAAAGTGCTCCTCTTCTCTCAAGGCTTTTTTTTTTTTTTTTTTTTTTTTCTTTTTGAGATGGAGTCTTGCTTTGTCACCCAGGTTGGAGTGCAGTGGTACCATCTCAATTCACTGCAACCTCCACACCCCAGGTTGAAACACTTCTCCTGCCTCAGCCTCCTGAGTAGCTGGGTTTACAGGAACTTGCCACCATTTCCAGCTAGTTGTTGTTGTTGTTGTCATATTTTTAGTAAAGATGGATTTTGCTATGTTGGCCAAGCTGGTCTTGAGCTCCTGACATCAGGTGATCTGCCTGCCTCGGCCTCCCGAAATGCTGGGAGTATAGGCATGAGCCAACGTGCCTGGCTTTCTCTGCCTTTAAAAAATTCCTCTATTGTCTTTTCCTAAATGTTTCAGCGGAGGCATTGATTATAGCCCCCAGCACATTCTGTCATCGTTGTGTATTTGTGCTTTCCTGGGGGAAACATAGGCATGAGCTCTGTCCCTCCTCTATTCAGGTCTGTGTCTACCCAGTACTGGTAGGTGCCTGCGTTTGGTAAATATTCAACAGAGGGTTGAGTAAATGAATTTTCCTTCTGCTTGGTTTGTTCATTCCCTAGTTTCTCCCACTAGAATGAAATATCACTGACAGCAAGGAATTTGTTTTATTCGTCATGATCATCCCCAGGGCCTAAAAGAGAGCCCTCCAACTGACACACGTGAGGTGCTTAATAAGTGTTGGGTGACAGAATCCATTATTCCTTTACTTCAGGCATGGGTCAGGATGGAAAGTTTTAATTTGTTTATACCACGAAGGGGCTCAGCCCGCTGAGTCACATGTAGGGGACAAACTCACCAATAAAAAACCAGAGGGAAGCATAAGCAACCCACATATCCATCAACAGAAGAATGGGGATACATAAAATGTGGTTCATCCATACAATAAACATATGCGTGCAGGTTTCTTTATAGTAGCCTGATTTATCATCCTTTGGATATATACCCAGTAATGGGATTGCTGGGTCAAATGGTATTTCTAGTTCTAGATCCTTGAGGAATTGCCACACAGGCTTCCACAATGGGTGAACTAATTTACACTCCCACCAACAGTGTAAACGCGTTCCTATTGAGGAGAGTCCATGTTCTTGCCCTTTCCAGCTTTCACAAGTAGCCTGAATTACTTGGTTCATGGTCAAGCCAGAGCCAAGAAATGTAGCAACCTCAAATCTTCAAAGCCATCAGTGTAGCCACCCCAAATCTCTCCCTCCCTCCTCTCCCTCTTTCTTCCCCTCACCCTTGACCTCTTCTTTCATCATTACGTCTCTATCTCTATAAACTTGGACACAAAGAAACCCATATAACTCCTTCAGGAAAGGATGCTTTTGACTCTCCTGACTTCCTGTTTCTCATATTAAGACCCTGATTATACTGGACCTACCTGGAAAACCCAGGATACTCTTCACATCTCAAGATCCTTAATTTAATCACACCTGCAACATCTCTTGCCTTGTAAGGTAACGTATTCACAGTTTCTAGGGATCATGATGCATACGTTTTTGTGAGAAGGGGCCATTATTCTGTCTACCGTACCCAGCCTAAATTCCTTGGATGACTTCCCAGTGCTTCAAGGAGGAAGATCAAGTTTCTTACCAGATGTGCAGAATCTGATTCTTCTCTGCCTATTTAGCTTTATCTTAAACCATATTCCCTTTTGAATTTTGCATAGCAGCTATAGCAGCCCTCTTCCACGTGCTTAAATGTACGAGGCTCCTCCTGCTTCCTGGCCTTCGAACATGCAATTCTCTTTGCCTGGAACCTTCCCTTCTTCCCCCTTTCTTCTTCTTACAGTTTTCAGCTCAACATCATTTTCTCTGGGATGCCTTCCTTGTACCTCCTGACCTCTGCTTTGAAGCCTAGATCGAGGCCTCCTGCTATACATATCTGTGGCACCCTCTTCTTTTCTTTCTCAACACTCAGTGCAGTTTCTAAAGATGATGTCTGGCCCAACATTATATTGTAGCTTCCATAAAGATTAGGATTAGGTCTCTTTTGTTCATTGTTCATCCTTAGTGCTTACCCAGAACCCTGGTCTCAGTGGGTGCCCAATAAATATTTGTGGAATACATTGGAAAGCATAGCTAGGCTAATTCAATTCAGTTGGGGAAAATAGATAATGATTTAAAACATTTCAAAGAGTTCAGCTAATCTATAAGTCACATCTGTAAATATTTGTGTTTTTTTTTTTTTTTTCATTTGACTTGTGTTGTCATGAGCTGAGAGAATGTTAATACTATTCATCATTAGATTCTTACATTTTAGCATGTGGAGCTTTTGCCTGATAAGTATTTAACAGAGAAAAGAATGAATAAAATACACCTTTATGTTGTTCTAAGGAGCTCTATTGGCTATTCTCATTGCCATCTGGGTTGGGATCTGTGCAACGGTCAACTACACACCAACCATCCTCATGCAATGGTGAAGCTCATCTATACTTAGAGGCTGGTCGGCACA
This sequence comes from Papio anubis, assembly GCF_008728515.1. Classification (NCBI taxonomy): domain Eukaryota; kingdom Metazoa; phylum Chordata; class Mammalia; order Primates; family Cercopithecidae; genus Papio; species Papio anubis. Next base: position 83,109,937 of record NC_044991.1, on the reverse strand, counting down.
TCTAAGCTTAACACTTAAACTCCCAGGCAAGCCTTCTTTCTTTCCATCACCTTATCTCTTGTAAGCATCTCAACACAGGCTTGTAAGTTCCATCATCTTATCTCTTGTAAGTTCTCAACACAGGTTTGGTCCTGGCACCCAGAAGAGAAAGCCCTGCTTTCATGTGCAGGATAATTCTCTCCACTTTGTAATCCCTTATTCAGGTTGATGGACCAGGGCCAGGCTGAATCAACAGTAAATTAACCAGGCAAGCTGCAGGCAGTGGTAAAAATCCACCCACATTATAAAGTGTTTGAAAAACAACAATATACAGTGTTATGAAATGCAAATGTTTATGGCCAAAAGACTGACCTTCTCATTTTCAGATACAGATAAAGTGTAAGCCATGTTCACATGGTTCTCCCCACACCACCCTTTTATGCCAGTAGTTACCCGGGAAATCTAGAAACGTTAAGTCTGACATGTTAGACTTTTATGTATATATTCTCAGTGCTATGGGTTTAAATATGTGAGCCCTGACACTGGCTGTATGTTTCAACTTTATGGCCAAGCAATGTTTTGATGCAGATTGATATATAGAACGATCGGTATCTGTTGGTGGTATAAGAGCGAGGCTGAGGTTTTTATCTCTGTCTCCTCCAATTATTCTAAGAAGGAGAAAAGTTTTAGGCAAATATAAATGAAAATTATCCTGTAACTTCAAATATACTACTTCCCAGATCTCCTGTCTGGGTAAATCTGGGTAAATCACGACTATAGATAATAAGATAATTAAAAACTAGTAAATATAAATGTGAGCTGCCTTCTACCATTAAGCTCAGGAAATGTATCTGATTATGAAACACTGTGTATTTTGAAATGTCATATCAATTATAAGAGACGCTTTTGCAGATCTCCCTAAGAAATATTTATATAGAACTATATTTTTATATACTAGTAAAATACTGAAGTAAATATTTAATTAAAACTGTAAATAAGACTAAAGGTATGCTATAAGTGTGAAATATGCAAGCATAAAAAATCTTAGCAAAATTTTAATTTCATTACTCCAAAAAGAAACCTTGTGCCCATTTACAGTCGCTTCCCATTTCCACTCCCAGCCTTGTTTAACCACAAATCTTTCCATCCCTGCATATCCCAGAGCTAAAACTGCTGGCCATACATAGTGTAGTGAAACAAAATTTCACTTTGAATTATATTGGCTTTCCTGTTACTTGAACATCCTTCAACACCCCTCCTCCTCAGTCCCCATGTCACCTTAATACTATTTCACTGGACAGAAGGCATTTTTTTGGGAAAAATCCCCTTAATGTAGTTTTGTGTTTCTGTGTTTGTTGGAAAAGGGATGTAAACTTAGAAAGTATATTTCTTTATATATTCTAAGTTAACGTATGTAGTCCCTCCCCTGCTTCCAGGAGACCATGCGGATAACAGTATGAATCCAGGCTTTGGTGTTGGGCTGAGACTTGGGTTTGAATCCTGCCTGTTACCCAAGCTGTGTGCCCTGGGCAAGTGACTTTATTTGTCTGGGTTTGAGTTTCCTCATTTGTAGAGTGGGATTAATGATACTAACCTCTGGAGGGGGTGGTAAGGATTAAAGAAGAGGATGCAGAGCAGTCTGTAGCACATGCCAGGCACTCAGTAATTGCTCTTGCAGTATTGCAATATCCCTCTTCCTTCTTCTTATTTCTGGTTGTAGTTGAGGTACTGACTCTCTGATCTCAGTGTTATGGCTGGATGGAGAAGGATTGTGTGTGAGGAACATCAAATAGTCATGATGCCAATGTGTGCCAATAATTTAAGACAACTAATTGTTTCAGAGTCAGAAGGAGCTCCTTGTGGAGAGCTTCGTTGTTATATTCTATTCAACTCAGAATGTTTTACAGACCTTGATTTTTAGGGGTGTCCCTTTGTAGAGTGTCTTTGCCTGACCTACCAAATCAGGCCATCCCGTTAGGCAGAGGTCAAATGAAACACGACAGGAGAAAAGGAGATCTGAAAGTTTTGGCTTAGGAAAAGCACTATGGTCAAATGACTAACTTGCCCTAGTCTGCTCAGGACTGTCCAAGTATGGACAACCCATGACCCTGGAGATCCTCCAGTCCTGGGCAGACCGGGATGGTTACCCTACACTATGTATGGCCAGCAGTTTTAGCTCTGGGATATGCAGGGATGGAAAGATTTGTGGTTAAACAAGGCTGGGAGTGGAAATGGGAAGCAAATGTAAATGGGCACAAGGTTTCTTTTTGGAGTAATGAAAATGTTCCAAAGTTAGATGGTGGTGATGACTGACAACTCTGTAACAATACTAAAATTCATCTACTTGTATTCTTAAAACAGGTTAATTTTGTAGTATGTAAATTATATTCAATGAAACTTTTAAAAATAGATTATTAAATGGTATCTTCAAAATAGAGCATTTGACTTTTTGGACAGAAAAATAATAATGCTCTGTCCATAAAATAAATATATGCATTAAGAATTTGAAGTGAATTGCCCATCGGATTAGAAAAGATTTTAAAAGATTGGCAAAACTCGGAATCAATGAGGTTATGAAAAATCTATCAGTCTCATGCTCAACTGGTCATAAAGGTGTGAATTAAAAAAATATTTAAAAAATAGAATAAATTGGCAGTATATAGCAAAATGTAAAATGTATGTACTCTTAGAAACTTCATTTAAAAAGCTTATCGCACACAGATAATTTTCAAGTGTTCAAGGACGTACGTGAAAGGATGTTCATCACAGATGGTTTATAATAGAAACAATGGCTTAAAATTAGAAACAACCTAAATCTCCACTAGTGATTCTGTTTAAATGAGTTATGGCAAATCCATATAATGAAACACTCTGTACTATGACACCATTGAAATGGTAATATAAACCTGTATCTACATCTAGGGTGACCAACATCCTAGTTTGCCTGGGACTGTCCGTGGTTTAGTACTGAAAGGCCCAAGTTTAGAGAAATCTCTCAGTTCTGGATTAATAAAGTTGGTCATGAAAATACTTATATAAAAACAGTTAAAAGGATGTCACCAAAAAGTTTACTGGGGTTGTCTTGGAATGGTAAGATTTCAAAAGCTTAACTTTCTTTGTTATGGTTTTTGTTAGAATTTTGTTTTGATTCATTTGAATCTTTTAACAAAAAGTGTTTACATTTGAGAAAAAAAATAAAAGCATTTGCATTATAAAAGAACCTCTATATAGGCACCCCTCATTTTATTGCTCTTTGATTGTGCTTCATAGATTGCAGTTTTACAAATGGAAGGTTTGTGGCAACCCTAATTTTTCCAAAACCATGTGCTCACTTCATTTCTTGTGTCACAGTTTGGTAATTCTCATAATATTTCAAATGTTTTCATCATTATTATATCTCTTATGGTGATCTTTGATCGGTGTTCTTTTTTGTTGTTGTTGAGACAGTGTCTCACTTGATTGCCCAGGCTGGAGTGCAGTGGCACGATCTCTGCTTACTGCAACCTTTGCCTCCTGGGTTCAAGTGATTCTCCTGCTTCAGTCTTCCAAGTAGCTGAAATTAGGAACATGCACCACCATGCCCGGCTAATTTTTGTATTTTTAGTAGAGATGTTTGCCTTGTTGACCAGGCTGGTCTCAAACTCCAGACCTCAAGTGATCCACCCGCCTTGGTCTCTCAAAGTGCTGGAATTACAGGTGTGAGCCACTTCTCCTGGCCTATGTTCAGTGTTCTTTGATGTTACTACTGTAACTGTTTTGGGGCACCACCAACTGTACCCATATAAGATGTCAGACTTAATAAATGTGTGCATGTTCTCTGACTGCTCCACTGATCAGCCATTCCTCCGTTTCCCTCCTTCTCTTAAGGCCTCCCTATTTTCTGAGACACAACAATATTAAGTTGGGCCAATTAGTAACTCTGCAGTGACCTCTAAGTGTTCAAGTGAAAGGAAGAAAGAGTTGCGTGTCTCTTACTTTATACCAAAAGGTACAAATGATTAAGCTTAGTGAGGAAGGCATGTCGAAAGCTGTGATAGTCTAAAAACTAGGCCTCTTGCACCAGTTAGCCAAGTCATGAATGCAAAGTAAAAGTTCTTGAAGGAAATTAAAAGTGCTACTCCAGTGAGCACATGAATGATAAGAAAGTGAAACAGGCTTATTGCTGATGTGGAGAAAGTTTTAGTGGTCTGGATAGAAGATCAAACCAGCCACATCATTCCCTTAAGCCAAAGCCTAACCAGGGCAAGGCCCCAGCTATCTTCAATTCTATGAAGGCTGAGAAAAGTTAGGAAATTGCAGAAGAAAGGTTAAAAGTTACCAGAGTTTGGCTTATGATGTTTAGGAAAAGAAGTCATTTCTATAATATAAAAGTGCAAGACAAAACAGCAAGTACTGATGAAGAAGCTGCAGCAAGTTATCTAGAAGATCTAGCTAAGATAATTGGTGAAGACAGTTATACTAAATAACAAATTTTAAGTATAGACAAAATGCTTTATGGTAGAAGACGCCATCTAGGACTTTCATGGCTAGAGAGGAGAAGACAATGCCTGGCTTCAAAGGACAGGCTGACTCTAACACAGTTGATGACTTTAAGTCAATGCTCACTTACCATTCCAAATATCCCAGGACTCTTAAGAATTGTGCTAAATCTAGTCTGCCTGAACTCTATAAATAGAATAACAAAGCCTGCATGATAGCACATCTGTTTACAGCATGGCTTACTGAGTATTTTAAGTTCATTGTTGAGACCTACTGCTCAAAAAGTTTTTCTTTCAAAATATTACTGTTCATTGACAATGTACCTAGTCATTCAAGAGTTCTGATGGAGATGTACAAGGAGATTAATGTTTCCATGCCTGCTAACACAGTATTCATTCTGCAGCCCATGGATCAGGGAGTACTTTTGACTTTCAAGTCTTACTATTTGATAAATATATTTCATAAGGATATAGCTGCCATAGACAATGATTCCTCTGATGGATCTGGGCAAAGTAAATTGAAAACCTTTTGGAAAGGATTCACCATTCTATATGTCATTAAGAGTATTCATGATTCATGGGAGGAGGTCAAAATATCAACATTAAAGGAGTTTGGAAGAAGTCAGTTTCAGGTTGCATGGGTGACTTTGAGAGGTTTGAGACATCATGGAGGAAGTAACTGCAGATGTAGTGGAAATGACAAGAGAATTAGAATTAGAAGTGGAGCCTGAAAATGAGACTGAATTGCTGCAATCTAATGATAAAACTTGAACGAATGAAGAGTGGCTACTTACAGAAGAGCAAAGAAAGTGGTTTCTTGGGATGAAATTTACTTCTGGTAAAGATGCTGTGAACATTGTTGAAGCAACAACAAAGGATTTAGAATATTACACAAAATTAGTTGATAAAACAGCAACAGGGCTTAGGAGGATTGACACCAATTTTGAAAGAAGTTCTAGTGTAGGTAAAATGCTATCAAACATCATTGCATGCTGCAGAGCAAACTTTCATGAAAGAGTCAATTGATGTGATAAAGTTCGTTGTTGCCTTATGTTAAGAAATTGCCACAGTTCTCCAACCTTCTGCAACCACCACCCTGATAAGTCAGCAGCCATCAACATCAAGGCAAGACCCTCTAACAACAAAGTGATTATGACTTGCAGAAAAGCTCAGTTGATCATTAGCATTATTTAGCAAACAGCATTTTTAAATTAAGGTATACACCGTTTGCTTTTTAGATCTAATATTATCACACTCTTAATAGACTACAATGTAGTGTGAATATAACTTTACACGCACTGGGAAACAAAAAATTTTGTATGATTTGCTTTATTGCAGTTGTCTGGAACTGAACCTGAAAGCACATGAATCCAGGTGATTCATAACACATCCATCTAGCACAGTGCTTGTCTCACAGGACAAGTAAATATGTACTTATTAAAATATAATAAAAACTATCAAAATTGGAATAAAATGTCAAAGCAGTACCTTTAAAACATTTGGTCAAATCAGCAAACAGGTTGTTATCTTTAGATGATGCTCATTGATTTGGCTGTTTTAACTTTCCTTCCTAATGAAGTGACTAATGGCTTGATTACATTGACTGATTTTTCTTCCCATGGCGTTTTTCATTTCTGCTTTTCCCCTTATGATAACACAATGTGTGCATAACTAAAGTTGTCAAGCAAAATTAGAAAAATAATAAGCCTCTTCAAAGATAGCCCCTGCTAATGCCTTTATCATACCCACTTTCCAACCCTTTTCTGTACATAAAGCAAAGACATACATGTGAATATTTGTATATATAAATGTGTATGTGAAACATTTAATTAAAATGAGACCATCTTATAGCCTTCATTCATTTGACGTCATATTGTAGTTTCCATCCACACCAATGTACACACAGGTTTCACACTATTTTCAGTCTCTATAGTATGCCATTGCATAGACAGACCATACTTGAATGGAACTGACTCACTTTAAAAATATTTTCAGGTCAGGCGCAGTGTCTGATGCCTTTAATCCCAGAGCTTTGGGAGGCTGAACTGGGAGAATCGTTTGAGCCCAGGAGTTCAAAACAGGCCTGGGCAACATAGTGAGACTGTTTCTAAACAAATTTTAAAAAATTAGCTAGGCACAGTGGTGTGCAGTGTAGTGGTATCTTCCTAGCTAAGGCCAAGGCAGGAGGATCACTTGATCCCAGGAGTTCGAGGCTGCAATGAACTATGATTGTGCTGCTTCGCTCCAGCCTGAGCAGCAGAACAAGACTGTGTCTCAAAAAAAAGTTAAAAAAATTTACAAGTTTGAGAATTTCACTCCAGACCTAATGAACAACATCCTATGGGAATGGGGTGCAGGAATCTTTAATTTTAGTGCTTGTACTCAGTTGATTCTGATGTACCTCGTAGGTGAGAATCACCATGATTTTAAATTTAGGGTAGGGAGAGTCCTGGGTTAAAATAATACCTGGCTTTCAGGGCTGTTGTACAGATTTCATGCTGTAAGAGTTTAGACAGCTAAACTCTGTTTTTTTTTTTTTGAGACTGATTTTGCTCTTGTCACCCAGGCTGGAGTGCAATGGTGCGATCTCGGCTCACTGCAGCCTCCACCTCCCAGGTTGAAGCAATTCTCCTGCCTCAGACTCCCAAGTAGCTGGGATTACAGGCACCCACCACCGGCCCAGCTAATTTTTGTATTTTTGATAGAGACAGGGTCTCGCTATATTGGCTAGGCTGACCTTGAACTCCTGACCTCAGGTGATCCACCCACCTCGGCCTCCCAAAGTGTTGGGATTACAGGTGCAAGCCACTGCGCCCAGACTAAACACCTAAACTCTTATGTGAAAATATCCAAATCTTCACCATCTGTGTGTGTTTTCATACATGCATAGGAATCCATCCATAGGTGACATGACTTGTAAGAATAAAATGTTTTACCTTTGTAGATTTCTTCATTTTCACCATAGCTTGACTTATCTGGATAGAGAGAAGGCATAATGAAATGGTTGTTTTTTAATGCCTTGAGCCTGTGAAACTCCACTAGTTTTCACACAAAGAAAATGTATATTAATAAAATATTACTTCAACACCTTAGAAATCTACAAGAAAAGCCTCTGTGATAATATAAATACTCTTTGTCTAGCTGCTATTTTGGCCAGAAGCAAACATGTGGCTCAATTACAGAATTGGGGCACTAGGTATCAAAATTACATGGTTGGTGACTGTCACTCACAGGGCAAAATAATCAACGATTCCAGGCTTCCCTGTGGTTCTCAAGCTTTCTATTGTTTAACAGGTTGTCCTGCTCTCAGTTTAGGTCTCTGCAACTGGTGTGTCTCATCTAAGAGCTCATATTTCTACACAAGTCTGTGACAGTTTCTTAAGAATTTTATTTGTTTACACAGTTTTTAAAATGTAGGAAACAGACACGTTTTCCTACATGGAGGATAAACATGAATCCAACTACAATTTCATTCATCCATCCTTCCTCTATTCCTCCTATCCATCATTTTTCTTTCTGTCCACACTTTCATCTATCCAGCGATACTTAACCATATTCCACCTATATGATTCATTTATTCAACCAATTTCTATTTTTTCTATTAACAATTTAGTATATTTTTTTAAATTTTAAGTTCTGGGATACATGTGCAGAATGTGCAGATTTGGGTTACATAGGTATACATGTGCCATGGTGGTTTGCTGCACCCATCAACCCATCATCTAGGTTTTAAGCCCCTCATGCTTTAAGTATTTGTCCTAATGCTCTCCCTCCCCTTGCCCCTCATCCCTCAACAGGCCCCAGTGTGTGATGTTCCCCTCCTTGTGTCCATGTGTTCTCATTGTTCAACTCCCACTTATGAATGAGAATATGTGGCGTTTGGTTTTCTGTTCCCGTGTGAGTTTGCTGAGAATGATGGTTTCCAGCCTCATCCATGTCCCTGCAAAGGACAGGAACTCATTCTTTTTTATGGCTGTATCAACCAGTTTCTATCTAAGTGCCTACTGTTTATGAAGGATGTTGCTTGTGCCAGGTGCTGTGATGTAATGGTGAGAAAAGACAGTCATGGTACTGAATTTCATGGGGCTTATCAAGTAGGGAGAGACATTAATAAAATACCCATACATGTGTGTATTTATATTACTGTATATAATGCTAAATTTGATAATACAGTGAAAGAGTGATCATGGACCCAGGAGAGCTTATAATAATAGTAGAGGGAAGGTAATTGAATCAATAGAGTTATGGAAATTACCCCATGGAAATGAAGATTGCACTAAAGTCTAAAGAATGAGCATGGGTTAGGAGAAGAAAGGTGAGGCAAGTGCTAAGGGAAGAGGGGGCAGCATGTACTGTCCTGTGATAGGAGAGCATGGTAAGTGGGGGGGATTGAATATCTTGGGTGAGACTGGAGCAGAGAAAGCAGGAGGGGAGCTGCGTAGATCAGACCTGTAGAGCTTTGGAGGCCATTTTCAGCATTTGGATATAATCCCTGGAACATCCACAATGTACCAAAGGGTTTTCAGCAGGCATGTCTGTAAGCTGAGGCGAAGAACAGAGTAAAGAGGGCAGTGTGGGCGTGGATAGTTCATTTAGGAGACTTTATCAGCAGCCCAGGGGTGAGAGGTGCTGGAGACTTGAGCTGAACATTGTGTTAAAGCTGTGGGGATTGATGGAGAACCATTTTATTCTAGGATCCTGGAGGGTATTCGGGGACAAAACTTGCTGATAAATGAACTGGCACATGAACGACATAAGATGGTGTAACAGCAAGTGGTGTGGTTTGCAACAGGGGTTAGATCAGATTGGAATGGCTTCTTGGGACTGGAACTTAATATGTGCTGTGAAACAGACAGTATTTCAGATCAGTGGGAGTGAATGAACCAAGCCCAGAGGGGGGACCTTGCATAGTTTGTATAGAAAAAGCAGAGGAGAAAAAGAAAACAAACAACAAGCAAAAACAAGCAAACAAAAAAGCACTGAGAGTAGTGGTATATAGCAGCTGTGATGGTCTTTCCAGACGAAGTGATTAGTCATAACTCTGTGGTTTCATGACCAAAAAAAAAAAAAAAAAAAAAAGAAAACCCAGCTCAAACTGACTCCAAGCAAAAAGTGAATCAATTTTATATGTAAATGACAATTACATGTGTAATGGGCTCACATGAAGCTGGATCCAGGTGCTCAAACAATGGTTCCAAGACCTTTTCTCTCTCTGTCCCTTGGCTCTGCATTTCCTTGGATGGGCTTCATTCCCAGGAAGCCTCTTTCTTCACAGTGGTGAGATGATACCAGCAGATCTAGGGTTCCCTTCTACCAGCTAGACAATATTCGTGGTAGAGCCTTCATTTATCAACAGTTTTAACAAAGCTCCAAGATATCTGTCATATTGGCCTGGCTGATTTTATGAGTCTATTCTTGAACCAGTTACTGAGACTAGGGTAGCCAATGTTCTGATCTGCCTGGCCTATATCATATATTTTTTTTCAGCAGAACCAGGAAATGGGCTCATTGTCCTCTCTCCTAAGGCAAACGGATTGGAAGAAGGGAGGAAAGTTTCTCCATTGGAAAATGGAATGCTGTTTTGAGAAGAAGAGAAAATGTTAACGGGGAAGGTGAACTAACATACAACACGGATGTTGATTATATCACATAATGCTAAGTGGGTAATTTGGAGTGCCTCATTTGAAGAGATTCTTATTGACTTAAGAGAAATTAAGAATCTTGGGGTACATACTAACTCACAAATATACTTAAGAGACTCTTTTTTTTAAAAAAAAATAGAATGACAATGTCTGTATTCTATCTTTGAGGTTAGTGGTGTTTCCTAGAAGGTACAGAATCTTCAAATGTGTGAATCTAAGACTGGCATCAAATATCTGGCTCACACCCAGACTCTCTGTTCGCAAGTCGACATTGATTTGTTCATCTGGTATTTTATAAAACAGCATGAAAGTTGTCATAAAATTGGGAATTGAGTCATATCTGGAAGGCGAAAGAACTTCAGTCATTCTTTTTCATTTTCTGGTAGAGAGAGATTGATATGGGTTTTTGATCATAATTCAAGTAGGATGTGTCCTTGACAATGATTCAAGAGGAGTATCTAATTTAGAGCCCTTATTCTCTCATAAGTTATTTTTTTTATGTTCTCTGAATTATTTTGTCTTTTAGTAGATTTTTTTAAAATTTAATTTTATGTTCTTTTCATTTTATCTTGATTAAGCTTTGAAAGGCCTTTCTGAGGAACTTATTCTGGCTGATAATTAATTTTAAGGTATTCTTTCCTGGTTCGTAATAGCTTTTGTTATTGTGTAATTAAAAACAAAATTAAAATATTTCTACTCCCTCACTTTTGTGAAGCCTATAATCCAGCTCCTACCAATGATTGGGATGTCACGGTCGGATGCAGGGCATGGAGACTTCACTGTCTGTTGCCAGTAAATTAAAACTCCAATAAAAGAAAACAAAGTAAATATTAAATCATTTCACAGAAACAATAAAATTTTTCATAAATGAATTCACTTATGAATTCAACACTCTTATCTTTAGCCTGTTTAGAGTTCTTGGACAAATGGACGTCAGGGTTAAGTTACTGTTTCCTAGGACAGCACCCACTACCCTCATGGGGCCTGTAGGACCCTAAGGAAGTGAAATAGTGCCCAACTTTGAGCAAAGGAGAAAGCCATAAAAGGAAACTACAAAAGGCATCATTTCTTCCCCTGCCCCATTGTGATTTCCAGAAGGGTTGTGGGAGGTTGAATTCTAAAGATGGCTCCCCCAAGATTCCTGTATCCCAGTTATTCAAGCAAACACTCATCTAGGTATTGTTGTGAAGGGATTTTGCATATGTAAAGTCCTGAGTCAGTTGACTTCAAGATGTGGAGATTATGTGGGTGGGTTTGGCCAATCAGGTGAGCCCTTCAAAATTGGAGAATTTTCACTGGCTGGTGGCAGAATGGGAAGTCAGATGTTCAAGAGTTTTCAAGAAAGACTCAATACACTGTGGCAATCCTGGTTTGAAGGTGGAGGGGGTCATGTACAAGGACCAGCAAGTACTATGTAGCATCTGAGAGTACTTTCTGGCCAACAGTTAGCAGCAAAGAAAGGTGACCTTAGTCCTTAAACCACAACGAACTGATTTCTGCCGAAAGCCTGAATAAGCATGCCAGTGGATTCTACCCCAGAGCCTTCAGATGGAATAGCAGCCTGGCCAACAGCTTGACTTCAGCTTGGTGAGACCTTGAGTAGAGAACCCAGAGAGATCATCCCCTCACCCCCACACCCACCAGGTTTTGCTACCTCCAGATTTACGAAACTATGAGATAATAAATGGATGTCGTTTTTAGCAGCTAAGTTTGTGGTAATTTGTCACACAGGATAGAAAACTAATTCAGGAGTTTAAAAGACAAATATATAAGGTCAGGAAGTAATTGGGCACCAGGCCTTGGACATAGGTCTCTAAGACTTCAAGGTCAGCCTCTCAAAATCGTGGCTGTAGAACTATCTTTTAACGGTTCAAGCAATCAGAATGCAAATGATGTCACATACCTCTGTCTCAGTACTTACTCTGCAATAGTCCTAAAAATGTAACTATTTTTTTTCAATAAAGAGATAAAAGAAAAATTGAAACCTAATATACTCTGTTCAAGTAATTGAGCTCTCTCACCTACCTTTAAATATTTTAGTGACACTATGCCCATGAGACCAAGAGCAGACTAGTGAGAAAAAGCTAATATAAACTCTTGGATGCAAGTTTTATGATGAGAGCATTGTGTCCATCTAATTCTTTTCATATCCCTGGTGAAAAATAATAAATGGACAAAAGAGAGGAAGACATTTATCAATTCCTGGAAACGTTTTTGGTTGTCACAACTGAAGAGGGAGATGTTATTGGCATCTAGTGGATAGAGACCCAGATGCTGGTCAACATCCTATAATTCAGACAGCCTCTCCCCTAAGCCTGTACAACGAAAGATTATCTGGCTGACATTGTCAATATTGCTGAGGTTGATGGATCCTAAATAAAAGGACCTTTACTTCTCAGTGGGATGAACTTCTTTTCTCCTTCTTCCTTATCATGGCTCCAGTTTTCATAGATAGCATGTTTTCATGATCTTCCAAAATATTTTATCACCTGCCTTGATTTCAACCTTTGGTACCCATATGATTTTTTAGATCATGTCCATTTCCTGTGATATCCAACCCACTCATTCCCACACTGGCTCTGAATACTCATAGCAGCTAACACTGATGAGCACTGGCTCCATGCCAGGCACTGTACTGCACAATTGATACCATCACCTCATTGTGTCTTAATGGAAATTCTGCAACATAAATTCTATTGTCCCCATTCCACAGATGGAGAAACTTGAAGACTAGAGAATCTAGGTAATATTCCCAGCATCATAAAGCTAGTGAGTGGCAGAGCCGTGCTCTGATTCCAAATCCCATGATCCTTGTAACAGTGCTTTCTGCCTCCTCCTTTGCTTATTGTAACTGTATTTGCTTCTACTTTTTGTTTTAGAAAATGCTTTAATGGTTTTTTCTTTCTGTAAATTTTTATTCTCATACTGTTAACATTGCTTGTCTATTCATATTCCTTACTTTCCTTCCATTACTTCAAACCTGATGCGACTTACTCCTTACTATGGCATATCTCTGAAATATCTTATTGTTTTGCTACTTCCTTATCTAACCTAGTACAGGGGCAACCTAGCAAAGTAAAATGGAAAACTGGAGCAATTTGTAGCTCTCTGTAGAGCAACCAGAATCATGTTTTCAAAAATATACATTTGATCATGTCTCACTATCTTGCATAAAACCCCTAAATGGCTCACATTTCTTAGAAACCCCAATATCTTTTCTTTCTTGCTTTTCTCTCTTCTTTTCTTTTCTTTTTCTTTCTTTTTTTTTTTGATGGAGTCTCACTCTGTCGCCCAGGCTGGAGTGCAGTGGTGCAATCTTGACTCAATGCAACCTCTGCCTCCGAGGTTCAAGCGATTCTCCTGCCTCAACCTCCTGCATAGCTGGGATTACAGGCACGTGCCACCATGCCCAGCTAATTTTTGTATTTTTAGTAGAGAGAGGGTTTCCCGATGTTGGTCAGGCTGGTCTCAAACTTCTGACCTCATGATCCACCTGCCTCGGCCTCCCAAAGTGCTGGAATTATAGGCATGAGCCACTGCACACAGCCTAAACCCCAATATCTTTAATGTGACCCACAAGGCCCTGCACAATCTGGCTCACACTTATCTCATAGTATGGGTAGGCCAGGCTGAAGGGATAAATAGTTTCAAAAGTATATAATTCAACCACAACAGAAGTTTACTTCTCATGCAGGCAACAGCCCTCACAGAGAGTGCAGGTTTCCTGTAAGACCTGGGCTCCTTCCATCCTTTGGCTCCTCTTTACCCTGGGGTCTCATCATCATTTTTCTCCTGTCTGCTGAATGGGAAAGTGTGTGGAAAAAGAACAGCTGTTTTTTTAGAGTCAGGTCACTTCCTCCACATGCTGTTGGCTAGAACTCTGTCATGTGGCCACATCTAACTGCAAGGGAAGCTGGGAAATGTAGTCTATCCATGTGCCTACAGAATAGGAGGGCATGGGCTTTCATGGGCACATGGCAGTTTTTCTAAGTAATCTATCGTCACTCTTCTCTCTGTGGGCTACAGCTGTGCTGTCCCACATTGTCCTTAAAGGCTCCATTTGTATTTTTTCAAAGGGCCATTGCTATAACCTATAGACAGAACCCACTGCCCTGATCTGGTTAACTGTTACTTTCTTTGGCTCTCAGTTCATGTGTCATTCCCCCAGGGAACACTTCCCTGATCATTTCCCTAGATATACCTCACCAACTAGAATCTTCCTTGTTAAATGCTATCATAAAACCTCATTTCCTCCATACCATATATCTTCATTAAAAAGAATGCCCACATTTATGTGATAGTTTTATTGTTGTCTCCTTAACCATTAGACCATAAGCCCCAAGACAGAAGTGACTGTCTTGCTCATATTGTATTCCTAAGAATCTAAGCAATTTCTATAGCCACTTAAATAATATTTGTTATATATATGTGTGTGTGTATATGTGTATGTACATATATAGATGTGTATTATTAGAATCCCATCAGTAGTTTCAAGCAATGATTTGTAAATTATGCTCTTATTCTGGCACTACTTTGCAAACTGTCACTGAGTTTCTCTGGAGACAACTGAGAAGTGGTGTTGAGAATATTCCTTTCAACACATAAACAGATTTCTTTTTGTAGATCTCTCTCATTATTTTTCTTTACCTTCTTTCTGTTTATTTATTCATCAAACATGTCCTGTCTACATCAGCCATTATAGTGGGTCCTGAGTATATGCAAATAAATAAGCCACTTCTTTTAATCAAAGGATTCTGGATAGCAAAGGAAATTGACACGTATTCAACACACTAGACAATGCTATTATTCATGCTATAATAGAGGTATGAATGAAAGGCGATGTTTTGAGCATGGATGTTAGAAAATAATTGTGTTCCTAAAAGAAATACTCCACATTGTCTTTGTCGACAGGCTCTAAGTGGAGGAAAAAAAAAAGATGTTAATTATCTTATGTTGGCCACAAACTTTCTATTTGGCAGAGTGCTTTTAGATATGTTATCTCCTCTCATACTCCAACAAATTCAGGGCCAGGTAGGCCAAGTAATACTGATTCTGCTCCAATGACTAAAGAGAAGCTCAGTGAAGTTACGAACTTTGTTGAGGAACTATAGGTGCTGGGGTATTTTGAGGAGCAGTTCATTCCAGAAGTGGCACTAGGACTGCCAGGCTAATGGAACCTTTCAATGTGTTCAGAGATATGGTTATTTCTCAACTGCTCCAGACATATATCAACATTTTAATAACAGGCGTGATCTTTCCAGCAGGGTACCGGCTGACCGTCAGCCTAACTTCCAAATTATGTTATGTCTAGTTGCCCATACATTTTTAGTCCATAAATTTTATTTTCTTTAAAAAATGTGTATTTTATAGTTAAAAATTATATATACACATTGAAAGAGTACAAAAGAATATGAAAGGGAAGTGGACTTTTCTTGATTTCCCCAGAAAACCAGTCCCTCAATCCTTTCCCTAGAGGTAATGACAAATTCTGTATAATTTACAAATGCATAAAACTTGTACATTGTTAAATACAAACAGGAGTGTACTGTTGTCATGGGTCTGCTACTTACATTTTCTGCTTGATTTATCTGGGAGGTTTTTGTATCATAACATGCAGGTTACCTTATTTTTCACAGCTATAAGGTATAATCCTGTAGAAACTATTATTTAATAACATCCATGTATATAAAATACATAATAGAGATAACATAACATATATAATTAAATCATGTAGGGAAGATTTATCCATAAAATTCCCAATCTATATATCCAATTCATTAATACGTATGGATTACTCACTTATCCATAAATAAATCCATTAAATCAGAGTGGAAGAACTACAGTCCAAGGGCCAAATCTGGCTTGCCATCCATTTTTGTAAATATAATTTTATGGAAACACAGACACACCCATTTCTTTCTGTAACAACAGAGTTGAATAATTGTTAATGAGGCCAGATGGTACACAAAGCCTAAAATATTTACTATCTGGCCTTATATCGTAAAAGTTTGTAAACCCTTGTACCTCATGTCCTTTATTATTAAATTATTTAAATCCTGTTTGTAAGAAAAGCATAAATAAACCTTGTATGGATTGTTTATGTTTGTTTGCTTGCTCAACTATTTTCTTACCGGGAGGTATGTAGGTTGTTTCCAGTCTTTTCTGATCAACGTTGCAATGAATATCCTTGTCCGTGTACTTTTGAACAAACAAAGGTCATGCTACACAACAAATACTTAGCATTGGCTTGCAGAACCATCATTCTGTGCATTTCATATTTTTATAAATACTGCCAAGTTGCTCTCCAGAGAGTGTGCACCAGTCTTCACTCACATAATAGGGTCTGAAAAATTCTGTTTCTTCCCATCCTCACCAAGTACTATATGTTGGTCTTTTTTAAAAAATTAAATTGGCTGGGTGCGGTGGCTCATGTCTGTAATCCCAGCACTTTGGAAGGCCGAGGTGGGCAGATCACAAGGTCAGGAGTTTGAGACAGCCTGGCCAACATAGTGAAATTCTGTCTCTAGCTAAAACACAAAGATTAGCTGGGTGTCGTGGCACACGCCTGTAGTCCCAGCTACTTGGGAGGTTGAGGCAGGAGAATTGCTTGAACCCGGGAGGTGGAGGTTGCAGTGAGCCGAGATCATGCCATCGCACTCCAGCCTGGGTGACAGAGTTAGACTCCGTCTCAAAAAAAAAAAATTGTGAGTGTTGATACCTTTATGGATGTTCATAAGTCATGTTGTTCCTCCTACAAACACCATGTTAAAGTTATTTCTCATTTTTATAAATTGGGATCTTTATTTTTTGGTCCCTAGAAGTCCAATGTGCTATCCATTGCACCGTGGAGCCACCTTGAGATGCTGTTTCTTTTAAATTAAGTGTTCTTGATAAAGCAGTGAAAGTAGTATTATATGAACTTTAAATACTTTTACCTTGTTAGTCATTTGTCTTTCTACAAGAAAAGCAAGCAGAAACATCTGTTTCTTAGAAAGGTTGTCCTTATTTCAAGATTAGAAAGATCTTGCATATAAAGATCTTTATTAGAAAGAAATGTTTTTTTTTAAACTCCCATGTTTTCTTCTACTGTTTTTAAAGCTTTATATCATTGATCCATTTTTGGTGAAAGAAATTTTGTAGAGATTCAATTTTTTTTTAAATTTTTGTTTTTGAGACAGGGTCTTGCTCTGCCTCCCATGCTGGAGTGCAGTGGTGTAATCTCAGCTGACTGCAAGCTACACTTCCTGGGTTCACACCATTCTCCCACCTCAGCCTCCTGAGTATCTGGGACTACAGGCGCCCGCCACCACGCCTGGCTAATTTTTTGTATTTTCAGTGGAGACGGGGTTTCACTGTGTTAACTAGGATGGTCTTGATTTCCTGACCTTGTGATCCACCCACCTTGGCTTCCCTAAGTGCTGGGATTACAGGAGTGAACCTGCGCACTGCCCGCCCCCTCCCCGCCTGATTTTATTTTTAGAACACTTCCCAGGTGTCCCAAATTCATTCATTGAATAATCTATCTTTCCCCACCGATAAAAAACAAAATGCAAACTTTGTCATAAATTAAATCCCCATCTGTATTTGTCTGTTTTTTTTTCCTTCAGTTTTGTCTCATTAATCTTTCTCTCCATTCCTGTGTCAAGCATTGTGCTAAGCAATTTACATTTATTATCTCATTAGATTACTCCAACTTCATAATGTTTTCTCTTTCAAGGTTAATCCTCCCACCTATTTATGTTGCCTTTTCAAAAATTGTGTGCGTGTGTCTGTGATTATTTTTTCCTGTGACCTTAACTGGCTTCCTTCCAAAAAAAAAACCCTACAATTTGGTCAATGAAATACACTTTTTGGAATTTTAATAAGGATCATACCACATTCACATATTAATTTAGGGAGAATTGACTTCTTAGTAAGATTGAGTTATCTTAGCCAAAAGTGGCAAATATCTTTTAATGTATCAATACTGTCTATATCCTAGTAATTATGCTTTATAGGTATAGTAGTTTGCCTGGGCTGTCATAACAAAACACACAAAACTGGTGACTTAAACAACAGTAATTTATTTCCTCATGGTTCTGAAGGCTGGAAGTCTGACATCAAGGTGTCAGGACTGGTTTCTGGTCAGGCCTGTTTTCCTGGCTTGCAGATCATCACCTCGTCCACCTGCACACACACAGTGGTCCTACTGTGTCCTCTATACGTGTACTGGAAGAGATCTCTGGGGTCTTTTCTTCTTCATATAAGGACACCTGTCCTATTCATTAAGGTCCCACCCTTATAACCTCATTTGACTTTAGCCTTTTGAAAGTCCTGTCTTTAAAGGCAGTCAGTTGTGGGTTGAGACTTCAACAGGTGAATTTTAGGGATCAAAATTCAGTTCAAAACAATATATTTTAAAGATACTATACATTTCCTATTGAATTTATGTGCTGATTTAAAAATACTTATTTTTGATTTTGAAATAGTTTATTATCACTTTATATATTCTAATTGTTTTTATATCTACATATGTCTTCAAAAATTATGTTATGAAATTATTTTTATGTAACAAATATATAACAAAATGTCTTTTTATTATCTTTACAACATCATGGGCTTTATAGGTATTGAGCACTAAATATGTTAGTTATCCTTCAGGTTACAAACCCCATTTGGGCATAGAATCATTATTTTCATTTGCTAAGTTTTTGTTTCTTTTGTTTTCGTTAGCATTTTAGGACGTTTTACATCAGGGTTTACATGTCAGATTGGTTCTTTTCTTGTGTTTTGTCAAGAATTAGTATCAATGATGTGGAGTCTTCGGAAAATGATTTTAGGTGTGTGTGTAGGAGTGTGTGTGTATGTGTGTTGTGGAACATTGTAAACAAATTTAAAGATATCCGTTTGTTGAATTAAAGGTCATTGAAATCACTTGTAAAGATTTCAGCCCCTAAGTATCAGATAGTGAGAGGTAATGGGAGTGCCTTAGGTTGAGTTCCTAGGAAGCAGAGCCTGAAACAAGTGTTACTGTGAAAGTGATTTATTGAGGGATTGCTCCCAGGACAGATGAAGGGGAAGCATGAAGGAGCAGGAGAATCTAAGCAAGGATGTGGTTCCAGCAGGACTTGAGCCTCAGGCTAACCCCATAGGGAGCTCTGAGGCATAAAAGTCTCCACAGGGTTGGTTTACTTGAGGCCAGGGACTGGGCACTGAAATTTCCCTGTCAGCAGGGCCTTGGCCACTAGCTTCTTCCCTAAACAGCTCGGCCTCTTCAGGGAATGGGGTGAAAGTGCAACCTCCTGGAAAGGCGGGAGACTCGCAGTGGGCAGAGAGAGATTCTCTGGAGAAGGGAGCATCTGTGAACTATTAACAACCCTTGGGCCTTTGTGCCCAGGCCCAGTGAAGGACCCAAGCAGCACCAGTAGCAGCCACTTCTGGGTAAGAAGCTCTTTACAACCAGAGGACTTGGATTTCCTGTTTTCCTGAAGATGGTTTTCCTATCGCAATATACGGAGCATATTCAATCAAATTCCTCTCAATAAATCCTTATTCTTTATACCAGTGATTACCATGAATTATTGTACTTTCTTAAAAATGGCTTTCAAACGTAGAAATATTTGCTATAAAACAAAGCATTAGGGTTTAGAGTAAAATGCTAAAATATCTTCACCTCCATGTCCCCGTTTCTTCCCTCAAATCACATTGATCTCCCTAGAAATGGTCACAATGACCAAGTTGCCGTGTGTGTGTGTACACATGTGTAGGTATATGTACAGTATATATGTATATGCATATATGTGTGTATATATATTTGCTACGCATTTGCATAACACTTATTTTTAGGAGAGCTAGGAAGTTGATTTAAAAAGGTGACCACACAGCCATCATGATTGTCACATTTTTCTGATGTGGACTTTGATTTCCTTCCTCTAGTGAGGAGTGATGAACTTTTTGGCTGCAGCTCAGTCTACATGTGAGAAGAGTTCTGAAGTTTGAAAGAAAATGAATTAACAACAAGATTCTGTGAAGTCTAGGACATTCAAAAGGGGAGTTAAGAGGATAGAAATGAACAGTGAATCTCTCAAATGTCAGTGGCTGAAATGGTCTCTTTCAACTTAGAAAACTCATACTATTTAAAATCAATTTAATAGCCTTTTCTTTATCATCCTCAGTTTACTATATGAACCCAGTAAGCATTTTCTCAGTGTGTTCTTAGTGTCACCTGCGGCAGGTTACTTAACAATATATCTGAACCCCAGTTTCTTCACCTATCATTTGGGAACAATAAGATGCCTTTTTATAAGATTGTTGTAGGTTTAAATGAGATGATGACTGTAAAGCACTTAGCATAAGGCATAGCATATAGGAAACACCCAGGGAATTGTTGATTTGTTACATGTATGTTTTCCTAGCCCACTAATTGCTTAGGAAAGTCTTCATAACTTACCATTTTCTCTTCTTAAATGTTAAGGGAGGCTACCAGATTTACATGGACAAATACCAACCTATCCTCCCCAAAAATAAAACATGAGAAAGCTAAATGTCTGCTGTAACTCAAATGTTCCAGTGTCGTGCTGGCAGATCACTCAAGTCTTAGTGAAGCAATTTCTTCTTATAAATGAATAACTCAGAATAGTCAACTCTTGCCTGGAGCTGTTCCTGTCTTTTGGATACGTGAAAGATGAGTATTGATTGAGAAATCACACAGAAACATGGCAAATGAAAAATCCTCACTGATTGTAGTTCAGCCAGTTACTTGATAAAAAATAAACCAACAAACCAATGCCTAAAGCAGCTGAGTGGCATTTTAAATAATTTTCTTTTTGTCTAGTTGATCACCCCTTTTTGTAGCGGGCATGCAGTGGGAGGCTGGGGAGGTGAGGGTTAATGTTCTTTCCTGCCTGTCCTTTCAATGGGCTCCTTTGAGTCAGGTGGCCTGCTTGAAGGGGAAGGAAACATTTGTGGGGACAAATGCCCTTGCCACCCAATTCCAGCTTCTGCTAATAAGCAATCCCATCTGATCCTTTTGAGGATCTTTGAAGTGCATATTTTCTCAAAATTGTTAATTGTGTGTGCCCTCCTTGGGGAGATGCCAACGGAGAGGATTCTCCTGCTGCTTCTCATAGAAGAAACCCTCAGGGAAGCTTAGAATGAGAGGAGATACCTTTGGGTTTGGGGCAAGTGAAATATGTTTCCTCCTCCTGGCTGCTTTGAAGGGAAAAGCCACAAAAGAGCCTTAGGTATCTCTTGGCAGTGTGTCATTTGGAGAGACCCCAAAATGTACCTGAGGAGTGTGCCAGTCACCACTCACAAAGGCTTTGCATAGAGTTGGATGGCCTTGACTTGAATGACAATTGTGCATCCATTCTGTGCCTGGCTGCTAAACCTCATAGCAGATCTTTTGATGTGTGTGCATTTTCCCAGCTTGGAGATTTTGCTGGCAAACTGCACAGTTGGCAGTAGGCGCAGCGCTGGCCCTCCGCAGAGCTGGCAGGGAATAGGGTAATGTACTCAGCACCCACAGAGCCCAAAGTCACTTGAAAGAGACAATGATGGTCTCTGGATGAGGTTGGCAAAAAGTTTAAAGGGATATAGGGTCTCAATCTTGGCCACATTACTTGGTTTCAATTGCTGGTCCCAATAAACATTTAATCAGTTTTCAGTCTTACAGATGAAAATGTTCTTTCCATCCATGTCGAGTAAGATGTGAAAAGATGCGGGGAGAGACCACGAGAAAGGGAAGAATAGAAGAATGCATATTTACAGACCCTCAGCAGTCAGATTTTCCAACCTCCTACTTGCTACAGAAATTCCCATTTAATAGACCTGAGAGCGCATTAGATTTTGCTTGATTGCCTCCAGTAATTGCAGGCATAGTGTTTGCAAGGTCATCTCTAATTGTTAGCCAATCAATGATTGTGTTCAACAACTTTTCATTGAGCTTCTCTGCAAACATTCTTCCCCCCAACCCCCCATGTAGTAATGTCCCAGTTGTCTCCTTCAGTCTTCTGGAAAAAGAAATCACAGGCTACTTAGTTTTTTACCCTGGTAGCGTCCTTTGTTTACCACTACTCACTGCTTCTTCTTGGTTTTATGATTTCCTTGGTACATGAGTGTTTTTCAAAACAGAAAGTTGCTTTTTTTTTTTTTTTTTTTTTTTTTTTTGCTTTATTCTCTGTGCCGAGTATAGGGCTGGTTATATTCACTAACCGATATCATAAAAGGAGCTAACAGTTGTAAGCAGTTATTATCTGTCATGCACGGTGCTAAGTACTTTACATAGATTCTTAAGTTATCTTCAAAACAATTCTATGAAGGAGATATTGTGATTATTTCCTATTTGCACACAAGAAAACTGAGGTACATAGAGATTAAGCAATGAGTTTAAGAACATGTATCTGAGCCAGTAGGGAAGTTGTATGATTCTAGGACCTTATGCTTGTAACCATCACAACAAAATACAATTGCCCAGAATCTGACAGCTTAAAAACAAATGTAGCGTGTCTATGACTTGCTCAGGACTGAATGGTTTTGGTGGTTCTTACATCTAAGGTTAGCTGTACAATTTAAATTATTTATTTATTTTTGAATTACAGTCAGATCTCCATATCTATGGGTTCCACAGTTGTGAGTTCCATTGACTGTGGATTGAAAATATTTAAAAAACTTGCATCTGTACTGAACACGTGTAGACTTTTTCTTGTCGTGATTCCCCAAACAATACAGTATAACAACGATTTACATAACACTTGTATTAGGTATTATAAGTAATCTAGAGATGACATAAAGTATATGGGAGAATGTAGTTTATATGCAAATACTAGATATGTCATTTTATATCGGGAACTTGAGGATCGACAGATTTTTGGTATACGAGGGAGATCCTGGAACCAATTCCCCAAGGATACCAAAGGATGACTGTATTTACTTTGAAATAATTTCAGACTTAGAAAATATTAGAAAAATATTCCAAAGAATTATATACCCTTTACCTGGTTCCCAAATCTTTACATTTTATAAAACCTCGGTAAAATTACAAAATAACCATATAATGAATATTAATACAATACAATTATCTAATCTACAAATCTTAATCAACTTTTACAGATTATCCTACTAACGTCCTTTTTACTAGTTCAAGATCCAACTCAGGAATACACATCTCCTTCCTAGGCCCTTTTAATCTGGAACTGTTCCTCAGCTTCTCTTTCTTAGGAAAGCATTAGCTTCTTGGGGCTGCTATAGCAAATTGTCACAAACTTGGTAGCTGAAAACAACAGAAATTTATTCTCTCTCAGATCTGAAGGCCAGAAGAACGAAATGAGGGTGTCGTCAGGGCTGCTTCTCCATGGAGGCTCCGAGCAAGAATCAGTTTCATGCCTCTCTTCCGGCTGGTTGCTGGCAATCCTTGGTTTGGGGCATCAAAATTCCCCTTTCTGCCTCTGTTCTTACATGGGGTTTTTTTTTTTTTGAGATGGAGTCTTGCTCTGTTGCCCAGGCTGGAGTGCAGTGGCCGGATCTCAGCTCACTGCAAGCTCTGCCTCCCGGGTTCATGCCATTCTCCTGCCTCAGCCTCCCAAGTATCTGGGATTACAGGCGCCCGCCACCTTGCCCGCCTAGTTTTTTTTGTATTTTTTAGTGGAGACAGGGTTTCACCAGGTTAGCCAGGATGGTCTCGATCTCCTGACCTCGTGATCCGCCCGTCTCGGCCTCCCAAAGTGCTGGGATTACAGGCTTGAGCCACCGCGCCTGGCTCCATGGGTTTCTTCTATGTTCTTGCATAGTCTCCCTTTTTAAAGACACATGTTATTGGATTTAGGGCCCATCTTTATGCAGAATGATCTGATTTGGAGATCCTTATCTCTGTTACATCTGAAAAGATGTTTATTCCAAATAAAGTCACGTTTTGGAGTCCTGAGTTGGCGTATATTTTGGGGGCCACAATTCAACCCACTACAAATGACCTTGATGCTTTTGAAGCATACTGACTAGCTATTTGTAGAATGTCCCTCAATTTGGGATGTTGTGGTGTTTGCCTGATACTCCCTCATGGTGAGATTTAGGTTATATACTTTTAGGAAAATACTACAGAAGTGCGCTTGTGTCTCCAGAGCTTTGAGTCAGGAGCCACACGGTGTGAATTTGTTTTGTTACTGACGATATTAACTTTGAATATCTAGTTAAGGTGGTGTCCTGCAGGTTTCTCCACTGTAGTTACAATTTTACTTTGCAATTTATATGTATCTTGTTACAAGGTGCTTTGAGGCTATGTAAATATCCTGTTCCTTCTCACTCTTCGTTGACTGATTTTTATTATTATTTTGCATTGAGATATAGTCTACATACTATAAAATTCACCTTTTAATATATATACAGCTCAGTGGTTTTTATTATATTCACAAGGTTGTACAACTGTCATCACTGTGGAATTCCAGAACATTTTCATCACCCCAAAAGAAACCCATATCCATTAGCCATCACACCCTATTATTACCTCTCCTCAGCTCCTAGTGACCAATAATTTACTTTCTGTCTCTCAGGGTTGCTTGTTCTGTTGCCTGCTAATTTTAGCAACCATTGACAATTCTTACTTCCAACAATTATTGTTGCAGTGTTTGCCAAATGGTGATATTTCTAAACCATACACTTTTGAAGACTAAAAGTTATGGTGACCCATCCAAAGTGATTAAATTACATACGCTACTATGACATGACTTGGATGCCCAGGATAGTCCTATTGTCCATTGACATTTATCATTTGTCTCAGACAAAAGCATCCTGTTTGGATGATAAATTATGTGGTCATTCCACTTACTATCGCTCAGGTTGTTTATGATAATGTTTAACAGGGTAAATCCACTTCTGTAGCCCTATGTGGGTCTTGCACATGGAAAGATTTGTAGGGGACTTATCCCTTTTCTTCCCCCTCAGATGTAAAAGAAATCATTGTTGTCTTGAACATATTCTCTTACACAATCAGGAAGCAAAATTATCTTTGCATTTCGATCTGTTTTTTTGTCCTGATTTGTGCTGACACTGTGGTGGTGTTTCTTAGCAAACTACACCTGGGTCTATACCATGTCAGATGATGCACCCAGCCTATTTATATCATGTATTTATTTGTAATTGCGTGAGTGTACCTTCAGTTGTAGTAAAGATATATTGTATACAGCAGGAATCCCAGACCCCCAGGCCGTGGACTAGTTCTGGTTCATGGCTTGTTAGGAACTGGGCCACACGGCAGGAGGTGAGTGGTGGGCAAGAGAACATGACTGCCTGAGCTCTGCCTCCTGTCAGATCAGCAGCAGCATTAGATTCTCATAGGAGTACGAACCCTATTGTGAATTGCACACTTGAGGGATCTAGGCTGCATGCTCCTTGTGAGACTCTAACTAATGCCTGGTGATCTGAGGTGGAAATTTCATCCTGAAACCAATCCCCTCTAACCCTGGGTCTGTGGAAAAATTGTCTTCCCCAAAACTAATGTGTGGTGCCAAAAAGGTTGGGGACCGCTGGTATATAGTGAATAAAATTTCATGGCACAGTTTGATGGTTCATGGCTCGGCACTTTTCCATGTTGAAATCTACAGTTGTAGAAGAATGCAGATATTGATTGCCTTTCATTTACTTTCAGCCATGTTCCCTGTATCCCTCAATGGTTCATAAGCATGCTTAAGTTTTCTTCTCATGAATCACTGCTAAACTGGATCTCTAGATCTTATGTTGCTGTGGTTGGTTGTTGAATATTAGGCAAAACAAGATTAATCATTTTAGTTCATGCCAACAGATCTTAGAGATACATTTTGCTAGAGTTTTTGGCTTTGTGCATTATATATGTTTACATATTCTTTAAGTTTGCTGAACAGTTCTGCTTGGATAAATGCCATTTATTAAACATTTACTAGATGTCAGGAATTGCATTAGCTATTTTACATAGGTTATTTCATTGATATAAAGTTTCTTGCTTTGTGTCTGTTACTTTATCACACAATGGCTAGGTAGATTTTTATGAAATTTGCAAGTTTATTAGGGATAGTTGTACTTTTATTATGGGTTCTATAGATTGGGGGAAGGGATCATTTTCAAGGGACTCTGGAAGATGACACCAGGGCAAGAACAGATGTCCTCCAGAGAAATACAAGGATTGGTTTGTAATGGATTGTGAAGTATTGCTTTGTATAAACCATGCAGTTCTTCATGCGTATTCAAGATAAGAAGTAACATATAGGTTTACTCATTACTATTTTCAACAATGTTAGGTAGATCAATTAAATTTGATATAATAATAAAGTGTCTCCTTATTGCAATACTAGGGCTAGGTATTGTTATTATCCACAGTTTATGGCTGAGGAAATTGAGTCTTAGAATGGTTAAACTGTATGATCAAGATCACGTGCTTACCATGTGGCATTGCAGGAATTCAGTATGGCATCAGTCAGATTCTAGAACCATTGCTTTTAATCTTTATGGCTAAGTGCGTTAGAACTAAAGTAACCAGGTTAGGTGTTGGGGCTCATGCCTGTAATCCCAGCACTCTGGGAGGTAGAGGAGAGTGGACCACTAGAGGCCAGGAGTTCGAGACCAGCCTGGCCAACATGGTGAAACCCTGTCTCTACTAAAAATACAAAAATTAGCTGGGCATGGTAGCACACACCTATAATCCCAGCTACTCAGGAGGCAGGAGAATCACTTGAATTTGGTATGCAGATGTTGCAGTGAGCCAAGATTGCACCACTGCACTCCAGCCTGGGTGACAGAGACTCCAACTCAAAACAAAAAAGAAAAAAAAAAACAGAAAGAAAAGAACTATAGCATCTATATGAGTTTGCTCAGGCAGTCCTGGTGTCTGGAACAAATGGCATTTATAATTTGTTCCAGACAAAATAATCTTATTTGGGTGATGATTGGTCACTGCAGTTATCACTTAGGTTGTTCTTAATAAGGTTAAAACCATTTGACCACTTCTGTGGCCCTATGTGGGCCTTGCAGAGAGGAATGATATGTAGTGGATCTATTAGGCTTAGTTTTATCAGACTTTTTAGCCATATTTCATAGCTCAGAAATAGGATCCAAGCAAATAGGTGATGAGGGCTACTCATGGCTGGGCACTGGGCTCAGGAGAAATGGTAGGGGTTCAAGATTGTGAGGATGTGCCATCATTGCAAACAGCTCGCGATCATTGGTTCCGGGGTTAGGAGGAAAGCAAAGTCACAATGGAGAAAGAGACTGAAACACTTGGAAAGCGTTCGAGGGTCTAGATATCAAGATGTTTAAAGAACAGCATCAAAAGATGTGAGTGAATGGTAATGGGGAAAGATGAGTACTTGTGGACAGAATTATTTCAAATGTCAGCTCTCCGAGTTGGGACAGTTTGCAATGTAGAGCGTGGTGATTTAATGTGTGGGCTTTGGAGGTACACACAACTAGGTTTGAATCTTGGGGGTAGATGCGATTTTTACAATGGAGGGCATACTCATTATGAGTTATATTTATATATTATCTCATTATAACTCTCTTGCATTACATCATCTTCCGTGATAATCTGTTTTGGGGTTGTTCTGGAAGTATATGTATTGTTTGTGTTTAGTTTGAACTCAGTACCACACAGTTGGATAGCCTTGATCTTGGTTATTGCTTACAAGGCACCAACTTATTCTGAACGCGGCAAGCCTGCACTTGCTATCTTGGGAGCTGTGCCCATTCACACTGTGTCAGCAAACTCCACTCAAAGAACACAGTACTTCAAAAACCCCACAATGCAAGTGCCTCTCTAAACACCTTCCCTATGGAGTGCAGAAACAACCCATGCTTGTTTGGATGGACAGGCAGCAGAGAAAGTCAAACGGGCTTAGAAATATTAGTGTAATTTATGCAACAAAATTTTTATGTGCTAAAATAGAATCATAAATCTCTTTTAATTATGGCTATGCAAATGTTGAAAGGCTCCAACACTCCTATAATGGATGGGAGTCCATAATGACTCATGTCCTATTCAAGTTTAATGGAGAAGACATAAACACACAGAAACACTCACACAACTAGGTATTTTTGAGAGCTGATTACAGTATGGAGATAAAAGGTGTTGGTGGAAGACATAGGCCCTTTAGAGTATATTCACCATAGTCCACTCTAAAGGTTTAATAATGAAATAATTATTTATAGTTAATGATTCTCAATTATTTATGGACTTTGCCTCACTAACTCATACCATTTGGTGATTTCACTACTTGCTGTCATTGGATTGTGAGGAGGGAAAGTAACTGACAGTAATAACTGTATTTTGTTCTTTTGTTTTTGTATAGCACATTTATACATTTCAAATTGCTTTGAGACTCATACTAATTATTCCTCTCAACACCCTTGGTAATAAATTAGCTTTTATGGGATTGCTGAAACTAAATGACTTACTCCATAGCAGGTAAGTTAAAGAAATAGGATGAAAACCTGGTCATTTAATTCTTAAAAACGAATCAGTTCTCTTTCACTTGTCAGTGAGTGACCAAAGCTCAAGACTCAGGCTCTTTTCTCCATTTTTAAGCTCTTCTCACCTCTGCGCTGGCTCCATTTCCAAGCAGGCTGCCCCTTGTGGTGACATAATGGCACCAACACCTCTAGGCCTGCATCCTAACTTCCTGGGAAATCTAGAGGGTAAAATGGTGCTTTCCTCCTTGGTCTTTCCAGCAAAATCCTTAGGATCAGATTTGACTGAGCCACATGGTCATCTCTGAGCCAATCATAGTGGCCAAGAGAATGCAATGTTCTGATTGGACAGGACTGTACCCCATGGAATCCTGGGAGTTGGCAAGGGAGAAAATTCACCTGGACTTGTGGACCTGCTGCCTGAAAGCTGGGCAGACATGGATTCCCAAGGAATGTTAGGAAGCTGTCATCAAAAGACGGGAGGGTGAGTGCTGGTCAGGCAGATCACAACTGTCCACTCTACTGGGTCAGTGAGTGGCAGATGGGGTATGTGAATTCACCATCTCCAAGAATCTATGGAGGACATTGTAAGGATCACCTGAGCCGAAAGCAACTCACTTCCTGTTTCCCAAAGGTTTCCCCTAGTCACCATCTGTATTAGTTACACTGTAGTCCTTATAGTAGATATTTTTCAAGCAAATTACACTTTTTAAAGTAGCAATTGGTTTTCTTATTTCTATTAAGGCTTATTGACTAGTATAATTTGAACCACACAGAGCGACTATAAAGTAACCGAAATGGGGAATTTATATAACATCACCAGCAATGCAATATTATACTTCTATGCAAAGTTTCTGGAAAGATTTTTGAAATATTGGAAGTAGTTGACAAAACCCAAGGATCTATTGGACATCTAGGAATGCAATGCCCCAACTAGATAATGTAAGAATCTTGGAGTCGGCCGGACGCGGTGGCTCAAGCCTGTAATCCCAGCACTTTGGGAGGCCAAGACGGGCGGATCACGAGGTCAGGAGATCGAGACCATCCTGGCTAACACGGTGAAACCCTGTCTCTACTAAAAAATACGAAAAACTAGCCGGGCGTGGTGGCGGGTGCCTGTACTCCCAGCTACTCGGGAGGCTGAGGCAGGAGAATGGCGTCAACCCGGGAGGCGGAGCTTGCAGTGGGCTGAGATCCGGCCACTGCACTCCAGGCTGGGTAACAGAGATAGACTCTGTCTCAAAAAAAAAAAAAAAAA
Organism: Papio anubis; assembly: GCF_008728515.1. NCBI lineage: Eukaryota > Metazoa > Chordata > Mammalia > Primates > Cercopithecidae > Papio > Papio anubis. The sequence goes on along the minus strand of NC_044991.1, from coordinate 83,080,178 downwards.
ATCTTGGAGTCTTTCTGTACCTGTTGATCCTATCTCCAAAGCTTATTATAGTTTCATTATCACATAGTTCTGATGAAACATTTGGTGGAAAAGGAGGTTGAGAGTATTGCTATAGATATTGTTTGAGGACCTGAGTTGATTTTGACTATCCAAGCTTTCTCTTTCCTCATTATAAATAAGCTAGTAAATTGTTCAGATGGACCATGAAGATTGGTCTCCTAGGGATAATATTTAGGCTGCCTGGGGCTCAGGATTAAGTGATAAAAGGAAAGGAAAGCTGTGGGTGGTAGCACTCCCCATGTAACTTCTATTTTTACCAGATGTCAGAAAACCCTTTCAGCTCTACCTTAAACCTTGAAAATAGATTCCACTGTCAATCATCTCTTTCTGGATGAAGGTCCTAGCAACCTTAATTTGTTCCCTAAATAATTGTAGTAATTCTCCAACTCTCCCACTGCTCCTTGCCTTGCCCCCCCAACCCAACCCCACAATGGCTTCTAATGTCACACCCAGAATGATTCTGGTACAATGCACCTAGAGACCCACCATATTCAGCTGCCCTGACCCATGCCATCATTACCTTTCACCTGGACTATTAGGAGAGCCTCCTATCTGATCTCCCTCATTCTTCGTTTGCTCCCTACAATCTGATCTCAGCAGTAGCCTGAGTAATCCTCTTCAACATAAGTTCCATCATGTCATTTTCGTTGTTGTTGAAAACCTCTTCAGTGACTCATTTGAGGTAAAAGCCAGAATCCTCACGGCAGCCAGTTTGCCTGATATATGTCTGCTTCCTCTGACAGTCACTTCACTCCCTGCTACATTCCTCCTCCTGACTCCACTCAGCTGCACTGTTCTCCTGATGTCGTGCCAGTGTGCTGGTTGTGCACCTGCCTCAGGGAATTTCACTTGCTGTCTCCTCTGCCGGGAATGCATTTTCCTCAGATACACACATGGCTTGCCCCACTTCTCCTCTCTTTCTCTCTCTCTCTGTCTATATATATATATACAAATTATATATATATATATGTATGCATATATGTGTGTGTATATGTATGTATATGTCTACACACACACACACACATATATATGTAAATAAAATTTCAACTTTTATTGCAGCCTCAGGGGGCACATGTGCCCACTGAATACAGGAGTTACATGGGTATACTGTGTGATGTTGAGGTTTGGGGTATGAATGATCCAGTCCACGCAGGTAGTGAGTATAGTATCCCTAAAGTTTATTCAGTCCTTGCCCCCATCTCTCCCCTCACAACAGTCCCCAGTGTTTATTGTTGCCATATTTATGTTCATGAGTAGCCGGTATGTAGCTCCCACGTATAAGTGAGACCATACAACCATATAGTACTTGGTTTTCTGTTCCTGCATTAATTGACTTAGGATAAAGGCCTCCAGCTGCATTTATGTTGCTACAAAGGACATTAGTTTGTTCTTTTTTATGGCTATATAGGATTTTATGGTGTATATGTATCACATTTTAAAAATTCAATCCACCGTTAGTAGGCACCTAGGTTGATTCCTTGGTTTTGCTATTGCAAATAGTGCTGCAATGAACCTACAAGTATATGTGTCTTTTTGGAATAATGATTTATCTTCTTTTGGACATATTCATAGTAATGAGATTACTGGGTCAAATGTTAGTTCTGTTTTAGGTTCTTTGAGAAATCTTCAAACTGCTTTCCACAGTGGCTGAACTAATTTACCTTTTCACCAACAGTGTGTAAGTGTTCCTTTTTCTCTGCAGCTTCCCCAACATCTGCTGTTTTCTGGATTTTTAGTAGTAGCCATTCTGACTGGTGTGAGATGATATCTCACTGTAGTTTTGGTTGCATTTTCTTATGTTTGTTGGCCACTTGTATGTCTTCTTTTGAGAAGTATCCGTTTCTGTGTTTTGCCCATTTTTTTAAAAAATGGGATTATTTGGTTTTGCTTGTTCAATTGTTTAAGTTCCTTATAGATTCTGGGTATTTAACCTTTGTCAGATGCATAGTTTGGGAATATTTTCTCCCATTCTGTAGGTCATCTGATTACCCTGTTGATTGTTTCTTTTGCTGAACAGAAGCAAACTTGAATTATGTCCCACTTGTCAGTGTTTCGTTTTTGTTGCAATTGCTTTCAAGGAGGTAGTCATAAATTATTTCCCAAGGTTAATGTGCAGAGTGATGTCTCCTGGGTTTTCTTCTAGGATTTTTATAAGCTTGAGGCCTGACATTTAAATCTGTAATCCACATTGAGTTACTTTTGGTATATGGCAAAGAGTAGAGGTCCAGTTACATTCTTTAGCATATGGTTAGCCAGCTATCTCAGTACAATTTACTGAATAGGGAGTCCTTTCCTCACTGCTTATTTTTGTTGACTTTGCTGAAGATTAGATAGCTGGAGGTATGCAGCTTTATTTGTGTTTTTAAAAATTCTGTTCTATTGGTTTATGTATCTGTTCTTGCACCAGTACCACGCTGTTTTGGTTACTGTGGCCTTATATTATAGTTTGAAGTCAGGTAATGTAATGCCTCTGACTTTATTCTTTTTGCTTAGGATTGCTTTGGCCTTTTGGGCTCTTTTTTGGTTGGATATAAATTTCAGAATAGTTTTTCCTAGTTTTGTGAAAAATGATGTTGCTACTTTGACGTAAATATCAAATTGGTAGATTGTTTGGGACAGTATGGCCATTTTAATCATATGGATTCTTCCAGTTGATGAGCATGGAATGTTTGTCTATTTGTTTCTGTCATCTATGATTTCTTTTAGCAATGTTTTCTAGTTCTCCTTGTAGAGATCTTTCACCTTCTTGGTTGGATGTATTTCTAAGTATTTTATTGTGTTTGTTATTATTGTAAATGGGATTGCATTCTTGATTTGGCTCTCAGCTTGAACATTATTGATGTATAGAAATGCTACTGATTTTTGGACATTTATTTTGTATCTTGAAACTTTACTGAAGTTGTTCATCAGCTCCTTGAGCCTTTTAAGTGAGTATTTAGGATTCTCCAGGTATAAAATCATATTGTCAGAGACGAGAGCTACTTTGACTACTTTTTTTCCTTTTGGATGCATTTTATTTCTTTCTCTTGACTGCTTGCTCTGGCTAGGACTTCTAGTATTATGGTGAATAGGTGGTGAGTGTGGGCATCCTTGTCATGTTCCAGTTCTCAAGAGGAATGCGTCCAGCTTTTGCCTGCTCAGTGTGATGTTGGCTGTGAGTTTGTCATAGATGGCTCCTATTATTTTGAGGTATGTTATTTTGATGCCTAGTTTGTTGAAGGTTTTTAACATAAGGGGATGTGGGGTTTCACTGAAGGTTTTTCCTGCATCTATTGAGATGATGATATGGTTTTTGTTTTTATCTCTCTTTATGTGGTGAATCACATTTATTAATTTGCATATGTTGAACCAACCTCGCCTCCTAGGGATGAAACCTACTTGATTGTGATTAGTTAACTTTTTGATGTGCTGCTGGATTAAGATTGCTAGTATTTTGTTGAAGATTTTTGAGTCTGTGTTCATCGGGGATATTGGCCTGAGGCTTTATTTGGTTTGTTGTATCTCTGCCAGGTTCTTGGTATTAGGGTGATGCTACCTTCACAGAATGAGTTATGGAGGAGTTCCTCTTCTTTACTTTTTTGAAATAGTTTCAGTAGGATTGGTAGTAGCTTTTCTTTGTATGTCTGGTAAAATTCAGCTATAAATCTGATATGGTTAGGGTCTGTTCCTCTGCCCAAATCTCATTTCAAATTCTGATTTCCAGTGTTGAAGACAGGGCTTGATGGGAGGTGATTGAATCATGGGGGCAGATTTGCCTTCCGTTCTGTTCTTGTGGTAGTGAGTGAGTTATTGTGAGATCTGATTGTTTAAAAGTGTGTAGCACCTCCTGCCTTGCTTATTCCTTCTCTGGCCATGTGAAGAAGTGCCTGCTTCCCCTTCACCTTCCACCATGATTATAAGTTTCCCAAGACCTCCCCAGTCATGCTTCCTTATAGCCCGTGGAATCATGAGCCAGTTAAACTTCTTTTCTTTATAAATTATCCCATCTCAGGTATTTCTTTATAGAAGTGCAAGAATAGACTAAGACAGAATCCATCTGGTCTGAGCTTTTATGGTTGGTAGGTTTTTATTACTGATTGAATTTCAAAACTTGATATTAGTCTGTTTGGGGTTTCAATTTATTCCTGATTTAACATTGGGAGGTTGTGTGTTTCCAGGAATTCATCCATTTCCTCTGGATTTTCTAGTTTGAGTGCATAGAGGTGTTCATAATAGTCTCTGATGATGTTTTACATTTCTGTAGGATTGTATGTAATGCCATTTTTGTCATTTCTAATTGTGCTTATTTGGATCTCTCTCTCTCTCTCTTTTTTAATCTAGCTAGTGATCTATCAATCTTGTTTTTCCTTTCAAAGAAACAACTTTCTCTTTCATTGATTGTTTGTATAGATTTTTGGGTCTCAATTTTGTTCAGTTCCACTCCGATTTTACTTATTTTATTTGTTCTCCTAGCCTTGGAGTTTATTTGTTCTTGTTTTTCTAGTTCCTCTAAGTGTAATATTAGGTTGTCAGTTTGAGATCTTTCTAACTTTTTCACGTAAGAATCTCGTGCTGTAAACTTTTTTTGCCCTGGTTTTTCTGCATCCCAGAATCTTTGCTATGTTGTGTCTCTGTTTTCATTTATTTCAATTTTTTTTTAATTACTGCCTTAATTTTGTCATTTGTCCAAAAGCAAATTAGAAGCAAGTTGTTTAATTTTCATATAGTTGTGTGGTTTTGAGAGGACTGGGGTACTGATTTTTTTTCTTTTTATCCCACTGTGGTCCAAGAGTGTGGTTGGTATGGTTTTGATTTTTTTAAATTTATTGAGACTTGCTTTATGGGTAAGCCTGTGGTCAATCTTGGAGTATGTTCTGTGTGCAGATGAGAGAATGTATTATTCTGTGGTTGACAGGGGGAGTATTTCATAGATGCCTTTTAAGTCCAGTTAGTCAAGTGTTGAATTCAAGTTTAGAATTTCCTTGTTAGTTTTCTGCCTCTGTTTAATGCTGTCAGTGGTGTGTTGAAGTCTCTCAGTATTATTGCGTGGCTGTATGAATCTTTTTTAGGTCTTAAAGTAGTTGTTTTATGAATCTCAGTGCTGCACTGTTGAGTGCATATATATTTAGAATAGTTAAGTCATCTTGTTGGATTGAACCTTTTATCATGATGTAATGTTTTTCTTTGTCCTTTTTTTTTTTTTTTAACTATCATTCATTTAAAGTCTGTTTTTGTCTGATATAAGAATAGTGATCCCAGCTCTTTTTTTGTATTTTGTTTTCAGGATAGATCTTTTTAACCCTTTATTTTGAGCCTGTGGGTGTTGTTACATGTAAGATTGGTCTTTTGAAGACAAAAGACAGATGAGCCTTTTTTACAATCCAGTTTACATCCCTGTGCCTTTTAAGTGGGAGTGTTTAGACCATTTACATTCAAGATTAATACTGATATTTGAGATTAATATTTGATATTGAGATTTTTTATTGTATTTTTAGCTAGTTACTCTGTAGTTTTTATTGTGTGGTTGCTTTATAGCATCTGTGGTCTATGTACTTAAGTATATTTTTGGTAGTACGTATTCTTTTATTTCAATGTTTAGAACTCCCTTAAGAATCTCTTGTAAAGCTGGTCTAGTGGTAACAAATTTCCTTAGTGCTTTCTTTTCTGGAAAAAAATTTATTTCTCCTCCATTTATGAAGCTTAGTTTGGTGGGATATGAAATAGTTGGTTGGAATTTATTTTAAGATTGCTGACAACAATCTTGTTGTCAAGATTGTTGACAACAATCTTCTCCTGGCTTGTAAGATTTCTGCTGAGAAGTCTGCTGTTAGCCTGATCAGGTTCCCTTTGTATATGATCTGGCCTTTTTCTCTGGCTGCCATTCTGGTGACTATATGCCTTGAGGACATTCATTTTGTATAGTATCTCTGGATTTCTTGTATCTGGATGTCTACCTCTCTGTCAAAATTAGAGAAATTTTCTTGAATTATTCTCTGACATGTGTTTTTCAGGTTATTTTTCTTCTTCTCTCAGAAATGCCAGTAATTTGTAGGTTTGATCACTTTACATAATCCCATATTTCTTGAATACTTTGTTCATTTTTCTTAATTCTTTTTTCTTTATTTTGTCTAAGTTCAAAAGACCAGTCTTCAAGGTTTAAAATTCTTTCTTCTGTTTGGTCTGGTCAAATAGAAGACGTATGCAAATATAAGCTTTCAATTATATTTTGAAATGGTTGTTTTTCAATTCCAGAAGCTCTGATTGATTTCTTTTTAAAATTTTTATCTCTTCCTTCAATTCCTAGATTGATGGAAGCTTTAGAAGTTTCTTTGTGTTGATTTTCAACCTCCTCTTGGATCTCATTGAGCTTCCTTGCAATCCATGCCTTGACTTCTTTATCTGCCATTTCTGAGTTTACATTTTGGTTAGGGATCATTGATGGAGAGTTAGTATCCTTTGGTAGTGTCTCTACAAGCAGAATTTTCATGGTGTCATAATTCTCATGCTGGTTTTTTTCTCATCTAGAGATGGTGGCACTTCTAATTTTCATAATTATTTTCATGCAAGTAAGATTTTTTTCTTTCCCCATGATATTATTGTATTTATTTTCCTTCTACTCTACTCCTCCCTAGGGGGTGTAAGTATAGAGAATGTTGGGTAGAGCTTTTTGGCTTTGCCTCTATAACCCTACATACTTCTTTTTTTTTTTTTTTTTTTTTGAGACGGAGTCTCGCTCTGTCGCCCAGGCTGGAGTGCAGTGGCGCGATCTCGGCTCACTGCAAGCTCCACCTCCCGGGTTCACGCCATTCTCCCGCCTCAGCCTCCGAGTAGCTGGGACTACAGGCGCCCGCCACCACGCCCGGCTAGTTTTTTTTTTTTTGTATTTTTAGTAGAGACGGGGTTTCACCATGTTAGCCAGGATGGTCTCGATCTCCTGACCTCGTGATCCACCCGCCTCGGCCTCCCAAAGTGCTGGGATTACAGGCTTGAGCCACCGCGCCCGGCCAACCCTACATACTTCTTTTAGCAGGTTTTTTTTATTGGGCTGTGCAATTCAACCTGTAAGTCAATAGATGATGCTTATTGGTAAGAGCCAGCTGCAGCCAATGTGGCTGGGTATATACTTGATTATTTTTTACCAGGAGTATCTCTCTGTTGCCTCAGACAGTGGGCTGATCCATAGAGTGAACAGTAGTCTGAGCTCCCTGCTCAGCCCTGGGGGTTATGGAGCAAGATGGGTGGGGCTAGTCTGGGCAGGCCCACCTACAAGGTCCCCAGTGGCAGGCATAAGCATCATTGCCAAGGGAGAATTTAGTGGGTGAGATGTGCCTAGTCATGAAACTGGGAAACCTCCTCAGTCCCCAGTGATCTGCATGGGTGGGGTAGGGGTTGGGGCAGCCTAAATTCCTAATCCAGGAAAGTGGATGTTCCAGATGCCTGGAGACCTGACTGGGCATGAAGTGTAGAAGGCTCCACGTCACCACAATCTCTGCACAGGAAGGGTGCTCCCCTCCTTTTAGATCTTTGTCCAAATGTCCACTTTCCAATGAAGCCTTCTATGACTATCATATTAGTTTCCTCTGGCTGCTATAATGAATCACTATAATCTTAGTGACTTGAGACACCACAAATTTATTATGTTATGCTTCTAGAGGTCAGAGTCCTACATGTTTTTCCCCTGTGCTAAAATCAAGGTGTCAGCAGATCTGTGTTTCTTCTGGACACTATAGAGGAGAACTGGGGTTTTTGTTGTTGGCTGTTTGTTTTGTCTTTTCCAGCTTCTAGAAGTTGCCCATATTTCTTGGCTTGTGGCCCCCTTCCAGAAGCAGTGATATTTCTTCAACATCTGCTCCCATCTCCACATCTCTTCTGCCTCCTTATGAGGACCCTTCTGACTAGGTTGGACCCATCCGGATAATCCAGGATAATCATTTCATCTCAGGAGCCTTAACTTACTCACACCTAAGTACCTTTTGCCATGTAAGGTAACATATTCATAGGTTTCTGAAATTACAACATGGACATCCTTGGAGGACAGCCACTTTATGTAAATTAGCATGCCTTTGCCAGCACACTCTATCCCTCTTTCTGACATGCTTTCTTTTTAATTTGTTCATTGACTCTACTTAGTAGCTTAGAAAGTGAGCAATGTGAGATGGGGGCTTTATCTTAACAGGGACTGGAACAGAGTCTCACTCATGGTAAGCATTATATATACATATATATATATATATGAAAATACACACACGTATATACATATATATACACACATATATACATACATATATATACACACACACGTGTGTGTGTGTATGTGTGCATGCACGTGCGCATTTTGAGACGTCATCTTGCTCTGTTGCCCAGGCTGGAGTACAGTGGTGCAATCTTGGCTCACTGCAATCTCTGCCTCCCAAGTTTAAGCGATTCTCATGCATTAGCCTCCCAAGTAGCTGCAATTACAGGTGTGTGCCACCACAACTGGCTAACTTTTTGTATTTTTAGTAGAGATGTGGTTTTGCCATGTTGGTCAGGCTCGTCTCTAACTCCTGGCCTCAAGTGATCCACCTGCCTCCGCCTCCCACATTGCTGGGATTACAGGCATGAACCACCACCCCTGCAATCAATATATATTTTTAAATAAATAAATAACTTCATAAATGCATCTTTTCTCCCCTACAAATAGTATGAAAGAGAATTTCACAAGGCTACTATTTTGGACTCCTGTTAATGCTGACAGAGACCAATACTGCAAATGCCATTACTTACTAAATATTCTGATTTTCTGCTTTATACAGACAACAGGGAGGGAGAGAACCAAGCATCACATACCTGTGAGTGTCACTCTCCGGCCCTGCTGTGCACAGTTGGAATGTAATGCTCAATATGTACCATTTGACATTTGTCTCATTATACTCTCCGTCTGTGATATGGTTCCTGTACCTGGGAGTGAAAATAAATGTTAAGAAAGCAATTTGTTATTAGCCTTTGGAGCCAAACCAGGGCTTTTTATTTCATCATTATAATTAAAATGTGCCTTACATTATTTTAAAATTGTTATACTTGCTATGGAGAGAACAACCTATAAAATATTTCTGAATGCAGCCACTTAAGGTTGTGCTTGTGATTGTAATCCTACTAGCCCCAGATGAAAAATGGGTAATCTTTTTGAAGTTTCGAATACAAATTATATAAAACAATTAAAACATTACTACTTAAACATCTAAATGTATGATAACTAATTTTGAATTGTTAATACATACACGTAATACAACATTTTGAAGGTCAAAAGGTTATGTGGTGGCTCCTCTCCCAAAGCTGTTAAGTAGAACTTACTACAGTGATGTAAATGTTCTGATTTGTGCTATGTATGTATCTGATTTGTGACTAGTATGGTATCTACTAGTCACGTGAGATACCTGCACATTTGAAATGTGGCTAGTAGAACTAAAGAACTGGATTTTTAATTTTAATTTAAAAACTCCATATAGCTATAGTATTAGAAAACACGGCTCTAGCCATTAGGCCTCTCATTTGCCAAGTTACTTCTGTTTCCAGGGTGTGTGTATTCTTTGGTTTTCCATGGTGTGATCTCAGTACATAAAAGCTATGCCATATGGGTCAGCTGGGGCAGATCCTGTCTCTCTGATTGACCCCATCAACTTAGCCTTTGCTGGAGGGATTACTGACTCAGAGGAAAAGGATAGGAAGCTCCATTGGTGGCCATCTCCCTCAGGGTCACAGACTAGGAAATGTCAGCTCTTCCTGGTTAGTATTTTCCCTAAAGTTTTCCTGGATGTATCCTAAAAACTCTTCTAAACAAACTCAAAGCAGAAAGAGACTGTCTGGGGATTTCATCATGCATGGCAATGAATGACTTTGTGTATGAGTATAACACTATTGAAGTTTCAATGCCAGTTGAGGTGATGGGTTTCTCCTGTGCCATCCAATTCCGTTGCGTGTTACTGTGAGTTCCTTTTGTGAAAAGCTGGTTAGTGATAAGGTGCCGTTTGACAAGAATCCAAAGAGAAACTGCTACCCCTTCATTTTTCTTTTAAAAACATTAAGGATATCTAGTATCAGAAGTTCTCTAAGAGGTTATTTGAAATGAGTAATACACTTCTCTTTATTACATGGGAAGTTTAAAAGACATCAGAAGACAGTAGAATGCATTGTATATATGTACAGGAACATCACACTGTACCCCATAAATATGTTCAATTATTAAGTATCAATTAAAAATAAAAAAGACAGTGGCACAGTAGTGTAGAAATGGTAATACAATTTTCTTTGTGGTCCTGATGAGCAGGGGAACCATGCTTGTATCTTTTATCTCTGAATAAGATCTCTAAAGATAGATTACACCTGATATCTTTTATTCCCAGTCTCTGTCTCCAGTAAGACTTCAGCCCCATCTGATGAATATTTGAATAAATGTTAAAGCCTCTCTGATCAATACTGATTTTATATATACCTTAACTGTTTCTCTAAGATGATATCTTGAGAATACAAAGCAAAGAGTGATATACAGTGAAATGATCATGGCATGAGAGCAACAATTCATTTTCCGAACTTCCTTCCAGATAGCTCATGTGCACACAGCGATGTGAAATACATGCAGGGCGCTCATGGGTATGAAATCATAGTCTACCTGTGGTTCTGCGGCTGATTTCTTTTAACTCAGAAATGTCACGGATATATTGCCATGTCAAAAATTATTGTGATAAGAACAAACATCTATTAAATGTTTACTTATTCATTTAATAAAAGTGTTTTGAGGATCCACCAGGCCCTGTGCTAAGCATTTCAAATGCATCCTTAATTTCTACAACTTAATTTTTACACTTCTATACTTAATTTCTACACTTAATTTCTACAACTCTCTGAGTCAGTTACTTCTGGAGAGGTGATATAACCTGCTTAAAGTAATAAAGCTAATAAATGCTAGAATGGGGACTTAAAGCTTGGCTTATCTGATACCAATGTCTATGACCTTAAACACTGTGTTATACTGTTGACATGATTATTTTTAATGACTCGTTTGCTTTCCATTGTGTTATGTCTCAATTTTTTTAGGGTGGCTAGAAAAAATATTCTATCACATTCAGCTATCTAACTCTGTAGATGGGATACGAATCACAAAAGTAACTGATCTATTCCTTGGAATCCAATTCTTTTTTTTTTTTTTTTTTTGAGATGGAGTCTTGCTATGTCACCCAGGCTGGAATGCAGTGGCACGATCTCGGCTCACTGCAACCTCTGCCTCCCGGGTTCAAGCGATTCTCTTGCCTCAGCCCCCTGAGTAGCTGGGATTACAGGCACGTGTCATCGCACCCGGCTAACTTTTGTATTTTTAGTAGAGATGGGGTTTCACCATGTTGGTTAGGCTGGTCTTGAACTCTTGATCTCATGATCCTCCCACCTAGGCCTCCCAAAGTGCTGGGATTACAGGTGTGAGCCACTGCACCCAGCCTGGAGTCCAATTCTTATGCTTCATCTTAGAGTTTTCCAGTTTTAAATTTTAAAGTTTTCGTTGTACCGAGACTAGAAATATTCTTGGGATGATATGAAAGGGAATGGTTACCTTGAGCTGCAACAGGGTTTTGCATGTTTTTATCATTTGTGTTTACAACTATAAAAATAAATACATACATACATAAATGCATAAACAAATCCCTTAATGCAGTAACTTGTAGTTCTCCATTGTTCCCCCTCTGAACATTCAAAACAAGCTCCCAAAACACAGAACTGCCAACTCATCATTCAAAGATGGGCAAATCTTTGTCTCCAGATAAAGCTGTTAATTGTCCATTTATTATTATCCAATAATCCCCAATTGTTTCATTAGCTGACAGGAGAAAATGCCAGTTCATTCCCTATTAAAAAAACAAGGCCAGTATGAAGTTACATACTTTTACTCAGGGAACATGTTAGCCTGTTGTTTTACGAATAATGTCTTAGATAAAAACAAGATCTCTCCCCTTATTATTCTCTCTCCCCTAACCCTGGAAAATAACAGAAGAAAAAAAACCTCTCATGTTGATTTCTCTACTTGGCAACCTAAGATTTTACATTTTAGTTAGTATGTAAGAAAGAGTTTGAAGATCATATTATATCTGGACTATTGAATACTTATCAAGAGTTTATCCCCAAACTATTATACAATAATTTTACTTTTAACTTGATATTTTATATAATAATATCTAAAAATGCTTTATAGGTATTTTTACCGGTGTTCTGTGATTGAAGGACAAGTTTATTGCATTTCACATGAATTGAGCCAAAAAACTATAGACCTTATGAAAGAGTAAAAAGTATATAATTGATTTCCAAGGTAGGTCACATACTCTCTTTGGCAAAACTTTAAGACAATTCAAGTTTGTAGGAATGAGAGAAGAGGGAGTTTATTTGTATGTGCCTATATGTATCTTAGGAAATAAATTGTCCTTCTCGATGTAAATATAACAGGCCTTTAATTTCAAGGCTGGCATCTTTTTATTAAAGTAATTAGATTTCAATGTGTTTTTATAGTTATATCTAAGTCAGGAGATACGTTCTTAATTTTTGATTAAAGCCTAAAGTTAAAATGCCCATCCCCTTTCAATGAAGAGAGATTCAACGAATTTCCTCAAAGATGAGCCCTTATTCTAACATGTCCTAGCTAAAGGTTTGATGGCTATTTGAATATCAGCAGCATTATTGACTGTGATGAGTAAAAATAAAAATAAAAATAACCTGAAATAAGTTTTGAAATTTAGACTTAATTATAATCTCTGATCATGTTGGTATTTTTTTCACTATGATTTTCTCACTATTTCAGACCTTCTCTCTGATCATTTTTATTTTTCCAGAAATTTGTTAGAGCCATACAAATGCAAAGTAAATCAAAAGACATGAATGTGAAACACCTATGACTTTTTAAACCTAAAATTCTCTAGAGCTTTTAGCAATCACTTTAGTTCTTTCTTTATCAGTCAGAATCTGAAATGTTATCCATTGTAGGAAAGCCAGAAGGCATCAACAGGCCGAAGTCATGGAAATATTTAACAAACATAGTCTTCTTGTTGATGTGATTATTGCTGCTTTTTATTTTTACAGTATGGTACAGCCAAATGTAAAATTTCTTTTGTAAGTGTTGATGTTTAACACTTGCAAAATGTAAGTTGATGATAAACCAACTGTAGATGCCCGAAATTCAGCTCATTCCATTAATAATGTCTATTTTTTGAAAACCATGGGACTTTATTAAAGGATAAAAAGGATGTGTTGAGAAGACAAAAGGGTTGTGTTGGTGTAAGCAATGTGTTCTACATCATTTACTATAAAGTTGTTCATATGAGTGCATATATACACTCACATTGATTTCAACCTGTAACAATTAACTAGAACACTTACATATCAATGAATATTCTATACCTAGTTCTATTTAAGGAGATAATACACACTGGTTCAATTCTAAAAGTATATGTGTACTTGTGGTTTATTGTGTGTATGTGTGTGTGTATATATATATATATATATGTATGATATCTATCTGTCATCTATCTATCCATAATCTGTCTATCTCTCTGTAGAGACTTGCAAATTATATAGATTGAGGTTAGGGATTGGATTTGTTCCTCATTATATCAATATATATAATGCACCAGCCACTATTCTAGAACCTAGCCTTGCTGATGGAATAAATGAATGACTATTCAGAGTTTTGTTACAAACCATCAACTGTTTTTCACTAAGATGTTAGCAAAACTCTTTCCCGTAAAAGGTAAACAAAAATCAGCTTCTAACAATAGTGTGGAGAAGATGTTTAAAAATTTCATTATTAAACAGTTTTAAAAGGTCATGGGCATGGTGGCTCATGTCTGTAATCCCAGCACTTTGGGAAGCTAAGGCAGGAGGATTGCTTGAGGCCAGGAGTTTGAGACCAGCGTGGGGAACATAGTGAGACCCCATGTCTACAAAAAATAGAAAAATTAGCTGGAGATGGTGGCTTGCACCCGTAGTCCCAGCTGCTTGGGAAGCTGGGGTGGGAGGATTGCTCGAGCCTACGAGCTCAACACTTCAGTGAGCTGTGATCCTGTCACTGCACTGCATCCTGGGTAACAAAGCAAGACCTTGTGTCAGAAAAAAAAAAGAAGTCCATATACTCTTACTAAGAGCCCTTTTCTCTTCTGTTCCTCTGTCTTTCTCACGGAGTGTAGCAGAAAGAGATTTTAATAAGCTTGTTATTGGGAAAAGTTTACCTCAAGGATATAGGCCTCCTTTTAAAATCAACCTATTTCAAAATCATGCATATTTTGGTACTTTCTGAACACTTACATATCTCCATCCCAGCATCCTTGAAGGTTTTGCTTCTTTTTTTTTTTTTTTAAATTTATTTATTATTATTATACTTTAAGTTGTAGGGTACATGTGCATAACGATACGGAGTTTGTTACATATATACTTGTGCCATGTTGGTCTGCTGCACCCATCAACTCGTCATTTACATCAGGTATAACTCCCAATGCAATCCCTCCCCCCTCCCCCTCCCCATGATAGGCCCCGGTGTGTGATGTTCCCTTCCTGAGTCAAGTGATCTTTCGTTGTTCAGTTCCCACCTGGTGAGAACATGCGATTGTTTGGTTTTTCTGTTCTTGTGATAGTTTGCTAAAATGATGGTTTCCAGCTGCATCCATGTCCCTACAAGGGCCTTAAACTCATCCTTTTTATGGCTGCATAGTATTCCATGGTGTATATATTGCCACATTTTCTTAATCAATCTGTCACTGATGGACATTTAGGTTGATTCCAAGTCTTTGCTATTGTGAATAGTGCTGCAATAAACATGCGTGTACATGTGTCTTTATAGCAGCATAATTTATAATCCTTTGGGTATATCCCCAGTAATGGGATGGCTAGGTCATATGGTACATCTAGTTCTAGATCCTTGAGGAATCGCCATACTGTTTTTTCCATAATGGTTGAACTAGTTTACAATCCGCAACAGTGTAAAAGTGTTCCTATTTCTCCACATCCTCTCCAGCACCTGTTGTTTCCTGACTTTTTAATGATAAGCCATTCTAACTTTGGTGTGAGATGGTATCATTGTGGTTTTGATTTGCATTTCTCTGATGGCCAGTGATGATGAGCATTTTTCATATGTCTGTTGGCTGTATAGATGTCTTCTTTTGAGAAATGTCTGTTCATATCCTTTGCCCACTTTTGGATCGGTTGTTTTTCTTGTAAATTTGTTTGAGTTCTTTGTAGGTTCTGGATATTAGCCCTTTGTCAGATAGAGTAGATTGCAAAATTTTCTCCATTCTGTGGGTTTAGCATATTCCACTCTGATGGTAGTTTCTTTTGCTGTGCAGAAGCTCTTTAGTTTAATTAGATCCCATTTGTCAATTTTGGCTTTTTGCCCGTTGCTTTTGGTGTTTTTAGACATGAAGTCTTTGCCCGTACCTATGTCCTGAATGGTACTACCTAGGTTTTTCCTCTAGGATTTTGTAATTAGGTCTAACATTGAAGTCTCTAATCCATCTTGAATTAATTTTTCGTATAAGGAGTAAGGAAAGGATCAGTTTCAGCTTTCTACTTATGGCTAGCCAATTTCCCAGCACCATTTTATTAAATGAGAATCCTTTCCCCATTTCTTGTATTTTCTCAGGTTTGTCAAAGATCAGATGGCTGTAGATGTGTGGTATTATTTCTGAGGACTCTGTTCTGTTCCATTGGTCTATATCTCTGTTTTTTTGGTACCAGTACCATGCTGTTTTAGTTACTGTAGCCTTGTAGTAGGTTGAAGTCAGGTAAGCGTGGTCCTCAGCTTTGTTCTTTGACTTAGGATTGTCTTGGAGATCACGGGCTCTTTTTTGGTTCCATATGAACTTTAAAAGCAGTTTTTCCAATTCTGTGAAGAAGCCAGTATGGTAGGGGATGGCATTGAGATCTATAAATTACCTTGGGCAGTATGGCCATTTTTCACGATATTGATTCTTCCTATCCATGAGCATGGTATGTTCTTCCATTTGTTTGTGTCCTCTTTTATTTCACTTTGACGTTGGTTTTATGGTTCTCCTTGAAGGGTCCTTTACATCCATGTAGGTTGGATTCCTAGGTATTTGATTCTCTTTGGAAGCTTAATTGTGAATGGAAGTTCATTCATGAGTTGGCTCTGTTTTGTCTGTATTGGTGTATAAGAATGCTTGTGATTTTTGCACATTAATTTTGTATCCTGAGACTTTGCTGAAGTTGCTTATCAGCTTAAGGAGATTTTAGGCTGAGACAATGGGGTTTCTAAATATACAATCATGTCTCATCTGCAAACAGGGACAATTTGACTTCTTCTTTTCTAACTGAATACTGGTTGCTTTCTCTTGCCTAATTGCCCTAGCAGAACTGGCACTATGTTGAATAGAATTGGTGAGAGAGGGCATCCCTGTCTTAATGCCAGTTTCCGAAATTTTTCAGTTTTTGCCCATTCAGTAGGATATTGACTGTGGGTTTTGTCATAAATAGCTCTTATTTTTGAAATTTACGTTCCATCAATACTGAATTTTATTGAGCGTTTTTAGCATGAAGGGCTGTTGAATTTTGTCAAAGCCTTTTCTGCATCTATTAGAGACAATCATGTGGTTCTTGTCTTTGGTTCTGTTTATATGCTGGATTATGTTTATTGATTTGCGAATGTTAGACAATACTTGCATCCAGGGATGAAGCCCTTGATCATGGTGGATAAGCTTTTTGATGCCGTTGTTGAATCCGGTTTGCCAGTATTTGTGGGATTTTGCATCGATGTTCATCAGGGATATTGGTCTAAAAATTCTCTTTTTTTGTTGTCATCTCTGCCAGGCTTTGGTATCCAGGATGATGTTGGCCTCATAAAAATGAGTTAGGGAGGAGTCCCTCTTTTTCTATTGATTGGAATAGTTTCAGAAGGAATGGTACCAACTCCTCCTTATACCTCTGGTAGGAATTCAACAATGAATCCATCTGGTCCTGGACTTTTTTTTGGTTGGTAGGCTATTAGTAGTACCTCAATTTCAGGAAACCTGCTATTGGTCTATTCAGGGATTCAACTTCTTCCTGGTTTAGTCTTGGAAGAGTGTAAGTGTCAGAAATTATCCATTTCTTCTGATTTTTCCAGTTATTTGCGTAGAGGTGTTTATAGTATTCTCTGATGGTGGTTTGTATTTCTGTGGGGTCGGTGGTGATATCCCCTTTATCATTTTTTTAATTGCATCGATTTGATTCTTCTCTTTTCTTCTTTATTAGATACCTTTAGTGGTCTGTCAATTTTGTTGATCTTTTCAAAAACCAACTCCTGGATTCATTGATTTTTTTGGAGGGTTTTTGTGTCTCTATCTCCTTCAGTTCTGCTCTGATCTTAGTTATTTCTTGCCTTCTGCTGGCTTTGGAATGTGTTTGCTCTTGCTTCTCTAGTTCTTTTAATTGCGATGTTAGAGTGTCAATTTTTGATCTTTCCTGCTTTCTCTTGTGGGCATTTAGTGCTGTTTCCTCTACACACTGCTTTAAATGTCCAGAATTCTGGTATGTTGTATCTTTGTTCTCATTGGTTTCAAAAAGAACATCTTTATCTCTGCCTTCATTTCGTTATGTACCCATTAGTCATTCAGGAGCAGGTTGTTCAGTTTCCATGTAGTTGAGCGGTTTTGATTGAGTTTCTTAGTCCTGAGTTCTAGTTTGATTGCTGTGGTCTGAGAGACAGTTTGTTATAATTTCTGTTCTTGTACATTGCTGAGGAGTGCTTTACTTTATTATATGGTCAATTTTGGAGTAAGTACGATGTGGTGCTGAGAAAGAATGTATATTCCTGTTGATTTGGTGGAGAGTTCTATAGATGTCTATTAGGTCTGCTTGCTGCAGAGATGAGTTCAATTCCTGGATATCCTTGTTAACTTTCTGTCTCGTTGATCTGTCTAATGTTGACAGTGGAGTGTTGAAGTCTCCCCATTATTATTGTATGGGAGTCTAAAGTCTCTTTGTAAGTCTCTAAGGACTTGCTTTATGAATCTAGGTGCTCCTGTATTGGGTGCATATATATTTAGGATAGTTAGCTCTTCCTGTTGAATTGATCCCTTGACCATTATGTAATGGCCTTCTTTGTCTCTTTTGATCTTTGATGGTTTTAAAGTCTGTTTTATCAGAACTAGTATTGCAACCCCTGCTTTTGTTCTCCATTTGCTTGGTAAATCTTCCTCCATCCCTTTATTTTGAGCCTATGTATGTCCTGCATGTGAGATGGGTCTCCTGAATACAGCAGACTGATGGAGTCTTGACTCTTTATCAGTTTGCCAGTCTGTGTCTTTTCATTGGAGCATTTAGTCCATTTACATTTAAGGTTAAGATTGTTATGTGTAGAACTTGATCCTGCCATTATGATATTAACTGGTTATTTTGCTCGTTAGTTGATGCGAGTTTCTTCCCTGGCCTCGATGGTCTTTGTTTGGCATGTTTTGCAATGGCTGGTACCGGTTGTTCCTTTCCATGTTGAGTGCTTCCTTCAGGGTCTCAGCATAAGGCAGGCCTGGTGGTGACAAAATCTCTAAGCATTTGCTTATCTGTAAAGGATTTTATTTCTCCTTCCTTATGAAACTTAGTTTGGCTGGATGAAATTCTGGGTTTAAAATTCTTTTCTTTAAGAATGTTGAATCTTGGCCCCCTCTCTTCTGGCTTGTAGAGTTTCAGCCGAGAGATCTGCTGTGAGTCTGATGGAGGCTTCCCTTTGTGGGTAACCCGACCTTTCTCTCTGGCTGCCCTTAAGATTTTTCCTTCATTTCAACTTTGGTGAATCTGGCAATTATGTGTCTTGGGTTGCTCTTCCTAGAGTATCTTTGTAAGTTTATATTTCCTGGATTTGAATGTTGGCCTGCCTACTAGGTTGGGGAAGTTCTCTGGATGATATCCTGAAAGTGTTTTCCAACTTGGTTCATTTCCCCTCACTTTCAGGCACCCCAATCAGACGTGGGTGGTCTTTTTACATCCCATACTTCTTGCAGGCTTTGTTCATTTCTTTTTCTTCTTTTTCTTTTGGTTTCTCTTCTCCTTCATTTCATTCATTTGATCCTCGGCTGATACTCTTTCTTCCAGTTGATGGTCGGTTACTGGAAACTTGTGCATTTGTCGCGTATTTCTCGTGTCATGGTTTTCATCTTTCATTTCGTTTATGACCTTCTCTGCGTTAATTACTCTAGCCGTCAATTCTTCACTTTTTTCAAGATTTTTAGTTTCTTTCTTTAGATGCGTAATTTATCGCTGACTCTGAGAAATTTGCTGGACTGAAGCCTTCTTCATCTTATCTCGTCAAAGAGTCATTCTCCGTCCAGCTTTGATCCGTTGCTGGCGGTAAGGCGCAGCTCCTTTGGGGGAGATGCACTCTTATTTTTTGAATTTCCAGCTTTTCTGCCCTGCTTTTTCCCATGTGGTTTTATCTGCCTCTGGTCTTTGATGATGGTGATGTACTTTGATGGGGTTTTTTGGTGTAGGTGTCCTTCCTGTTTGATAGTTTTCCTTCAACAGTCAGGACCCTCAGCTGTAGGTCTGTTGGAGATTGCTTGAGTCCTCCAGACCCTGTTTCGGTATCAGCAGCAGAGGCTGCAGAGAATAGATGTTCTGAACAGCGAGGTGTACCTGTCTGATTCTTGCTGGAAGCTTCCTCTCGGGGTGTACTCCACCATGAGTGTGGGAGTGTCAGACTGCCCCGAGTGGGGGATGTCTCCCATTTAGGCTACTCAGGGTCAGGGACCCATTTAGGTGACAGTCTGTCCCTTCTCAGATCTCAGCCTCCGTGTTGGGAGATCCAGTGCTCTCTTCAAAGCTGTCAGACAGAGTCGTTTGGGTCTGCAGACGTTTCTGCTTTGTTTTTTTTTGTTGTTGTTGTTTGTGTGGCTGTGCCCTGTCCCAGAGGTGGAGTCACCACAGAGACAGGCAGGTTTCCTTGAGCCTGTGAGGCTCCACCCAGTTGGGCTTTAGCAGCTTTGTTTACCTACTTAAGCCTCCCAGCAATGGTGAGCCCCTCCCCAGCCTGGCTGCTGCCTTGCCGGTAGATCACAGACTGCTGTGCTAGCAATGAGGGGAGGCTCCGTGGGCGATGGGACCCTCCTGGCCAGGTGTGGGATATGATCTCCTGGTGTGCCTGTTTGCTTAAAGCGCAATATTGGGTGGGGAGTTACCCGATTTTCCAGGTGTTGTGTGTCTCAGTTCCCTGGCTGGAAAAGGGATTCCCTTCCCCTTGCGCTTCCCAGGTGGCGTGCCTGCAGCCCTGCTTCGCTCTCGCTGGTCGGGCTGCAGCAGCTGACCAGCACCGATCGTCCGGCACTCCCCGGTAGGATGAACCCGAGTACCTCAGTTGAAATGCAGAAATCCACCGGTCTTCTGCCAATGGCTCGGCTGGGTTGGAGACTGGAGGTGTTCCTATTCGGCCATCTTGCTCCGCCCCCTCCGGTTTTGCTTCTTACTTGATTTGTGATTGCTTGTGTGTTTATTGGATAAAGAGGTAGTGGTTGTTCCTGAAATTCAAAATCATGATCCATCATCTGTCATCTTCTGGGTAACATGTGACCAAAGTTCTAAAGTCTTCAGGATACGACCAGCTGAAGATAAAAATAGGAATAATTTTAGAACTCAGGAAAAGGCCCTAAATATGGTCGATATTTTGAGTACTTTTAGCCACATAGAGTGCAGATGCGACTAACCTAAATACTTGTGAGAACTACAGTACAATTTCCAGGAAATAAGTAGATGAGAATAATAAATTAGGCCTTTACTTTAGGAGGTGGTGGTGAACCAGAAAAGGGGCCTGCAGGTACACAAAACAAAAGCTGCTAAAACAGAAATTGTTCACACAAGAATATATTCAGTCTACTGCAGTTTTAAGTCATGAACAACCGTAAAGAATTAAGGGAAATGCCTCTCTAAAAAATAGATTGGCTGCAAAACTAGGGGAATATTTGAAAGAATATTTGCATTGTTAAGAAGATTTACTTTATGAGTACGTTTACAGAGTTAGAATAAGTAGGAAGGAATAATCTGTCACTGAAATGTCTGCAAGGAAATTTAAGTAATGATTGAATTTAGGTGGGGATAATGAACTGCAGAGTGGGTACTGAAAAAAAAAATTTGTTTCATGGAAGGCAAATCAAAAAAATTACCCATAATTCCCAGGCAAAAAAGAAGTGCTAAAAATGACGAGTGAAAAAAATAAGAGATGAGGATAGTTCCAGGAAATCTACAAAACGAGAATTGTAGAAAAAGAGAACACAGGTACAGTGAGTCTAAATCTCAAACATTAAAAAACCCAACCAGCCAAATAATTAAATCTAAAAATCAAAAAGACCAACAATTAGTGTTGCCAAATTAAATAAGACAAACATATTAGTAAAACATTTATATTTCAAGGATGAAGAAATTATCTTTCAGTACTGTGGATTTTCAGATAAACAGGTTGCCAAAAATGAAGAAAAATCTCTCAAATAAATTAAAGTCTTTGAAAATAACAGTAAAACAATATAGGGAGCCTTGCTAAATCTATTCTTGGAGAACTATTTTTCTGAATGCTTTTGTTATTAAGGAAGAACAGAAATTGTTGAACTACTTGATAAATAATAATTTTAAAAAATTCTAAGCCTGAGCATAGTGGCTCACTCTTGTAATTCTAGCACTTTGGAAAGCCAAAGAAGGCAGGAGTATTGCTTGAGCCCAGAAGTTTGAGACCAGCCTGGACAACATGGTGAGACCCCATCTCTACAAAAAGTTTAAAAATGAGCCAGGCATTTTGGTGTGCACCTGTGGTCCCAGCTACTTGAGAGGCTGAGATTGGAGGATCGCTTGAGTCTGGTATGTTGAGGCTGTAGTAAGCTGTGATTGTGCTACTGCAGTCCAGCCTGAGTGACAGAGTAAGGCCTTGTCTAAAAAAAAAAAAAAAAATCTAAGTACAAAAGCAATGAATATTCTTGTTCCTGTTTTTGACATTTCCTTTTCTTATTTTTTGCAGTGTATCTGAGAAAGATTCCATGAAGTGGAATTTCTAGGTTAAAGGATAAATTTGTATGGATTCTTGATAGATATTGCCAACTTCCTCTCAGAGAAGGTGCATCACTTTGCAATGTCATTGACACCATTGGTAACAGGCTCTTTTTTCAGAGCTTCCTCAACAGACTGTATTGCAAAGCCTTTGGATTTTTGCCTATCTGATGGGTGAAGAGTAGATGGTAGCATGTTATAGGAGCTCATTATTCATGAGCCAATGTGAGTTTTTATTCCCCACATCTTTAAGGATCAATTTGCATTCTTTTCGGTGAACTATGAACTTTTATATCTCTTAGTACAATTAGAAAAAATTATTGTTTGAGGATAGTGTATCTATCTGAGGAACTTAGAGAATCATCTGGAAATCCATTAGAAGAAATAAGAGCTTTTAGTAAAAAAGATTATATACACAATAAATGCACACAAATGAAGATCTTTATAACAGTAATTTATACTCGGAATATATAATAAAATGTATTAGATTTGCATTAACAATTAAAAAACTCACCTACATGATCCTAAAGGAAATTTGTATTTTTAAAATAATGGAAACCTTAATGGAGACATAGAATACTTAACTCTGATATAGAAACCCATATTTCTAAATGGTAAAGTTTAGTATTCTGAAGATGTGAAATCTTTCCCAATTAATTTGTAGCTTTAAATGAATTTTAATCAACATCCCAGAGGAATTCATTTTTTCCCTTGTAGCAAAATCTGATGCTCATTTGAAAGAATGATACAGAAAGTTGATTAAATTTTCTAAAAGCAGCGTAATTAAATGAGACTTGTTGCCAGTTTTTAGGTTCTTCTGAAGTTATAGCAATTTACACAGTATGATTGTAAACCAAGAAGAAATATGTAGACCAACAGACAAATCAGATAAATAGACCCAAGTATTTGATGTGTTGGAGGGGCCACTTCAAATCAAGGGGACAATTTTTTGGCTGTGTGCTTTCAGGTGGGAATTTTATTTTTCTCAAAAGTGGAGGGACACTACAAACATAAGACTGAATATACCTCAGGCAGTCAGGAATATTAAGGGGCCATATAACTAAGGTGTTGAAACATAACTTTCCTTATTTCTTCATAAATGATACTAGTTCAATTTGTACATCCTTATTTCTTTTGATAGCAAAAAAACCTTTAAATTTGCCATGTTAAAACAACTCAGTCTCTTCTGGTGTTACATTATCCTTACCTTCTCTCTGGGGATGATCTGAGTTCTGGGATGTGTGGGATGTGGGTGTGCAGTTGTCGTGTGCCAGCTTGGCCTCAGAGGAGGGGCGTGTGGTCCTTGCCAGTGCTCTTTTCTCACCCTAACAAGCTTCCAGGTCTTTGCTGTGTCACCACTGTACTGCCACCGATGTCCATACTTTCATGGTTTACTGCTTGTACAGTTAACAGTGTATCCTTTACAAGTATCCTCTTGTCATTCCTGAAAGTCATCTTCTAGTTCACCCACTCTCTCATCCATATCTTCACCCATCCTTGGGTATTCATGCGAAGCTTACAGAAGTTCTTTTCTACCATCCTCATGTGTACCACACTGGTTGCATGCCTGTGGCCTTCTGGCTGTAGTTTTTGTCTGGCCTGCGACCTAAGAATATGTTTTTAATTTTGTATTTGTTGAAAACTAATCTCACAAAAATCATATGACACGCAAAAATTACATGAAATTCAAATTTCTGAGTCCACAAATAAAGTGTACCAGAACACAGCCTGGCCCGTGTGTTTGCACGTCATCTACGACTGCCTCCTCATTACAGTGGCAGAGTCAAATAGCAACAGAGGCGAAAATACTTACTGTTCGGCTCTTTGCAGACAGTTTGCCAAACCTTGGTCTATAGGACTGTGTGAGACCATACTCAGGTTCTCTGCCTTTATCTTTTCACCCAGCTCTGCTGCTCTGCCACTCTGTTGGCCTGGTTAGGTTGAGGGGGCAGGGAGTCCATGAAGGGCTCTTTAGTCTTCTTGGGCTCTACCACGGGAAAAGACGTCTCATCTCTCTGTTTTGTACAATTTCTCTGGGATTGCTGCCATCTTCCCACTAAGGTCATGGCCTGGCTGAAGTACAGGGTAAAAACAAGAGTTAGAAACCTCTTGTCTGTCTTTAAGGTATCTTTTACTCTCTCTCTCTCGTCAAATTTTCCCTTACCTCATCCCAGAAAGGGTTATTTCCACGCTGTGCGGTGAGAAAATTGTATTAGTTGTTATAAACTCTTCTTTGAGATACCGCTCCAACTTTGAAATTAAAAAGAAAAAGAGAAAAACCTTTTTCTAGTGCTCAGCTCTTGCAATCAAAAGGCAAGGATTTCCAGACTTTGTTATTGTTGGGCTCTTTTATGTCCTGATTTTTTTGGGGCAGGCTATTCTAGAATGGGTCCAGTTTTAATGGGGGCACCGGTCTCTAGGTTAAAACAAAACACATACTTATGCATGTATACATACACATGTATATGTCTCTCTCTCACTTTACTCTCTCTCTATATTATATATGTATACATAGAAAAAAGTATATAGGAATATATATAGAGAGAGTGAGAGAAATTTATATATATGTATATAGAAAGAAGGGGAAAGGCAACATTTATTAGTTCAAAATATTTCCCTGATATATATTAATCATATATTAATCACATTTCCATTTACATCCTGTAGACACCAGTGAATCTTGTTATATTAATAAAAATCTTGAAATAACCTAGTAACAGTTGCAGCATGAGCATGTGACATTTTGTTACTGTTTGAAGGTTGTATAAATGAGTTCCAAGTGGCAACCTCTAAAAACTCATTTGGGAAAGAGGCATTGTTTTTCTCTAAGAAAATGTGTTATTGTTTTAAAAATAACAATATATTCTAATGCACATTAAAGGGACATGAAACCACATCAGGTGAAACTTTATCTCCAACTTGTGCTAATCATGAGAAGTGTGGTAAGATAATTAGCATCTGTTGCCTCTGACTATGACACACCTCCTCCTAGGCTCATATGAGAAACAAGTTGACATATTAGTTAGAGAAAGTTGTGCCATATAACAGCAAGAAATAATAAAAAAAATATTAAAAACAGAACCTCTTGAAAAATAATTTTCTTTCTTTTTTGGTGGGGGGGGGGCGGTCTTGCTCTGTCACTCAGGTTGGAGTGCAGTGGTGCAATCTCAGCTCACTGCAGCCTTGGTCTCTTGGGTTCAAGTGATTCTCATGTCTCAGCCTCCTGAGTATCTGGAATTACAGACATGCACCACCACACCTGGCTAATTTTTGTAGTTTAGTGGAGATGCAGTTTCACCATGTTGGCCAGGCTGGTCCCATCTCAGCCTCCCAAAGCGCTTGAATTACAGGCATGAGCCACCATGCCCGGTGACAAATGAGTTAATTTTCTTAGAGAAAGTGAAACTCCATCTCTACTGAAAATAAAATAAAATAAAATAAAATAAAATAAAATAAAATAAAATAAAAAGCTGGGCGTGGTGGCAGGGCCCCTGTAATCCTAGCTACTTGAGAGGCTGAGGCAGGAGAATTGCTGGAACCTGGGAGGCAGAGGTTGCAGTGAGCCAAGATCACGCCACTGCACTCCAGCCTGGGTGACAGAGCAAGACTCTGTCTCAAAGAAAAACAAAGAAAAGAAAACGTATTAACATAAATTTCAGATGGCTTAAAGAGTTAAAAGTAAAAAATAAAACAAAAAAAGCAAGAGTGGCAGCATAGAAAGACTGGAAAGAATGACATAAAAAAGCCAGAAAGAAGATTGGATGGCTGCTTAGCAAAAGATATACTGTGTGCCTGTGTAAATACCCAGAACTTCTGTAGGACAAGAAATAAACACCATAAAATTCAAATTCAAACAATAAACCAGGAAATATATTTTCAGCCAAGGAGTAATTTTAAAATAAAAAGAATTCTTAAAAACCATTGAAGAAAATGATTACCTTAATGGAAAAAAATGGGCAAAGGATATGAAAAGAAATAGAAATTTACAGAACAATATACATTATGACTGGAGAATATATATAGGCCTTCATCTTCACTAGCAATCAAAAAGTTACGTCTTGAAAAGCAACATGTACTTATTTGCTTATCAAATTAGCACAGGATTTCTAAAAGTTTATCTTAATTGGCATGATCATATATTGCTTAAGGAAATAAAAAGTTATCTTTCTGATGGACTGTTTGCCAGTATGTGTGAGAATTTTAAAAAGGCTGATACCAGTTTCACAAGTACAAGCTATGAACCATCTGTCTGCATAAGAATTGCTTGTGGGACTTACTAAAAAATGCATATTGTCTGAGACCTAATGATTCCAAACACTTGGGGCGGAGTGGCAGGTAAATCTGTAATTTGTAGGTATATCAAGAACACAATGGTGAGATTCATAGAAACCAGTGTATGGAATTGCTAGTTGCCCTAAACCCAATTATTCTCTTTAACAATAAACAATCCCCCTGCACACACACATTATTCTATTTTTATATCTTTGTAAAAGTGAAAAATTAAGATCAATCTAAATGTACAAGATAGACATAGTTAAATAAAACATGTACATTTGTATAATAGGTACTATATGTATACACAATAGAATTGTTTCTCAAAAATACATGATACTAGAAATGCCCATGATACAATTGAAATTTAGTTTCAAAAAGGGCATAAACCTTTATGTATTGTGTTAATTTAAGTTCATAAACCATGCATTTATACAGATAAGAGAATTAACTAAAATATTCACGTTGTGTCAATATAATTTTTTCCAAATTTATTTTTTTTTGTATTTTCTAATGTTTCTGTCTTCAAAACTATAGTTTTAAATATAAAATCATAAATTGGCATTTTCACAAAAAGTGTTATTTAAAACAGGCTAGAGCTCTTTTTACGGAAAAAAAATGAGATGTGGAACATTTTAGTGGATCCTGCAGTGCAAGGAGGTCTCACTATCATCTTCCTGGGGTATAGGTAATAGTAATATGTGCTTAATTCTTCATTCACCCTCATACTCTGCTACCTTTAAGCAGAACTCTTCCATCAACCTTACAAATCATAAGTGTTGTAATTATACTGCTTGTGCATGTTTAAATGTGTATGCTGAGATATTGGAAGATTACATTTTGGTCTATTCACCACCTCATCTATTCTAAGTTCATCTTATAAGACAAGGTGTACAATTAAGTGTACACCTGATACGTAACTATGCACCCTGGACAGCTAAAATATATACTCCTTGCTTGCTGAAAATTTACCTTATTAAATAATCTAGCCTGATGACATCCTTGATAGAAAAGTTTGTGTAATTACTCAGTTTATTCTCGACTCATCCTCATAGACCGGTGCTTCTCAACATTGGTTCATGATAAATTCACCTGGAAACTTAAATATCTGTACAACCACCCTAGACAAATTGGGTCAGAATCTTTGGGGAAAGAGTCTTTAATTAATTTTTAATTGTGATAAGAATATGTAACATGAGATTACCCTCTGATTAAGTTTTATGTGCGCAGCACACTATTGTTAACTATAGGCACAATGTTGTACAGCAGGCATCGAGAACTTATGCATCTTGTACAACTGAAACTTTATTCTCATTGATCAGCAACTCCACATTCCTCCCCACCTCCAGCCCTTGGTAACCAGCATCTACACTCTGTTTCTATGAATTCAACTATTTTAGGTATATAGTTAAAATCTTCTGTATTTGAACTTCTGTGATTAGGTTATTTCACTCAGCATAGTGTCCTCCAACTTCATACGTGCCACATATAATGGGTTTCCTTTTTATAAAGCTGAATAGTATTCTGTTGTATGTATATGCCACATGGTTTTTTTTTTTTTTTTTTGAGGGGACGGAGTCTCACTCTGTCGCCCAGGCTGGAGTGCAGTGGCGCGATCTCGGCTCACTGCAAGCTCCGCCTCCTGGGTTCACACTATTCTCCTGCCTCAGCCTCCCAAGTAGCTGGGTCTACAGGCACCCGCCACCATGCCCGGCTAATTTTTTGTATTTTTAGTAGAGATGGGATTTCACTGTGTTAGCCATGATGATCTTGATCTCCTGACCTCGTGATCCTCCCACCTTGGTCTCCCAAAGTGTTGGGATTACAGGCGTGAGCCACTGTGCCTGGTCGTATATGCCACATTTATGTATATTCATTTATTGATGAACATTTGTTTCCATATCTTGGTTGTGAATATTGTAAATTACACTACAATGAATATGAGCATTCTAATAACTCTTCAGAATCCTTATTTCAATCTTTTGGATATATACCAGGAAGTAGGATTGCTGGATCGTATGGTAGCTCTGTTTTAAAATTTTAAAAGAACCTTATTACTGTTTCTATAGTGCTGTACCATTTTAGATTCCTGCTAACAGTGCACAAGGATTCCAAGTTTTCCAAATCCCACCAGCACTTATTATCTTTTAAAAAATGATAATAGCCGTCCTAACAGGTGTGAAATAATATCTCATTATGTTTTTGATTTGCATGTCCCTAATGATTCGTGATGCTGAGAATCTGTTCATATACCTTTTGGCCATTTGTACAACTTATTTGAAGAAATGTCTTTTCAAGTCCTTTGGCTATTTAAAAAATCAAGTTTCTTTTTTTTTTGGCTTTGAATTGTAGTAGTTCATTATATTTGTAGAATATTAACCCCTTATTATATATGTAGTTGCAAATATTTCTTTCCATTTTATAAATTACATTTTTCATTCTGTTGTTTTTTAAAATTTTCTGTGTAGAAGCTCTTTAGTTTGATGTAGTCCCACTAGTCTATTTTTGCTTTCATTGCTTGTGCCTTTGGTGTCATATCCAAGAAATCATTGACTGGAAAAATTTTGCTTTTGTCTTACGTTTTCTTCTAGGAGTTTTATCGTGTCAGTTCCTTTAAGTCTTTAATCCATTTTGAGTTTACTTTTGTGTATGGTATATGAAAAGGGTGCAATTTCATTCTTTTGCTTCTGGATATTCAGTATTTCTGACATCATTTGTTGATGAGACTATCTTTTCCCTGTGTATTCTTGGCATCTGGTCAAAGATCAGTTTCTGTATATGTCTGCATTTATTCTTGGGCTTTCTATTCTATTCTATTGGTGTATACATTTCTTTTTGTCAGTACCATACTGTTTTGGTTACTGTAGCTTTGTAATTTATTTTAAAACCAGGAAGTGTGATGCCTTTAACCTTATTCTTTCTCAGTATTGCTTCTGAGTATTTTTGTGGCATCTTATGGATTTTAGGACTTTTTTCTATTTCTGTAAACAAATGACACCAGCAGTTTGATAAAGATTGGATTAAATATCTAGATTGTTTTTTAGACATTTTACTAATATTAAGTCTTCCAATCCATGACCATGAGATGGCTTTCCATTTCTTTGTGTCTTCTTTAATTCCTTTCATCAATGTTGTGTAGTTTCCAGTTAATAACTCTTTAATCTCCTTGTTTAAATTTATCTCTAAGCATTTATTTATTTTGTTGTTATTGTGAATAGAATTGTTCTTGTAATTATTTTGGATTGTTTATTGTTAGTATATAGACATGAAATTGATTTTTGTATGTTGATTTTGTATTATGAAATTTTATTTAATTTGGTTATTCTAAGAGTATTTTTGTGGTGTCTTTAGGGTTTTCTAGGTATAAGACTATATCATCTGCAAACAGAAAATTTTACTCCTTATATCAGGATTTAGGTAATTTTTATTTATTTTTCTTGTCTAATTGCTCTGGCTAGTACTTTCAGTACTATGTTAAATAGAAGTGGTGAGTGTGGGAATCCTTGCCTTGTTCTTGATCTTAGAGGAAAAGATTTCAGTTTTTCACTGTTGAATATGAAATTAGCTGCAGGCTTTCTATTTATGGCCTTTAATGTTGGGGTAAATTCCTTCTGTATGTAGTTTGTTGAGAGTTTTTATCCAGAAAGGATGTTGAATTTTTTCAAATTCTTTTTGTGCATCTCTTGAAATGATTGTGATTTTTGTCCTTCATTCTGTTAATGTGGTATACCACATTATTGACTTGAGCATGTTGAACCATCCTGGCATCCCAAGGATAAATGCCACTTGGTCATAATATATGATCCCTTTAATGTTCTATTGATTTATGTTTGCCAGTATTCTGTTGCAGATATTTGCATCTATGTTCACAAGGGATATAGACTTGTGGTTTCCTAGACTATTAACAGATTTTTCGGAGACATTTTTCAGGACAAAAGGAAGTTGGATAACATATTTAAAATCATGAAAGACAAAAACTGCCAACTACTAAAAACTATATCCAGTAATCTCTTCTTCAAAAAAGAAGGGGAGATAAAGACTTTCCAAAACAAACAAGAGCTTAGAGAGTTCATTGCCCCTGCACTTAAGAGGAATGCTACAGGAAATTCTTTAAGTTGAAAAAAAGGTTGCTAAGTAGCAACACAAAAGCATATGAAAGTATAAAACTCATTGGTAAAGTTTAGTATGTATACAAACACAGAATACTGTAATACTGCAATGGTGGTATATAAATCACTTTTAATTCTAGTATAAAAATAAAAAATAAGTATTGATAACTGTAACTACAACAATTTGTTATTGGATACACAATATAAAACAATATAGATTATGATATAAATAACATGAAGTGTTGGAGGGAGGAAGTAAAAGTGCAGATTTTTTGTATAGGATTGAAGTTAAGTTGTTACTGGCTTAAAATAGACTTTCTAACTGTAAGATATTTTATGTAAGCCTCATGGTAACCACAAAGAAGATATGTATAAAATCTACACAAAAGAAAAAGAGAAGGAATCAAAGCTTATTAATACAAAAAGTCAACAAATCACAAGGGAGAAGACAACAAGAGAGAAAAAGATACACAAAAGAACTACAGGACAGATGGAAAACAGTTAGCGAAATGATGATAGTAAGTTCTTACCCATAAATGAAAAAGTTGATCTCACAGAAGTAGAGAGTAGAATAATGGTTACCAGAGGCTGGGAAGGGAATGGAGGAAGGGCAGATGGAGAAAGGTTGTTTAACAGTATCATTGTTATAAGGAATATGTTCTAGTATTCTACAGCACAGTAGGTTGACTATTGTTGACAATAATTTATTGTATATTACAAAAGAGCTAGAAAAAAATTTTTGAATGTTAACACAGAGAAATGATAAATATTTGAGGTGATGGATACGCAAATTACCTTAATTTGATAATTACACATTGTATACATGCATCAAAATATTACATATACCTCATAAATCTATACTGTTGTTATAAGTCAATTAAAAATAGCTAAATATCACCAAAATTTTGAGGAATATACTTTAAACAGAATGCATTTTATGATATACATTTGTCAAAACCCATAGAAATGTACACCACAAATAAACCTTAAAGTATAAATTTTAGTTAATGATGATGTACATTGTTGATTCAACAATTTTAACAATTGCACTGAACTAATGCAGGATGTTAATAATAAGGGAAACTATTTGGAGGAGTGGGAGAGGGTATGTGAAAGCTCTACCTTTTGCCCAATCTTTCTGTAAATCTAAAATGTTTCTATAAATAAAGTCTCTAAAAACAAAACAAACAAAATATAAATGGATTAGATTTCCCAACGAAAAGACATAGAGTGGTTGAATGAATAAAAAGATTAGATCAAACTGTATGCTGTTTATAAGAGACTCACTTTAAATTTAACAACATACATGGGATAAAAGTGAAGGAATAAAACAATGATATTCCATGCAAGTGGTAACCAAAAGAGAGCAGGGGTGTCTACACATAGACAATATAGACTCTAAATCAAAAACTGTAACAGGAGACAAAGAAGTTGAATACATAATGATAAAGGAAAAGGTCAATTAATCAGGAAGATGTAATAATTATAAATATATATGCATCTAACATCAGAGCACCTATATAAGAGCTATGTATATAAATCTAAATATATATCAGCAAACATTGACATAGCTGAAGGGAGAAACAGAAATATAATAATAGTAGAATACTTTAATCACCACTTTCAATAACAGATAGATTATCTAGACCAAAAATTAACAAGGAAACAGCAAACTTGAACAAAGCTATGCACCAAATGGACCTAATAGAAATATGCAGAACATTCCACCCAGCATGGAATGTACATTCTTCTCAAGCACACACAGCAGGATTGATCATATGTCTGGGCTTAAACAAATCCCAACAAATTTAAGAAAAATTGAAATTATACCAAGTATCTTTGCTAATCACAATAGAATGAAACTGGAAATTAAAAAGAAAAGGGAAAATGGAAAATTCACAGATATGTAAAAATTAAACACCACGCTCTTTTTTTGAAAAGATAAACAAAATAGACCAACCCTTAGCTAGATTAAAAAAAAGAGAAAAGACTAAAACAAATAAAATCGTATATGAAAGAGGAGACATTGCAACTGATGCTGTAGAAATATAAAGGATTATAAGAGACTACTATGCACTATCTGCCAACAAATTGGATAACCCAGAAGAAACGAATACATTTTTTTGAAATGTACAACCTATCAAGACTAAATCATGAAGAAACAAAATTGGAATGGACCAATCATGAATAAAAATATTGAATCAGTAATAAAAAAATCTCCCAACCAAGAGATGCCCAGGACTAGATAGCTCCATAGCTAAATTCTACCATTTAAATAATTTACACCAAGCCCTCTTAAATTCTTCCAAAAAAATTGAAGAAGGAATACTTCCAAACTTATTGTATGAGGCCAGCCCTATCTTGATACCAAATCTAGTCAAAGACATTGCAAGAAAAGAAAACTACAGGCCAATAGCCCTGTTTGTTTTTAATAATCTCCCCTAAGTGTTTGCAGTAAGAGTTGGGATCTTTTCATTTACATAAATGTGTTAATGGCCCAGGATTTGAGATTGGATAAATGGAAACAACTAAGTGTCTATTTGCTAAGTACAGCAGAAAGTTAAATATTAGGTCAACCTAGAAAGCCTATGATGATATTTCTGTATTAGGACTTCTTTATAAGCCTCCTCTATGAGAATCAAAGCCTGCAAGAATGAGAAGCAGTTAGTGAGAGAGGTAGGAATAGAGCATGTTTAGTCAAGAGCATGTTTGACAAAGGCATATACCTATGGGAAACTTTGGAGGAAATGAGGTCAAAGGGGTTAGTTAAACTTGAAGGAGAGGAAGTCAAAGGGGTTAGTTAAACTTGGGGAAGATGGGGTCAAAGTGGTTAGTGGGGAGCCAGATAAACAGGTGAGTTATGTTATGCCCTGTAACTCTTATTTAGACAGCAACTGGGAAGCCATTGAGGTGTGTCAAATGGAAGAGTTCAGTAATTGTATTAAGGTTGCACCAGTGGCAATATGAAGATCAGGTGTGCTGGGGACAAGAATGGAATCACCAAGACCAGTCAGGAAGCTAAGGCACACAGTAAGTGAGAGATGATTAGCTTGATTACAGAGGTAGTGGTGTAGGTGGAGAGAAGAGGCAAATTTGAGAATTATTTCTTAAATTATTTCTCAGGTCCAGATTTTCATTTTTGAGTTATTCTCTATCCATTTAAGAGAACGGGGGCTGAAATAATACTTCTCATTTGATAGATGTCTAACCGAAAACACCAAGACAGAAGGCTACATGACTATCTCAAGGTCATGGAAAGAACATGGCCAAGGAAAATGCAAACAGATTGGCAAAAACATACCAAGGGGTCACCTTTCACTGGCCACCAGACAGCACTAGAAATATCTCACTGTCACGTTATTTAATTCATTTTTCTTCATAACCTCATATGTATTTGATTTAAAGTCCTGTCTTAAGTAAAATGTATTTCTCCCCTCTTTCTCCAAAGCTCAAGGTGTTTTCAGGCTGTTTGCTTTCTCCAAAGCAGCACCATGAGCTTATTCAAAACGTAGTTAAGAGGAAATTGATCTGATTATTTACTGTTTTTGGTGAACAATTTAAAACATTCAAATCCATTTTTAAAAACTTCCATGAACTTCTCCATCTAGTACAAACACTTTCAAACAAGAATATGGGGATAGTTGACCAGAGTGTCATAAATTAGTGCCATAAATCAGTTGTTATAAATTGGTGACCAAGAGGATCTGACTTCCAAGGTCAAGCCATACTGTATTTAATAACTCTGTGGGTTTGGACAAGTCAATGAGCTGTTTTTGGGCCTAAGTATCATCTGTAAGATAAATCTCCTGCTGTGAAGATTAGACAAAATGAGCCCTGTAAAGTTGGACAGAACTTTGCACAATGCTTGGGACAACACTGGCGCCCAAAAAGGGGCTAATTAATTGTAATCAGTAGAAATGTAGAAGGTAGAAGAGGGTAGAGGTAACAAAGATGGTTTCATGCATCTTCCACTGACAGACAAATGACTTGGTGTGAAAACTTGTTCTCAATGTGAAGAATGCTGCAATTTGAAGAAAACATTTTGTCGAAATACATTTTAAGAGAGAAATGGTAAATGGTATAGTGAAGTGGAGGGAGCATCAGGAAAAACCTGTGTTCTAACCTCTTTATGCTTCTATGTCTGAGATATGCCTTTACAACGTTTGCCTTGTTATTTGTCTTGGTTTTCCTGAATTTGTGAGCCAATGCCTTCAACGTGTATGGGTTTTGAAGGTTCTTTGTTCTTTTGAGGATGGAGCCTGTGGCACGCTGATAAATGGCCCCTCAAAGATGTCTATGTTCTAATCTCTGGAACCTGTGCCTATGTGGTGAAAAAGCCTTTGCAGATGAAGTTAAAGAGCACAGGAAGTGAGATCACGTCACTGCACTCCAGCCTGGGCAACAGAGTGAGACTCCATCTCAAAAAAAAATTACATAAATAAAAATAAAAGCACAAGAAGCATTGATTATACTGTATTATCCAGGTGTGTAATCACAAGGGTCTTTATAAGAGGGAGGCAGGAATGTCAGAGGGAAAGAGACATGGAAGATGCTACACAGCTGGCTTGAAGATTGAGGAAGGGGACATGAGCATGCAGAGAATGCAGGTGGCCTCCATAAGCTGGAAAAGGCAAGGAAATGGATTTTACCCGAGACCCTCTAGAAATCACGCAGTTCTGGCAACACTGTGATTTTAGCCCTGTGAGAACTGTCTTGAAATTCTGACCTTCAGAACTGTAAGATGATAAAGCTGTAGAGTTAGATGACACTATGTTTGCGGTATTTGTTACAGCAGCAATAGGAAACTAATACTGAACTGAATCATCTTAATAGTGAGAGTTGTAAATTTCACCAACAGCAGTGCTCAAACAAATAATCCAAATGAGCAGGTGCAAGGATGGCAGTGGGTAATGTGGGGGTCTGTGGCAAGAGCAGCTTATGCTCCAGTTAATCATCAGTACATAGGAATGCTGCTAGAGTTCTGATTTTTTGAGGAGCTGAGAAATCTGGATTTTTAAAACCATGAGTTCCTCTGTTTTTTGTGTATTGGCAGCTAATTCAATGTTTTAAAAATATTGAGCAAGTGAATCAATCCACATCTAGGAAGAGGTCTTGCATTGGAGAGTATTTTAATTGTGTGATAGTTTATCTGTGATGTTTTGGGGTTTTTTAATTTGTTTGTTTTGGTGATTTGTTACCAGCTTCTTTGCGAATGGGTATATCTGTTGGTCTCTTAAATGTATGTGGTCCTCTGTCAGTGGGAATCAGTAGGATTTCCTTTAGAAACTAGAGAAAACAAATGTATATATTTGACCTTAGTTTCCTTAGCAAATACTTGGCATTTACTTGTTTGGAAAATAGAATAAGCCATTAGATCATTTTGTGCTATAACAAACACACACGGAGACTCAGCAAGGATTAAAGTACAATTGTGGTTCATCACCCCCAAAACAGTGATTTTATGTATCCTACAGAGGAGATCTTACGATTATAATGATCTTGTACTCATTGGCAAAATGAGACAAAAATTAATCATCTGTTTTTCCTTGTGTCCCTTCTTTGTTTCCCCGTCGTTCCTGTCTTGGTCTTGCCTCTTTGTAATTCTGTCATCTTTTTTCTTCTATCGTGTTTTTCTTCCTCTGTGTTTCTTTCGTTTTCTCATTATATTTATGCCACTCACCCTTTTTCTTTCATTATTTAGAGTTGTTCTTACATTTAACAGCACTTGTTTTTATTTCACCCAAGAAGCTTGTGCCCTTGTTCAGAACTATTCAACAATAAGTAAAGCTTACCTTTCTTCATGAATGGTAGAAATTTATTGCAGATTTATTGCAGAAAATTTCCACTTTATTAAGCTGACAGATTTTGCTTGAAGGCATACTACCCTGTGAAATTCTAAATTTGATTTAAAGGTCAGAGGAAAAGCCTGGCATCTACAATCTGCCTTTGAATTGTTTTTGTAACACTAAATAGAGTTTACAAGGAGAGGAAATTGCAATTGGTCAGCAGAAGACATGCCAATCACAGCTTCTCTCAATAAACTCTTTGCCTTTAACCAAGCTAAGAGAGGAAGAAAATGATGAGATTAACATGATCTTGTGGAACGTATGAAATTTCAGGTTCAATTAGGTGTACCAACTGGATGAACTACTTTGCGGGAAGAGAGGGAAACACACTATTTCTTTGAAGGCTGGAGAGAAACCTTAATTACAGTTGTCAACCACAAGGGTATTTGCATTTGCATACATAAAGTAACTTTCTAAAAGGATATATGTGTGTGTGTATATATATATGATAAGCTTTATTTTTGTTTGTTTCTGAATACATAATAGCTTAACTCGCTGCTAGTGATAAACATAGGTAATTTATTTCCAAATGCTTTCTGTTACCACAGCAAAAATATATTACCTTCTTAATTGAAATTATTTTGTACATAATCAAGTTGTACATTTTAGCAGTAGGGCAGCTTAATGAAAATTTTAAATTTACTGTGTTAATCCTTTAAAATGTGCAAACTTTAGTTATCTGATAATGAATTCTTGGTAATGGTGTGAAAGAGAGAATAAAGCAAACATCTAAAACTTCTAAAAGCTGTTAACATCAGGGTTGTCAGAAATCAGGAATAAGACTAAAATATGAATGCAAAATTGTCTAATATTGTTTTGATGGTTGTGGAATAACCACTTTTGGTGACCATTGTACTTCTTTCTACTAAAAGGTAACTCTTCAAAGGTCATCTTGAGGTAGAAGCACATTAAGGTCCTCTAGAAACAATGTAGACTGCTGGCTATGCAAACAAAACAATAGCTTGTAACAGAATCTATATTTAGCTCAATTAAGTCTTCTGCCAGAAATTAATCCCTGGTAAAAAAACAAAACAAAACAAAAAAAACCCCAACTGTTATTGACAATGTGGCTGATAGAGGTAGCACATTGGGACTTTTGTGGTGATGGCAACAACCCTTCTCCTTCTCCTGTTCTTTTTGCATGATGTCCTCAGCTATCAGTGGTAACTTCCGTAGGCTTTGAATACGGTTATTAATATGGCCTGCAGGTTCTTGTTTTTTAAATAACTTTTTTTCATCGACTATAATAGTAACACATGCTCACTGTTTAAAGTTTGGACCATTCATAATGACCTAAGGAAAAATGGAAATATCCCCACAATCTTACTACACAGAAATAATTACTTAATAATTGTAAATATTTTGGTCAGTTTGCTCTAACTTTTCATTCTGTGCATTTTGCACACATTGGCGTGCGTGTGCTACTGGAGTGTGTGTGTGTGTGTGAATTGTTACAAAATAGGAGGCATAGACTATATAATTTTATGTTTGTTTTTACATTTAACATTGTGAGAATTTTTCATATTGTTAACAGTTTTGAAAAACCTGGCTTACGATAGCTGAGTAATATTCCATCCTAAGGAAGAAGCATCTTTGTTTATTTGTGTAGGGTATTAAGGTTATCTATAATTTTTCACTGTCAGAAATTGTCCTGTGGTAAATACCTTTGTACCTAAGTCTCTATATATAGCTTGGATTTTTTTTTTTAAGGCTCTTTTCCCAAAAGTGTAATACCAGCTTCAAAGGATGCATGAATGACCCTGAGGCTCTCAATCCATATTGCTGAGATACAGCAGTGTCCACACGGTGGGTGAGGTTTTGGGACCTCCCCTTTCTTTTTTCGTGTGGCTTTGGCCGCACAGCCAGAAAGCGGTGCTTCAGGCAGGAGCCAAATCAGTGTCAGTGGAGCAGGCTGCTTCTGTGCTTTCCTCTCCTGCCAGGATCCTAGTCACATCTGAGTTTGCTGACAATATACATTTAGATTCTTGTTATATTCTCAGAAACAGAAAGGCAGAAACTGGGTCTGATCTGGAATTTTATCTATATATATATATATATGAAATATATACACACTATGTGTATATATGTGTGTGTGTATATATATATATACACCCACTATGCAGGTAAATAATTAAAGTGGCTCAGAAAGTTTGTAAGTCTTATGACAAGATACTTATGAAACAAATCACTCCTTTTTGAAGGGATGGGATGCACTATATTAGAAGCTCAAGAGTAGAGTAAAAATATTTCAATTGGAATTCTTAAGCAATTAACAAGTTTATTTTGATTATGTTTAAATAATGCAGAATGCATTTTAAATTCTGTATAAGGATAATTAATATTATAAACATAATAACACATAATACTGACTAATCAAAATGTGTAGTAATTTGTATTATTTCATTTACCCACAATGTAGATATTATTATTATCTACATTTTATATACGAGGTAACGAAATTAGAAGCATTTAAATTTGCCCAGATAGCAAAGAAAGAATCTGGCGTTAGAAACCATGTGTACTGACTCCCAAACGTGGCCTTCAACTACTTTCTAGCAGTACTTTACCTTATTACTTTATTGAACTATAATTTTACAGTTTATCTACAGCAATTAAATATTGTTAAAATATAATTTTCAAAAAAAGTAAATTATGACTCAGATAAAATGAACATGTGTTAGATATTTTAACTCAATGAGAAAACCTGGGGGATCTTACAATTGGTGGAAAGGAGAAGTCTGAAATAAAGGAATGTTGAACCGAAAGTGCAAATGGAGGCAAAATCAGCTCCTTCTGCAATGAGAGAAGGAAGTCAGTTGAACTGCTGAACAAGGCAGAATTTGGATGTCTATAGACAAGAATTATTTTGCTTTGCTATTAGTTATCTGTCATTTACAGAGTTGTAAAATAGCTCCCATAGAGTAGATAATTCTCTGGGCTAGACAATGCTTAGGTTTCCATTGAAGCATGATTTTTCTGGTGTACCCTTAGAACCCAACACGAAAATTTCTTGCCATGGAGTAAGATAGTTCAGTCCTTCACATGCCTCTAGCTGAAGTTACGCAGGTACCTGAGGTGAGAGGAATTCACGTGAATTATGTAAACATTCAATTCTGTTGGTGGAGACTTGACCAAATCCACACTGTGCAATGACTTCACCAAAGCCATTTCAGAAGAAGATGGGGGAAGGTGTTTTATTAATTCTCCGACTTGCATCTTCGTATTTTCTTGGTTTGTGAAATCACAACATCATTTTTCTAAATGCCAGCCTTGCAAATTCAAGCTGGGAATGAGATTCAAGCTGTGTTTTTTCTGCTTCTTATAGTCCATCATCACCAGTAATAAAGAGCCTGCAAATTTGTCAGCCAAGTCCTGACAGTAAAATCTTTATTGCTGGTGATGATGTAAGAGGCTAAAGGGACACAGCTTGAGTTGTAGATCCCAGAATATAGAAAGCTGAAGTCAAGAAAAAAAAAATCTTACACCAAACACATTTGATCATTAAGGCAAGATAAATGTGGAACCCAGCAAGGCCAATTTGATAGCCATGGAACAGTCATAAGTACTGTTAATTGTTAATCACAAGGTGAAGAAATTTAATGTAGGGACTAACTAGCCAAATAGAAAGAACTGGAAAAATTAGGAAATTAATTTAAAGCAACAGCTAGCAATACAAGTCAGATTCAGTGTACAGCTGCAGGGAAAAATTGATAAAGCAATTTCTCAGAAAATCTATATAAAGTACTACAAAATTGCCTTGTGATAAGAGTTGCAGGAGAAACAAACATTTAGCCTTTTAAGAATTGGAGCATTGTTTAATTAAAATTAAGCCACATCCAAAGGGTTGGTTAATTACCACAGGTTGTGATCAAGCAGCATTAATAAAAAAGCAAGATCTAAATTGGGTAACAAAACAATACAACATAAAACAAGCAACAAACAAAAACGTACTTTATCTGTAACCTCTCTAAACAAAGTGAAATGGAGGTTTGCTGTAACTATGCTGCTGACCTGAGGTAGATCTGAGATCCCTTCTCTGCCCACAGTTCCAGAAAAAGAGAAACTTTTCCAGACTTGTTCTGTGCCCTGTCCTTGCATTGCTGTATTGCTCAGAGCTGGACAGGAGGCTTGTGTCTTCAGTCCTGGGATGTCTCCACTCTCCAAAAATGTATCCTGCCCATCACAGTGCTACAAGTGTTATGAGATAGCTGCACCTTGGGGACTGATTGACAACTGTCTGAGAGCATAGTTTTTTTTTTTTTTTTCTTTTCCCTGAGGTGAATTCTTGCTCTGTCGCCCAGGCTGGAGGCTGGAGTGCAGTGGTGTGACCTCAGCTCACTGCACCCAACCTACACCTCCTGGGATCAAGGAATTCTCCTGCCTCAGCCTCCTAAGTAGCTAGGATTACAGGCGCCCACCACCAAGCCCAGCTAATTTTTGTATTTTTAGTAGAGACAGGGTTTCACCGTGTTGACTAGACTGGTCTCCAACTCCTGATCTCAAGTGATCCGGCTCCTTGGCCTCCCAAAGTGCTGGGATTACAAGCATGAGCCACCGCACCCAGCCAGAGCATAGGTTTTTATATGGTTTTGGTGTTTGTCCTGCAAATCTCATGTTGAAATGTAATCCCCAGTGTTGGAGGTGGGGCCTGGAGGGAGGTGTTTGGGTCATGGGGGGTGGACTCTTCACAAATGGCTTCGTGTTCTCCCCATAGCAATGAGTGATATTGAGTTCAAGTGAGATCTGGTTGTTTAAAAGAGTGTGGCACCTCCCCACTCCCTTTCTCCTGCTCCCACTTGCCTTGTGATGTGCCTGCTCCCTGCCCCTTCTGCCATAATTTTAAGCTTCCTAAGGCCTCACCAGAAGCAGATGTCAGCAGCATGCTTCCTGCACAGCCTGCAGAATAGCGAGCCAATTAAACCTCTTTACCTTATCAATTACCCAGTTTTAGGCGTCTCTTTATAGTAATGCAAGGACAACCTAATATAGCTGTGTAAAATAATAAAGAGCAAAACTGAAAATGTGAAGCCCCTTAAAAAATTAAGAATTTCAAGATAGTAACAGCAGGGCATTCAACCAAACAAGGGGTGCTTCTGAGCATGGAGCCCTGAGTGACTTGTGGGTCACACACTCTTGAAGCTACCCTTGGGTGCTTTTAAAAAACTGTGTGAGAATATGAAAGTCAAAACCAAAAATAGTACACGAATTGAAGGCAAACATCTAGTAAAAGAGAAAAGAAAGAGACATTTCTAACATACATTGAATGTTGAATACTTACAACATATCAGGCTGCTTATTTAATTCTCTCAACAGCTCTATGGATACAGGAGGTTATTTCCATCTGCGTGTTGCAGATGAGGACACCGAGTGACTTAATGAATTACACAAGGTCATGTGTCCTTTAAGCAGTTGAGCAAACCTCAGAACCAAGTCTCTGGCGTGAGTACCCAAACCACTGCTCTTAGCCCCAAGAAAGAGTTAAACTGGATCCAGTTTCATTCCTCTGCATTTGGTTAGTCAGTTTCCCCAGTACTATTTATTGAATAGGGTGTTGTTTCAAAATGGCTACTATTAAAACGTTAAAAACAACAGATGTTGGCGAGGTTGTCTAGAAAAGGGAACACTTGGATGCTGTTGGTGGAAATTTAAATTAGTTTAGTCCTTGTAAAAAAGTGGTTTGCAGATTTCTTAACTAAAAATAGAATTACCATTCAACCCAACAGTCCCGTTATTGGGTATGTACCCACAAGAAAATAAATTGTTCTAACAAAAAGACACCTGCGCTAGTATGTTTATCACAGCACTATTCATGATCGCAAAAACGTGGAATTGACCTAGATGCTCATCAGTGGATTGGATAAAGAAAATGCACATATACACCACCGAATACAACACAGCCATAAACAAGAATGCAATAATGTCCTTTGCAGCAACATAGATGCAGCTAGATGCCATTATCTTATATGCTTTAATGCAGAAACAGAAACGCAAAACCCACATATTTTCACTAGTAAATGGGAGCAAAACATTTGATATACATAGGCACAAAGGTGAGAAAAATAGACCCTGGGGGTCAGGCACGGTGGCTCATGCCTGTAATCCCAGCACTTTGGGAGGCTGAGGTGGTGCTTAAGCTCAGGAGTTTGAGACCAGCCTGGGCAATATGGCAAAACCCATCTTAAAAAAAAAAAAAAGACACTGGGAATTCTAAATGAAGGGAAGGAAAGGGGAGGCAAGGTTGAAAAAATACCTGTCAGGCACTGTGTTCACGGCCATTAGAAAGCAGTCAATCAACTCCTACCTGAAGCTATGAGTTTCTCAGTTTTCTACTCTAGCGCTGGTTGTTTCAACTATTTGAGCCATCATACACCTTTTCCTTCATTCCCTATTTAACTTTGCCAGAATTCATTTCTGTTGTTTGCACCCAAAGTCTCCAATTAATATATGTGACAATTATTGGAATAATTGTAGCATTTTCATTCTGAATTTTCTGACCTCTCTATGCCTGAAAGCCCTCATGAGTGTCTAGCAAGGGCCTGGGTGGGAAAAGTAAGAAATAGAATGGAAGGATAAATAAAAGTAACTATGGGGAAGAACAGGACAAGAAGAGACAGGAGAAGGGGCTAGAGGAAGGAATCAGTTGTGTACCATTTAAAGTTAAGGTAATGAATTTGTCTTTCATGAGACAGTCTGAATTCTTTTGTTTTTTAAACGGCTCTGTTGATCATCATCTTCACACTGTAGCAGGGGGTATGGATTCAGTGCAGTGGTCCAACGACCTCATCAAGCCAACTTCCAGAATTACGTTTGCTGTGTTTGCCTTAAGTCAGTGTCAGGAATGCTCACCTCCCTCAGCACGGGGCCTTCACGCTTACAGTAGACCTTCTGTACATACTCGTCGAGGTCTGTAAGAATTGATGGATACGTACACATTTGTGAGGATACAGTTCTTGAAATTGCTACCCAGGAAGGAAACTATCTTCAAGGTAGTAAAACCATTAACAGTGCAGTGGAAAGGTTTTTATGATGGTCCCATCCCCACCTCCTGGTGTTCATGAGCTTGTGTGATCTCCTTCTATTAAGTGTAGGGGGGATTGTGACTTGCTTCTTACACATAGAATGCAGCAAAGATGATGGGACTGTACATGATTACATGACATCATACTGGAGTCTGTCCCTTACTAGCTTTGGGGAAGCAAGTGGTCATGTTGGGGAGCCCCTTGTGGCAAGGAATCGTGGACAGCCTCAAGGAACTGGGGCAGCAGAAACTGTGGACTTTGGTCTTATAGTGGCAAGAAAATAAATTTTGATAACTAATTAATTGTGGAAGCTAATCTTCCCTATCCCAGCCTTAGATGGGACCACAGCCCCAGTTGACACCTGAATTACACCCTTGTGAGACTCTGAGTACCTTGGTAAGCTGTGCACAGGATGTTGTTTTAAGCTTCTAGGTTTCTGGAAATATTGCTTCTTAGTGATAGATAACTACAACAGGTAGCTTATGTCATAGATGAGAGCCTGGATTTGGAAAGCCATTAGAACCAGTAGAGCCTCACCTCTGCCCTTTCATACTTGTATCCTTGGATGACTTGGCTAACCTAAGGCTGAGTTTTGCAATAGGCATAAAGCAAGGTTACTCAACCTTGGCACTATTGACTTTTGGAGCTGGGAGACTCTTCTATGCGTTGTAGGACGTTTAGCAGCATTCCTGGCCTCTACCCATTAAAGCATCTCCTGCCCCCAATCCATGACAACCAAAAATGTCTCCAGACATTGCCAAATGTTGCCAGAGGGGTAGGGTAGGTGAAAAATTGCTCCCAGTTCAGAATTACTGGTATCAAGATTAGTGAGGATGATAATAGTGACTACACCTACTTAATGGTGTCATTAAACCATAAAATGGACGTTTTAAATGAGATAGACAAAAACTTGAAAATTTTAATAGTAAGAACTTAAAGAATGTAATGCATCAAGGATATTTTTATTCTCTTAGTTGCATCTGTTGCCGGAACATGGATTTTGGCTGACACCAAATCTGTCAAGAAGGGAGCAATATCTCCTAGCGTGAGATGAGAGAAAATGCTAGCTCATGAGAGTGAGAGAGGAGGAAGATATGAGATGGAAAGAGGAAAGGAAGGTCAAAGCCCTCAGTGGAGCTATATGCTTCATGGAACTTCTGGGTTTACCAAAGGTTGTACATAAGTGGTTGGGAATGGGATGCTGAGAGCAGAATCCAATGGGCACTAGCAGTCATATGGGTGAGACAAGTACTCTTGAAGGCTCCGTTAGCCTGTGACATTGGATTGGGAGCAACACTGCCCAGATCTTGAGGGATGTGGGACCCCAAGTGATGCCTGGATTGCGTTGATGTTGTTGTCATCATCATTATGACTACAGGTATAGATGGGTACTAGCTAGAAGCATTTCTTTTTCAAATCCAGACACTTTAAATTTCTTCCCAACTGAAAACAAAAGTGTTGCAGTTTCATATAAAAGTGAGTGAATGAGCACCTTGGGCCTCCTGGTAATTAGTTTAAGCTGGAACATCACTGACCAAAAATAATAAAAAGAGAATCTCCTATCTCTTTATAAAGCTTGGGTATAGTGATTGGACACAGTTTAAACCAGCCTGAAATGATGGAAAATTCCCTGAAGGAAGAAAATAGAGA
This sequence comes from Papio anubis, assembly GCF_008728515.1. Classification (NCBI taxonomy): domain Eukaryota; kingdom Metazoa; phylum Chordata; class Mammalia; order Primates; family Cercopithecidae; genus Papio; species Papio anubis. The sequence continues at coordinate 83,035,223 of NC_044991.1, read as the reverse complement.
ATGCAGAAGAAGCTACACTTGCTAATCAGTCATAAAATAGTTCAGTAAGTGCCTCTTGCATCGATTACTGTTTCTTTCTCTTTTCCTTTTCCTTTGTCGTAATTTCCAATCTTGGCCTCTTCACCTGGCACAATATTTGGCTGTGTAACAAAAAGGTCCAAAATGCACATAAGTCCACAAAATCGATAGTGGAGGGTCAGTGAATACAACAAGTGCATTTGAACACTGTCTTTACAATAATGCCTCCAGGAGATGAAATAGCAACAGTTAGCACTTGCATCATTTTCACACATGTGGAAATGCTTCTAAATGCTGCATGTGCACTAACCCGTCTGACTTGAGGGAAGCCCTGTCATGCTATAAGGTGCTATTCTTGTGCCCACTTGTGAGATAATAACAGTACTACTAATGAACATTTGTGTAGTGGCATGTTCTGGTTTGAAGACTCTACACTGATTAACTCATTTGATTTAATCCTCATGTAACAACTCTCTGAAATCGTTATTATCCAATTTTAAAGCTGAGAAAATTGAGGCATGGAGGCGTGAAGGGGCTTGCCAGGATTTCTCAGGTAATCTTGTCCTACTGTACCTGCCATCGCTACCTTCACCTTCCCGTCTGGTAGACAGCTCCATGCAAACCTGGAAAGTTTTAGATATGTCTACAGTTAACTCAGAACAAAGCAAGCACTAGAAGTGGTGTGTGCATGTGAGTGTGTGTGTTCCTCCAAAATGAAAGATGAATATTTAGGTAAGACAAGATTACATTTATCTTGCGGTACATCTGCAGCCCAAATAGAACTGCTCACTGCATTGTTGTATGCTATAGTAAGTGTTGAAGTTTGTTTCCAGTAATGAAATACTGCAATTATACATACTTGTGAGATAAGTCACAAAGCAAGAGATAAGCACTACTGTTTAGATATCAACAAAAGAGTATAACTGCTAAAAGCTAGGTTCCACTTTAGCCCTGTCTAAGTAAGCCTGGAATGTGTGTAAAATCACTAGCATAGAGTTTTGCAAAGTAGGTTATCAGGCTCTGGTTTGAACTACACTTTGGCAGCTTGTGACATCCAAAGACAATTCTGTGGTATTTGTATTGTTAAATGTGATCTCCAGCAGCATCTGTAAAGGGAGGCAATAAATAGCTCGTGTCTTTTGCTGGAGGCGGCAAGCGACTCTTTGCATGGGTAGTAAAATCACAAAAGTTGCAGGTACATCAGGAAGCAGCAGTGGTGTCAGATGGAAAGGATTCATACCTGAATGAGCAATTAGCATCAAACTTATCTGACGGGAGATGACATATGCACATCCACTTTATTCTGAAGAAGCAGAATTTTTATTCCATTGCTCAAGATCTCTCTCAATCAGGGGTTCTTAACCTTTTAGAGGACACCAAGTCCTCTGAGATTTTCATGAAGAGTGTGATCTCATAACCAGAACAATCTACATAGGCATATGTAATTGAAGAAGAGTTTTTATTCCTTACGTCTCCTCTACCCATTTTTTTGTCTTTTAAAAATCATTCAAGCAGGAAGATGTATCCTGGACTTCTCTGTCTCATAGAAGACTTCATTTTAAAAAGGCTAAGTATGTAAGAAGAGGAACAGAGTTCATGGGGTTAGTCTTAGAATTTACTCAAATCAGGGATGACTCTTCTCTTTGCATCAGACTGTACCTTGAAAGAACTACAGAGAGAAATGGTAGATTCCAAGGAGACAGAGAAAATTACAGAGTGCCACATTCAGATTACTCCCTATGTAAGTTACATACAGACATTACAGAGCTCTTCTCATGGTGAGCTTCTTCAGTGGTCTGTGTGGTTCTGCTCCCAGGGTTGGGTGACTGGCTTGTCCGTGGGAATGAACACAAAGTCCATAGCCAAGACCCTGGAGATTGGCCAAGACTGAGGGACCCAAGGAATTGAGATTGGGTGGAATATTCTACCTGCTTATATACTTTTGAGGTATGTTGTAGCATCTAATCTCGAATCTCTTGTCTCACTGGAGATATCGAGGAGCCAGTTTCTGTTTTAGTAGAAATTAAAAATTGAGAAAGCAAAATTTATGAACATAGGGATATTGAACAGGGACACTAGAGATATCTTTTTCATTGCTACAGATATATGGCCCAGGAAGGGACTGACAGTTGCTAGTATAATTTATTTTGGTAATAATCATAGTCTGTTTATCTCATCTGCTTCTCTTAAGAAGAGAGAATGGGATACAGTGATACAAAGGGTATGGAGGATCATGAAGGAAGTTTCTCACGGCCTTCCTCATAAGGAGGAAAGAGCCAGAAGAGATGTGTAGGATGATGTAGAGTTCTCTGTGAGAATAAAGGACATGAATTAAGTTTTTCACAGGTTCTGCACATGTGGAACACATGCATATACATTTGCAACAGGCATATACTCAACACACACACACCACACACACACTCACAACATATTAGAGAGAGAAGCTGGGAGCTAGACCCAGAGAGAACTTCTGGGCAGCATCCTAAGGCTTTGTAAAGGCTAAACCATAGCTTGCATATGCATAAAAGCACACAGATACAGGGCACCCATGCTCCAGAATTCATTTGCTCTGAACTAGTTATAATTTGTAGAATTCATCCTGTTAGGTTAGGCCTCATGCATATTGTTCCCTACGTCCACAATGCTTACTCCCAGCCCCAACTCTTCTTTATTCAGCAAATTGTCACTGTTCTTCAAAACTCAGCTCAGGCAACAGTTCCTTCAGCAATTCCATCCTACACATCAAGGCAATTCGCGTAAGTTTCTTCCATGATCTTGTAACCCATGTGCTGACATTTTAAGTTGTACTGTACTAATTGATTTAATTGTTTCTTCTTCCTCTGAATTCCAAGTTTCTTGAGGGCAGGGGCCATGTTTCATTCAACTGTGCTTTGCATAGTGTCCTTCATAATATATACATGCATAGGTGAAGGAATTGATGACTCAGGAAAACCAGGATGATGAATATTGAATGAAGAGTTTGAATGAAGTGGAAAAACTCAGTAATAGCTGGCTTTTGAAAAGAGTATCTTTCAACAAAAGTGACTGATTATGCTAACAAATGTAGGGGAAATAAAAATGTGAATCAGGAGCTTGCATTTGGCCCTAGATAGTTGCAGACTGCCAGTAGTTACCTAGGGGCAAGATGTATAATGGTTAGAAGCTTAGGATCCTGAACTAAAAAGTCAAGGGTTCAAACCCAAGCTCTCACCATTACTATCCATATGAGCATGAGCCAGTTATTGAACTTTTCTGAACTTCCACTTCCTAATCTGTTAAAAGAGAGTGAGAAGTAGACACCTTTTTTAGGTATTGTAAAGATTCAATAGAAAGATTGCATGTACAGTGGTTAGTTGGGTACCTGACACATGGCTCTGGTATCTCATAAATGTTAACACTGTGTAGGTCTATTTGAAGGCAGTTGCATTTGCTTGGGACTCTTTCCCCAAGCTGAAATTTTAGGACAATACTGGAGTAACAGCTCATAACAGTGCCATCCTATGTTCTGCTTAATAAATGCTTAATAAGGCCGGGCGCGGTGGCTCAAGCCTGTAATCCCAGCACTTTGGGAGGCTGAGACGGGCGGATCACGAGGTCAGGAGATCGAGACCATCCTGGCTAACACGGTGAAACCCCGTCTCTATTAAGAAATACAAAAAAAAAAAAAACTAGCCGGGCGAGGTGGCGGGCGCCTGTAGTCCCAGCTACTCGGGAGGCTGAGGCCGGAGAATGGCGTGAACCCGGGAGGCGGAGCTTGCAGTGAGCTGAGATCCGGCCACTGCAGTCCAGCCTGGGCGACAGAGCGAGACTCCGTCTCAAAAAAAAAAATAAAAAATAAAAAAAAATAAAAAAATAAATGCTTAATAAATTAATTTTATGGTCTCTATTTTGAGTAAAAGCATGCGATTTTCATTCATTAGTATTCATGAGCATTGTCCATAGTAATAACATTTCATAAACATTAAAGCATTTAATGTCTACACATGCCACTTTTATCTGTCTATCTATATCTATCTATCATCTATCAACTATATACAGACACATAGACATCAATAAAGTTTCGGTGGTAATTATCACTAGCAATATTTTCTACTCATGAATTTTGTTTTTCAGCAAGGGTCATCAAACTTATTTACAAAGAAGCACGCTACGAACATTCATGTTTTTTCTATTCTGGAATTTGTGACCACAGTCAGACTTCTGAATCCTTCTTTATTTTTACTTTGCATGTTGTAGGAGGTCTAGAACATTCATATTAATGTACTTCACTAGCTAGAAATGAATATAAAAAACTGAATTATGGAAATAGTGGCATAATTATAGTATGACAGTAGTAGGGAATTAATCTTAGGACAACTGCCTAAGGCGTTGGAAAACACTGGTCAACCACACTGTCTTTAGTGATGGACTGAGGTAGGTTCAGTTAATTGCACTAGCAGCTTTAGAGGAGCAGAGAGGCCTGATAGAGTCCAAAAATAATATTATAAAAAATTATTTTCAGCTAGACTGAATCTAAAAACAAGCAGAGAGGTTGCTAGAATTCCCAAATTCTTATCTTGACTTTGATCTTGAAAGCTGTATGACTTTTGGACCTAAATTTCTTCAGTATATACAGTAGTCATGACAGGAGGAAAGACATTCAAAACATGGGGTATATGAATGATCATCAAAAAGTTGGTGAACTTCTTGTAACTTTTCTGTGTAGGTGCATTTTTCTGGAGTGAGGCTGGGCTATTTTCATCAGATTTTTGAAGGGGTTCATGAATATAAACATAATCAATTATCACTCCCCATACTGTACAATGTAAAATCTTAAGGATTTTAAGATTTCCTCTCAGATCCAAGATTTTATGATTCTCTTAAGGTTGCTACTAAAACCTAATAATATAAACATATAAAATACATAAGAAGTTTTGTAAAGATAATGTCTTGTTTCTAATTCTTTTTTAGGAAAATAGCAGAGTGTAACAGTCAAAGCTCAGTGGATCTAGTAACGTATTTCAAACTGTGTTTAAATAATTGTTATGGTATTTTAATAGTTGTACCTTGAAAAATTGACTCTATGTTCAAATACATTTTGAAAATATATACTATATCTCTCTCAGAGATTCCTAGAGCCATTGGCATATAGTAAGCCCTAAGCAATTCTGCACTTAAGAACCTGTTTACATTTTTTAAACACAGTGTATTCTAATTTACTTGATTATAGAGCTTCTTATCCAAAAAAAACACCTGTTTACATCTTAAAAGATAATTCTTCTGAGGAATGCATTATTAGTAATGCTGACCTAGTCCATTTCATCTTTAATTCTTCAAGGAATGTTGGTGGCCTTCACTGGGTTCTTTGAGGTCTGATAATGTTTACTTAATGGCATACATGCATTTCAGTTACCATTTCATGATGTTTTAGGGAGGCTTAAATAAGTGTAGGAAAAAGTGACACATTTTCAAATGACAGAAGGGAGGTATAATTAGAAAGAGCTGAATATTGTGCTGGATAAATTCAAAAATGCAAGGGCAAGGGAAAGGTGTATGGAGAGTTGTGGGTATCTGATTAGAGGTTCATTCATTCATGCATTTGTTTATTTATTCATTCTAGAATAAGTATTGAAAATCCCCTAAGTAATGGATCGTGAGAGTACCTGATAATCTGAAGAAGACTGGGAAACAATGTCTTACCTTAAGGTACTCAAAATCAAATGATATTGGGAGGCAGGAAATAATTACAATACAGAATGATGCATTCTAGGGTAGATGTAGATACTATTGCTCCAAAAACACAGAAAAAGGAGCCAGTTATTTTGGCAGATCTGAAGAAGGCTTCAAGGATCAGATGACATTTGAATTGGCTTTAATAGTACAGTTGAATAAATTAAGTCTATTCATTCATAGGAAGGCTTAAAATGAGTATAGGAAAAAACATAGCAGGAGGATGTGCTGCTTAATAAAGTGAAAATTATACCAGTTTAGATTTCAGCTAATGGCATTTTGGCTGCAGTGAAAAAAAACCCCAACTCAAACCAGCTTAAACAATAAAGAAGTATATTATCTCTCTAATAGCAACTTCAGAAGGAGGCCTTCAGGGTCATTAACTTATTTTTTGCTCCATTTTCCCATCTTTATTCTGAATTTATTCTCAGCAAGATGGCTGCAGAAGTTGCAGCCTTTACATCTACAGAAACAATGTCTAGAAGCAAAGAGAGTTTTCTCCCCTTTGGTTCCTTCTTAGGAGAAAGAAAACCCTTCTCAGGACTCTCTTAAGAGATGTCTCTTTATGTTTTATTGGCCAGATATGAGCCACATGACGGGTCCTAAGCCAATCTCTGGCAAGAGGATCTTTACACCAATAAAGTCCACTTAGAACGCTGAGAGTGATGCCATCTTACCCAAAGTACATGGATTGCACAGCAAAGAGGTGCGTACCTGTTTAAAGTGAGAATCCTGTCCGGAACTGAGAAAGGAGTAAGGAGATGCTCAGCAGGCAATCTACAGCCTATTCCAAGAGGGCTATCAAAGAACATTGCCATGTGCAAGATTTGATAGATATATTGTCTTTCCCTGTGTCAGGGCCAAGACTAACAGTCTGAATATAGGTAGTTGCCTGGGGTGCTTCTCCATAATCTTATCTATATTTTAATCTGAAAGAGCATGTATTATTGTAATTTAAAACACTATTCTTTACAATATCTTCCACACTGGCATACCATAAGGTGTTTTGGAACTATTAAAATTCACGTCTCCCTTGAGTCTTTGTTCTCTACTAGAATTTAGCATGGTCCTTTCTAAGAACATGAACTATAATATTAGAGACGTGCTCAAAGTCTCATACTATGTGCTATGCAAAGTTAGATTTGTAGAAAATCATTAGATCATGATGATTTGACAGTAATTGTGATTTCAGTTAATGACAAACATAAAAAGGTGTTGAACTAATTCAAATAAATAGAGTTGCAGTTTCTTTATTGTACGTAGAGAAAGAAAAAGCCCAACCACATCAATCTTTTTGTTTTCATATTGATTAACATTAATTGCTTAAAACTCTGATGCCAGCAATATATTACTGATTTATGGTTTGTGAAAGCTATTGACATATGTGGAGATGCAATAAGGAATTTTTTTTAAGGCATGATTAGAATAGATTGCAATGGGGATTATCTAATTATTGAGTAAGCACTAGTGATGAACTTTTGTAATAAAAATACCGTATGCTCACCAGGGGACTGTGGGACTAAAATAATGGCTGACTCTGACAGCACAAATTAGTTTTTCTTTTTCTTTGCTCTTAAGTAGAAATCCTCACAAGTGTTCTTTTGGAAGCAAAGAATGAGTGAGTTGAATAACTGTTTTCCACTCCTTCATCTCAATTTTCCTTTTTTAAATTATTAGTCATTTGAATTATTCCCCAATTGAATTATTCCCCTTTTCTTTCTAAATAATTCATTTTTAAGCATCCAACAATAGAAGTGACAAAACCTCAATGTAAGGCACAATGTCATTAACTATTTTGTACCCATAGCTTATATTTTTAGTACATTTACTGTGTGTCAGGACCTTGACAATTATCCACAAGCCCCAGTGGACCCTGAATATGACCAACTCCCCATGTTCAATCCCCATAATTGTAATACCTAGTATGGTTTCTGTTTTCCTAACTGGTTCCTGGCTGATGCTATGTATTGTTATTTTACCCACATTTCAGGTAAAGAAACCCACAGAAGGGAAAATTACAGCTAATGGATAGAAACCGTGTTTGAACTAAGGCAGTTTGACTTCAGTGTCAAACTCCTTTATACCCCATTGTTCTTCTGGATCTTAAATTTAGAAGTCTGAATTGGGAGAGACCATAGAAAATGTTTAATACAACTAATATTGTACTCTGTGGTGAAAAACTGAAAGCTTTTCCTCTAATATCAGCACAAGATAAGGATGCCCACTCTCAACACTTATATTAAACATAGTACTGGAAGTCCTAGCCAGAGCAGTCAGGCAAGAAAAAGAAAGAAAAGGCATCCAGCAAAATTCTCCTTGTAGGTGACATAATCTTATGTATGGGAAACCCTATAATCTACAAAAAAAAAAAAAAAAAAATCCCTCTTAGAATTAATAAATTCAATTAAATTACAGGATATGAAATCAACCTGCAAAAATCAATTATATTTCTATACACTAACAGTGAACAATACAAAAAGGAAGTTGAGAGAATACCATTTATAATATCAACAAATAACCATAGTAATAAGCTTAATCAAGAATGTAGAAGACTTACACATTGAAAATGACACAAAATTGATTAAAAATAATTTAAAAGACACAAATAAATGGAAAGACATCTAATCCATACTACATCTAATCCATGCTACAGATTCCATACTATCCTCATCAAAATCCCAATGGTAGTGTTTCAGAATAGTAAAAACAATCATAAGATTTCTATGGAACTCCCAAAGACCAAGAATAGACAAAGCAATGTTGATAAAGAAGAATAAAGCTAGAAACACCACAATTATTGACTTCTAAATATATAATAAAACTATTCTAATTAAAAGACCATGGTCCTGGCACAAAGACAGACATATAGACCAGTGGAACAGAATAAAGAGCCAAGAAATGCATACATATATGATCAACTGATCTTCAATGAGAGTGTCAAGATTATCAGTGGAGAAAGGACAGTCTTTTTAACAAATGGTGTTAGAAATACTGGATTATCTACATGCAAAAGAATAAAATTGAATCCTTATCTTATACCATATACAAAAATCAACTCAAAATACAGACTTAAATGTAAGACCTGAGACTATAAAACTCCTAGAAGAAAATAGGAGAGAACTTCCTTGAAAATGTCTCAGTTTCTAGAAGGAAGCAAAATTTTAGAAAAGTGAAATACTTGCCAAACTAGGTCACACCCAAAGGGCAGTATTTTCTTTTATTCATTCAATTCACTGAACAAATGTTGATCCAGGGTTTTCTATTTTGGGCACTTGCAATACAGTAATGGAACAAACTAAGTTTCTACTCTCATGGAGTTGGTAGGATATTTATATGTTAAGAGACGGAAAATAGTAAATTATAGAAGCCCCAAAGAAGGAGATGTATGCAATGCAATGGGGGTGGCCTAAAAATTTGATAGAGTGATCTAGGTAGACCTCATTAAGAAGGTGACATCTGAGTAAAGACTTAAAGTTGTTGATGAGGTAAGGTGAGATGATATATGGGGACAGAGCATGCCAGGTATGGGAAGATAAGCATAAAGGCTTAGGAAGAAACATGCTTGCCAGGATGAGACACATCTAGGAGGATGGTGTGGCTGGATGGAGGGAGAGTATAGGAGATGAGGTCAAAGAGGAACTGAGCTCTGGAGGCCTCCATAAAGACTCAGAAGTTTCTTTCAGGTTGGCAACTATTGTACAGTTGAGCAGAAGAGTAAGCGGGTCTGACCAACATGTACAAATTTTTTAATATATGTTGTTTCATTTTATGTTTAAACTATTTTTATCCCATGCTCTAACCTGTTCCTAGAGTTCCAGATTTATGTACACAACTGCCTTATATGCATCATTAGACATCTCAGACTTAACATGACAAAATTGGAAATCTTGATTCTCCACCAAATATGCCTCTTCCCCAGATATCTCCCCTTCTCAGTAAATGACAACTCATCCCTTTCCATTGATCAGGCCCAAACCCCAAGGGATTTTTACCTCCCTCTTTCCTCATTTCCTATTGGTTAGCTAATCCCATTGACTACATTAAAATTAGCTAATCCCATTAGCTACATTAAAAATTAGTTCAAAAACCCACTGCTTACACATGTGCTGCTTCCTACCACTTGCATCTCTCTCGGACTCTGACCACCATCTCCTAATAGACCTTGCTGCTTATACTTTTGCCTACCTGCAGCCTACATCTCATCATAATAGCTGGAGTGAAACTTTTAAAATGTAAGTCAGGTCATGCTGTTACTCTGCTTAAAACTCTTCACTAGCTCCTTATTTCCAGCAAAACAAAATCTAGTGTCTTTGCAATGGCCGATATGGCCCTATGTAACCTTACCCTTTGCCATTTCTCTGACCACATGTCCTACTTATCTCCCTCTTATTTGTGTTACTGCAGTCACACTCGACTCCTTGCTGTTCTTTAAACACATTTAGCACAGTTACTCATCAAAACATTTGTTTTCATCATTTCCTCAACTTAGAAGCCTTTTCTCTTACATATCTCTCACTTGTTGGTCATATTTTATGTGACTGGGAGGGAAAAACGTCTTATCTGATATAGTCTTAGTTATTGCTTCATGCACAGCTCTGATAAAAGTGCTTAAACATAGAAGTGGGTTTCAATAAATAAGTTGTTGGATTGATGGATGGTTAGATGGATTAATGAATGGATGGGTGAAGCAGATGTTTGGATTGATAGATGGATAGGTGGATGGATGGGTAGGTGGATGAATGGATAAGTGGTTAGAAGAGTGAATGGGTGGATTGAAAATAAACTGGTAATGTTTATATAATTCATCTGGAAGCCATGCATATGAAGAAAATGGCCTGAGATGATGATGATGATGACGATGACAATGATGATGGAGAGAGTCACCTCATATGTTTACTTATTTTTGCCTGAATTAGTTTAAATTTAGTATTGTTACTTACCTGAAAACTAAATAGAATCTAAGACTATACCACCTCATAAGATTATCTTTATTCACTTGACAAATATGTATTGAGAACTTTCTATGCCAGCCACCATTCCAAACATTGAGAACAGAAAAATAAATAAGATCTTTGCTTACGGAGTTCACATCTTAGAGGAAAAGACAGACTAGTATATAAATAACAAGGTTTCAGATAGTAATATGTGCTATTAAGAGAAACCAGTGAGTAGGAGAGGATAGGGAATCATAAAGTTTGTTCTCTGAGGATCCTTAGAGAAAGCCTATCAAAGGAAGGATATTCCAGAATAGGCAGATCCATAGAGACAGAGAACAGATCAGTGATTTCTAGGGGCTGGTGGGAGGTGGGAATGAGGAAGGACTGCTTAATGAGCACTGGGTTGTCTTTTGGGGTGATGAAAATGTTTTGGAAGTAGAAGTGTTGGTTGCACTAAATGTACTAAATACCACTGAATTGTTCACTTTAAAATGCTTACTTTTATGTTAATTTCATCACAATAAAACTAAAAATGAAAAAAGGGCAAAATGTTAAAGCAGAGATTTGAAGAATGAGAAGCTGAGCCAGGTAAGAGCATTTGAATGTTGCAGACTGCTCCAAGTAGAGGGAAGAGAAAATGGATAGATTCTGAATTGGGGCAGGTTGGGATGCTTGGGTTACTTTCAGAAGTCTAGGGATAGAAGCAGTTAAAATGTAGAGATTGAAAAGAGAGTGGCAGGAGAGGAGCCCAAAGAGTGGCTATGCTCAACTGGTCAGTCCCTTATGCCCAAATATGGAGCAGTGAACTACCCATCTGGTGGTTTTCTCATGCAAATGCGAAAGAGATAGAGCAGCTAGCAAGTGATTATAATGTGGGGCAACGGGAGCTAAACTAGACAAGAATGGAAGTGAGAACATGAAAATGTAAGATAAAAAAGTAGCAGAGAGGATGGATTGGATGCCTGTATTATTCCATTCTCAGGCTCCTATAAAGAACTGCCCAAGACCAGGTGATTTACAAGGAAAAGAGGCTTAATTGGCTTACAGTTCCACAGGGCTGGGGAGGCCTTAGGAAACTTACAGTCATGGTGGAAGGGGAAGCAAACATGTCCTTCTTCACATGGTGGCAGGAGAGAGAATGAGAGCCAAGCAAGAGAGGAAGCCCCTTATAAAACCACCCGATCTTGTGAGAACTTGCTCGTTATCACAAAAATAGCATGGGGGAAACTGCCCCCATGATGCAGTTATCTCCCACCAGTTCTCTTCTACCACGTGTGGGGATTATGGGAACTACAATTCAAGATGAGATTTGAGTGGAGACACAACCAAACTATATCAGTGTCTCAGTAGGGTTAGAGAATTGTTGCATAGAAATACTAGAGAGAAACTGAACTGGAAAGATAGATTGTGGTGGTTAGCAAGTGAGACCCATGGAATTAAGATTTGACTTGTTTTGAGGTGGTATGGCTCTCAGTGATGCAGTTAATAGTGTAATTATATAAGTGCAAGACTGAGGTTAACTAGAGGAAACACTGTGGTATGTGTGAATTCAGATTATCAGCCTATGTGGTTGTTTAAGGTCCCAAGGGAACTGATGGGAGAAATGAAAATGCAGGCCTCTGGGCCACAGTCTTCATTGAATAATGGGGGATGTCATGTTTCTAGGAGATGGCAACAAGGATGAATATGAGTTTGCATCTTAGATGGCATTTACTTCATGGAAGAAGGTGGAACAAATTGTTGTGAGGGAGCTATGAAGAGCTAGAAGGACAACTGCCTTACTCACAGGCCTGGTAGGACCTGGTATGTGCAGGAGAAGTTGTATTTTGATTACAGTAAAGTTAGTTAGAGCCAGAAGAAAAAGAGAATATTTCAAGAAGAGATGGGGAGTTGGGGTGATTTTTCTGATGACAGACCATGAGTTCCAGTGTAGGACAGGAGTTGGAAGTTGCAGATTGGACCATATCAGAGCATGCACCCACCCTCTGGGGATAAAATGAAGGATGCGTGGAGATGCTTGGACTTTGATTAATAACTGGTATAAAAGGGAAGTAAAACTAGGACATAATAGGTCTGTGCTATTATGACCAAGTTTGGCTTGGCTTCCTGGCACTTTGTGGGACTGAGGCCAAAGGTATATGGTGGGCAGCTGGGTAATAGGGAGCTGCAGAGACAAAGATGAACATTCCTAAACTGCTTCTCTGAAGAAAAAAACAACCAACTTTCAACTAAAACTCGGTAGGACTATTCAGACATTCTTGATAGCATCTCATCCAGTAATAGTTTATGGTAAACATCTTCAATAGCTCCTTGACAAAAAGTGGTAAATTTATTCATCTTATAAAAAATAAATTGATTTCTGGCAAAAGGGTCCTCTGTGAATTGATATTTGACAAACCGAGTTTTGTTTGCTGCTGTTGCTTCCAGCAGAGAAGCTAGGGGTGTACCCGGAGCAGGTGGCACTCATTAGATGCTATTCTCGTTTCTTACTTTCTACGTTAAACATCTTGGAGAAGGCCTCCAGTTGGCTCATCTTGGGTACATGATGTCTCTGTGGTCAGAGGTGGGGTTTCGTGAAGGGCAGATGGCCTTGGGCATGAGGGGCAAGGGATTTCCCTGGAACAGGGGAGTAGGCTGTGTATTCTTCCCTTAAGAAGGCGGAGATGCTGGACAAACAAGGCAATTCCTTTATAGATTATTATTCCAGATTATTAGTCTTCAATTTGACCACAGAGAACAGGAGATTTAGAGAGTTAAAATGACTCAGACCCTCAGGATCAGAGATTGTCACATATAAAACCTCACAGCCCCTGGACCTCATCCCCACAGCTCTGAAAACATCTGCTAAGCTCCTACTCATAAATTATCAATCTGTGCACTTATATTTTATCCTGAAGTTCACACAAATTCATCTTATGAATTCACCAACATGACTCAGTGATCAAAATTACTTATGTGTAGGTCCCAATGTCTGCTGTAGCTGATGCACCAAAAATCAGAACCTCTGGCGAGAAGTCTCAGTAGCAACAGAAACTTGGGTGTTGGGTAAAAATCAACCAGGGTTCATCATGTGCACAGAGCTTCGGGGAATTTTAAACCTGAAAAAGATCCCTGACCTCAGTGCTTTGTCTGTTCAACTTGTTCCTTCTCTTGGTGGAGAGGAAACACTATCAATAGTGTACAATTTATTTTCTCTGTTGTGTGAATCAGATGTTATGAGAGTAGATGTCTTGGGTTTATTTTAAATAGGAAGAAATTGATGTTATTTACCTGGTATCATTTAATACATGAGTGGTCGAGTTCAAACCACATACCTGACATTCTGGTTTGCCGTAAAGTATACTTTGCCCTTCATCTCACCTAAAATACATGTATAAATTGAGAGTTTTTATATTTATTTAACCTTAAGCATTGCTCAGACAACAAATACTAATTTAAGATCTCTAATGCTATATTTTCGAGTGTGATTCTGGTAAGACCTGCTTTTTAAGTGGGCTGGGTAAACCCAAGATTACACTGAAAACAACCATTAGCTTTGGTGCTGTTTTTGTTTCTTGAAACAATTCTTGTCAACTAGGGCTAGCCCCAATATCAAAGAACAGTTATAGAGGCGTGTAAAAAAATCCTCCCTTCTGAGTGAGTGAGATAAATCATTGCTCACTAACGGTGATATTTAGTGAGATTAATTTGAATTGCTTCCTCTTCTGGCTACATTTCACCACAGTCAGTATTTATCTTTTGAAGGTTTCCCAATCATCCACAAGAGATGGATTAGACTGAATTAGTTTTACAGGCAGAAATGTAAAAACAGAAATATAAATTGGAGTCTAATGACCATGGTTTGAAAAACTTTATGTACAGCACTCTGAAGACCACTAAAATAAATGTTTCCTGTGTCAGACAGGGCTTGACTCTAATTTCTGAATTTTTTTTCTTTAAGCAAGGAGGTTGAGTGATGACATATGGCTTGTGTCAAGTCATGATATCTTGGTGAAACAATCTGGGTGAAATAATTTTACAATTCGGGGACCTTGCATTGTATTTGACATGATTTAAATGAGGAGGATTAAAAATTCATGCCATCACTATAATCTTGATGATGCTCTACATTTTTGAAGTTTAAGAACAATAATCTTTCATAATCTTTTTAAAAAAAATTCTCCGTAGGTATTGGCTTCTTGTTTTACATACTAAAGAGTTCTGTGTTTTTTAGATAAATGTTATGAGGCAGCAGGCACACAATATTATAATGGTTTAGTATCACAGTAGAGAGTTAGGATCCTCAAATAACGTAAATTTATGAGCACATATTGATTGCCTTGAGAGCAACCATTTCTTAGTCTCCTTTTTTTCCCCTAACACTCATAGTTTTCTCTGGGAATTTATTCCTTCTCCATTTTTGGTCTTGCATGTTGTGGAGAACAGGCCTGTCCCACAGTGTGAGGAATGTGAACTTGTTTTTGTGATGTGCATTAATGTGTCATAATTGAGGTGGAGATGACTCTTGGGAACACTGAGATGCCTCCTTTTGTTCCAAGAGGGCTAGTAAGAGCAATTCTGCGTCTTCTGTTATGTGTGAAACAGCAGGTGCTGGGCCCCGGGAAATGCTCGTGATTCTCAACAGAAGCAGAAATTGGACAAAGCAGGTGTGAGGGAGGGCAGAGGGGAGGCCATAAAGAAAGGGATCCTTGGTGGTCAGACCCTCAGCTGAAGACTTTCCAATTATGTGACACAAACAAATTGTTCCTGGAGTTTGGAGGAGCAACCCAGGTAATAGTCGCTTGCTAAGTATTTGTGATTCATTGACTCTATGAACGACTGGATGCATCCCATGTTAGTGAAGCTCATAAATTGAGAATTTATAGTTGGGGCAAATTTTTCTCAAAAAAGAAAGAAAAAGATTTACCAACATTCTTCTTTAAACAAGAGATTTACTCAAAACATTTAAAATTTCAATATGTGAACATGTGAATTACATACAAATGTTCTGCAGCCTGCCAATGGGCTGAAAGAAATTATACCAATTCTTTTTTCTTTTCTTACAAATGCCCCACTTTTAAACACCCACATTTTTACAAGTGTCAAGTGTTGTGGAGAAACTGATGGCCATGAAGGATAGTCACTCCTCCTATTTCTCAAACACGGCCTGTTGACCTATCGTAGGGGCATGTAGTAGGATTCTTCCTGGCTTCCTTGTGATTGAGTGAGGCTGTTGACTGACTCTTGCCAATGAGCTGCAAGCAGAAGTGTTACTTCTGGGATAAATATTTAGTTACCAGTGGGAGATCCGCTGGAGCTCTGGAGGTATGAAGGTCACCAATATTTGCGCCTCAGCCATGAGTGACTGATAGGAGCAGAGATCCCTGCCTACCCACAGTGCCCATGGAGATTTTGGAATTGTTGGTTACTACATTAGAACCTAGCCTATCTGGACTGACCCACTGGTATCATGACTCAGTTATAGACAAAGGCACTAAAGCTAAATTCCCTCTGATCTGTGAGATAAACTGGCTTACAAATATTTTTTCAATGGGATGACTGGTTGGACAATTATTTTCCTGAGCGCAAGTTTTGGCATTGAAGACCTAGAGGCATGTCCCTGGTTTCTGCAAACAGTGCCCTGCACAGGGACAAGTCAGGCTGTATAGAGGACACAGTAAAGGACTGGAGAAGAAGGAAGAGGAGGAAACAGATGAGATGCCGCATGTGTGGGTGAAGAGAGTGTTCATTTTTTGGAGTGGAGGGTAGAAAAATTAGAAATAAAAGGGGGGAAGATTCTATAAAGTGTTGGGATATAACTTAGTTTATCACAAGTTTTCCTCAAGTGATACAAGCAAAGATCAGACTACTTATGTGATCACGTTGTTTAGAATGTGCTACTTTTGTTTAACTTTGTTGAAAGGCTGGTCCATAAAGATTCTAACCTTTATTAAGGTGATGTATATAATACCAAGAATATGATTTGTTTGGAGTGAAGGCTTAATTTAAATTTTTGGGAAAGTTGGGCAGGCAATAAATATTTTAATTTTTATTCAGTAAGACTTAGGAATGTTTGCCATATGACCTAGAAATTCCACTCCTAGATAACTACCCAACAGAAATAAAAACATATACACACAAAGTTTTTGTATGTAAATGTTTGTGGCAACATTATTCATAATGCCCCAAAAGTGTCAATAGTATAAATATCCATCAACTGATGAATAAATAAATACAGTAGGGCCATAGAGTAGAATACTATTCAGCCATAAAAAGGAGAAAGATGCTGATATCTGCAACAAAGAATTTATAGGATGAATCTTAAACAGAAATGCTAAATGAAAGAAACCAAGCACATACAAAAATATTCCATTTATAAGAAATGTCCAGAAAAGGCACATCTATGAAGGCAGAATAGAGATGAGGAGTTGCTTGGATCTGGGAGTGTGAACGCAGATTAATTTAAATGGGCATGATGATGAGTGTTTGAGTGATGAGAATGTTCTGAAACTGAATCCTGGTGATGGCTGTACAACTATAAATCTATTAAAAATTATTGAATTTTATACTTAAAGTGGGTGAGGTTTTTTTTGTTTGTTTGTTTCCTTAGATGGAGTCTCACTCTGTTGCCCAGGCTAGAGTGCAGTGGCATGATCTCCACTCTCTGCAACTCCGCCTCTTGGGTTCATGCCATTCTCCTGCCTCAGCCTCCCAAGTAACTGGGACTACAGGTGCCCGCCACCACGCCCAGCTAATATTTTGTATTTTTAGTAGAGATGGGAGTTCACCATGTTAGCCAGGTTGGTCTCGATCTCCTGATCTTGTGATCCACCTGCCTCAGCCTCCCAAAGTCCTGGGATTACAGGCATGAGCCACCGTGCCCGGCCTAACGTGGATGAGTTTTATGGTATGGAAGTGATATCTCAATAAAACTGTTTTAAATATTTCAGGGGCTCACCGTGGACTCTATTTCTTTTAATAAAGTGCACCTAATTTGTAACCAGGGACATATAGAGTGCCTGGCATGTAATAATTGCTTAATAAATATATGTTGAATTGAATCAAAGTTGTGTCCCTCGAAAGAGCCAGAGAGGTCTGTACATGTGCATGCCTGACTCTGAAGGCAGCTGGATTCTGCAGTCTAGCTGGAGAGGACCGGCAGCAGGATGGCTAATGCTTCTCTTCCTGAGTTTCTACATCTGCTCAACCAACTGTGATCGTCAATTACAAAATCCACATGATTATAGTGAACATATGCTGGTTTAGAGTCACACGGCTTCCCATACCTCTTAGTTTGGCAGCAATATCTCAAATTTCTTTTGGCAAAACACCCCTTCATATTTTCAGTCCATTTAGTTTGAATGGAGTTGACCTCACTTTCAGTACCTGGGATGGGCATGTGGGTCAAACCAAGTCAATCGGTGATCCCATCCCCCTGAACACTGTGATTGGTCTGGGACAGACAGGATCCCTGCTGGGCCATTGAGACGGGGCTCTGGACTTTGATTCAAATTCAGGGAAAAGAGGTTCCCCCTCTGGATTTGAGCCACTGAGGAATCTACCTCTTAGAGCTTTTGGCTGGTATTTTTCCACTGTGGAAAGCTTGAGAGTGAAGCCATCCTGGAGGAGAGCCGAGCTAGGAGGTGGAGCAAGATGGATCCTGGCAGCATCTTTGCATCCCTGGAGTCAGCCTTCCCTGGGTGTTTCACAAGTCAATGGCAACCCTCCTCTTCGAAGTCAGCTTGGATTGTTTTTGGTCAGTCAAAACCTGAGCCCTGAGATAGGGATACTTCTAACGTGCTGAAAAAAAAGAAATAGGGATACTTCTTACGTGCTGGAAAAAAGAAAGGGTAGAGGTTATACAGGCCCCATGGTGTATTCGTCTTTCCATTTTAGATCCGTGTGCCAGGCAGTGGCCTGCAAGGAGCTAATGAAGTCAAATCTGAGATCCTTGTTACTTTGAAGCTAGAACTGGGGCAGGTCACCCATCAGTTTTTGTTAGTATTAATGATAGTAATTACAGCTACCATTTATTGCGTGCTTAGTCTGTGCCAAATTCTATTTAAAGTGCTCTATGTACAGACCCTGTGCTCACTGTTTACTCACATCATTTCATTTGATCATCCCAGCACACTGGTGAGTTGATGCTTTTATTGTCCCCATTTTACACAGGAAGAAACTGAGGCTGACTTGCTGGGTAATAATAGGCATCATTCAACAGGTCCTTGTTAGGTATTAGGCATAGTTTTAAACACTTTTTGTATTCTGACTCATTAAATCTTCATGACTATTCTATGAGGCAGGTAGTACTATCATTTCCACTTAAAAGATGAAGAACTTGAGGCCACAGAGTTGCTGAGGGCTGAGCCAGCCCATAATACAGGTCTACAGATCAAACTGTGATCCATCTGACTTGAAGTCTCATGCTCATGAATATTAGGGTCTACTGCCATGTTTTTAAAATATTTTTTACCATATTTAAATATGGAGTAACTTTAGACTTATAGAAAATATGGAAATGAGACACAAAGAAATGATAAATGCATGAGATGATGGATATCCCAATTACTCTGGTTTGATCCTTCCACATTGTATACTTGTATCAAAATATCATATGTACCCCATAAATATGTACAACTATTATGTATACATAATGAAAGAAGAAAAAATATTTGCAAAGATAATACAGAGAATTCTGTTATGTCACATGCCCGTGGTACATTTGTCAAAACTAAGAAATCAACATTGGTACATTATTATTTACTAAAGCCCCTTGATTTACTTGGATTTCACCAGCATATCCATTATTGTCTATCAGTTGTGCTTGTATCTTATCCAGGGCATCATACTGCATTTAGCTCTGCTGTCTTTTTGTGAATCCCTTTCATATTGGAGCCTTTGGAACGAATAAATGCAATGTTTGCTCTTGGTCTTTTCCGAGTTGGAAGAAAAAAAAAAGAATAGTTGTTTTTCTCTCCCCTCCCCCTCCCCCTCCCCTCCCTTCCCCAGTTTTAGTGAGAGATAATTCCCTTTGATTTTTCAGATATGCAAAATGGACCTGAATTAGGCCCTGATACATGCTGAGAACTTCATGACTCTGACCTCTGACCTAGCATTTTCCAGTGGCCATCCATCACGCCAGGGCCAGCCCCAGATATACTGAATCTACTCTCTGTGGGGTGAGGGAGGCCTGAAATCAGCATTTTAAATAGACTTTTCAGGTGACTGAATGCATGCTATCTTTGAGATCCACTAGTATAGAACCTCTCATGTGCAAGAGACACCCTTAAACAAGAGTCCAAACTAAAACATAAGCACACAGTCTTTGCACCATTGTTGTGGCAGACACATTTCTTCTTTAATCTTTATACTAGTGTGAATTATGGAAATTATCCATATCCAGTCAACTAAAACTTATCCGTGAGGGAGAGAGGAAGGATGAAGACAGAGAATTTTAGAACATGCCATCTGCCTTAGCATGAGATGGAGGACTTGAATTCGCTTTGCCTAGCGTTGTTAGGTTCTACGTTCCCATGGAGGTTCCTGTCTTTTGGTTGTGCTGCTGATATTTGTGAGTCAGCCACTGTATCTGGCACTTGGTCAATGAAACGATCTCATTTGACACTGGAGAAAAAATCAGTAGTTCAGACTTCTCAAGAGTTGTTAAAATTCTGTTCTCTATGAGTGACCCAGGGGATTTTTCAAGAATAGTTATGACTAGATAAGACTTTAGAACTGGATTCTTACAGAAGAAAGAAATTCCTTATGCTTAGAGAAAATCCTCTCTGTAAAGTATATAAATTCATCCTATAAGTTCATATATACACATATTCGGTCATCCCTCTGTATCAGAGGGTTTTGCCTCTGCGGATTCAACTAAATGTACATCAAAAATATTTAGAAAAAATTACTTCTGTACTGAACATGTACAAACTCTTAGATCTTGTCATTATTCCCTAAATAATGCACTATAACAGCGATTTACCTAGCATTTACATTGCACTGCATTAGGTATAAGTAACTTGGAGATGATTTAAAGTATATGGGCAGATGTGCATAAGTTATATGCAAATACTATGCCACTTTATATCAGGGACTGCAGTATTTGCAGATTTTCATATCTGTGGTAGGTCCTGGAACCAGTCCCCTGTGGGTACCAAGGGACAACTGCATATATATCATTTATACATTAAGAATAATAAGCATCTACAAATTATTACATTATTTATCCCCAGTGACAGCATTTTGAGATATGTTTATTATTGCCCTTTTGTAGACGTTTATCTCGAGCTCTGAGAAGTGAAGAGACTTGCTCAAGCTCACCTAGCTGGTGAGCCAGGTAGGCATGATTTGAAAGCCAGGTGTTCAGGCTTCAGTCTCTGCTCTCAACCACTGCTATGTGTAGGTGCTGGCCAGAGAACGTGTGATAACCAGTGTGTAAACTAACAAATGACAGAAGAGATGAAGCATGAGACGGTGGCTGCACAGTGTTGCTTGTGTGTGCTGACTACCAAGACGTGGCGACTAAACAGAAATACTAACGATGTGATGTTTTCTAAGCAATGGCAGATGAACTGAAAAATTGAACTAGTAACTAATAATGGATATAATAAGGTTAGGGCTGCTTCCAAGTGTCTACAAATGAAAAAGAACATGACAAGGGCAGAGCATTACGATGAGGTTCTACAGGGAGACCAATGCGACATTGCAAGATAAATGGAACTTGCCTCACCTTTGACTTTCACGTACGCCTCCTAAGCTCTGCAACTGCCTCTGATTACATGCTCAGATTTCTCAGTCCAAATCTTCACAGAAGTGTGGTTTTTATGAAGGGATCTGGGTTTTGTTTTTTAAAAATTTTCCTTGTAAATGATTGTCTTTCTCAAGTTAATGCAAACAGGACCTGTTTGTGCTTTAGCTAATACTTTCTCCTTCTTTAAAGACATAATATGATATTGCCATGCACATTGAATGGAATCTCTGTAGCTGTATAAATAAGACCATAATGAGTTCTGGGCTGATGTGGGGAGCACACCGCCAGCAAAACAAATACAAGTGTCTCCAGCGTTTTCACTCACCTTGGTTGATTTACATGGGCTGCACGCCACATTTTATCCTGATGGCTCTCATTCTCCTACGGCACATGTACTACAGAGACAATAATGGATGGAACCTCTACTTGCCAGCCTTGCCCCTTTACTGTACCAAGTACTATTACTGTGAGGAAGAGGCATCATTCACTCCCTCTTAGGCAGCTTGTTTAAGAGAAATCAGTAATATTTTCTAATATGTTGAGTTCTGCTGTGCACAGCCACTTCTTGAGGGAATTTTCCTTGACACATTTGAAAAAAATTTGTGAGCAGAAAAAATATTTTAATATCCTGATGAAAAATAAAACCGTGAACAATGTTTCATTACCACCAAAAGGACATAAAACATTAAATGGATAGAAATAATGATCATCAGGTTTGTAAGAGACATTTGATGTCTTTTTAAGATAACCTTTTAAAAATACAATTATATAATTATATATAACTGTATAACTATATATTTACATATACAATATATATAAAATATAATATGTATTGAAGAGCTCTATTGCCAAATTTTGGCTTTTCCACTCACTTCTACAGCTGGATTGTGGAGCCATGATCCTAGCTAGCCTAGTGGGATGAAGCCTTCCCAGTTTGAATTGGGAGTAGAGATTGGAAGGACCAGGGACTGCAGAGAGTTCTTGGTGACAGAATCAGCAGCAGCAGCAGCAGCAGCAACATGGTAGTTCCGGGAATACGAGAGACTGCCCTTCGGTGGAGGTGCACCTGGTGGGGCCCGGAGCCCAGAGCTGCAGTGACTGTTGCTGGTCAGGCCACCTTTGGTGCTCACTGTTCTGAGGCTGATTGATGAAGTGGCATGATTTGGGTGGGCCTCGCGTTCCTGCCTCTTCCGTTTTGTCTTCCTAATTTTCCTTCCTTCCTTCCTTCCTTCCCTCCTTCCCCCTTTTTTTTTTTTGACAGAGTCTTGCTGTGTTGCCCAGGCTGGAGTGCAGTGACGCATCTTGGCTCACTGCAACCTCTTCCTCCCGGGTTCAAGTGATTCTCCTGCCTCAGCCTCCCGAGTAGCTGGAACTACAGGCATGCGCCACCATGCCCGGCTAATTTTTGTATTATTAGTAGAGGCGGGGTTTCACCATGTTGCCCAGGCTGATCTCAAACTCCTGACCTCTTGATCTGCCCGTCTCGGCCTCCGAAAGTGCTGGGATTACAGGCGTGAGCCACCGCGCCCAGCCTTCTCCTGCTAATTTCTAAGCCCTATTCCAGCAACCCTCTTAAAGATTTCCTGAGCTTCTCAATAGGCTTTTCATAGATTCTTTGTCTACAGTGATCAGCCAGTCAATTTTTATTACTTGCAGCCAGGAACACTGATACTTTTCCACTTTAATATATGCACACACCTGTGGGTTTTCATTTTTAAATAAAGTAGAAATTTTCATTTACTTTACCTGTTTGGTAATTCAACACTAGGTCATGTATTTTGATTTTCTTTGTACCAGCTGCTTCTAGTTTTATAAAATGGAGTGTGCTATAGGGTCTTTTGAAACCATAAATTAAACAGTCTCTAAAATCCTTTCCTACTTGTTTGATAATCAGAGATTGATCTCTTTTTGATGATTTGCAGGATCTTTTCATAGTCCTAACCATTTTTATCTGTTGGCACTTGGCTTATGGCTGGTTGTAGTTTTCTACTTTTACAGAAGGCGCACTTCTGTATTACGCTGGTTTAGGGTTGCCAAATTTGGCAAATAAAAATACAGGACATACAGTTAAATTTGAATTTCAGATACACAGTGAATTTTCTTTAGTATATGTTTGTTATACTTTTAATATTTGATATGACAGCCCAATGCTGATTGCAACCTTCAGCCTCATGACCTGCCGTCACTCCTTGGAATGAAGTGTGATCCTGAGGAGTTCTGTAAGGTCAGACTGTCAGGCCTCTGAGCCCAAGCTAAGCCATCATATCCCCTGTGACCTGCACGTAGACATCCAGATGGCCTGAAGCAACTGAAGATCCACAAAAGAAGTGAAAATAGCCTGAACTGATGACATTCCACCGTTGTGATTTGTTTCTGCCCCACCCTAACTGATCAATGTACTTTGTAATCTCCCCTCCCTTAAGAAGGTTCTTTGTAATTCTCCCCACCCTTGAGAATGCACTTTGTGAGATCCACCCCCTGCCCGCAAAACATTGCTTCTAACTCCACCGCCTATCCCAAAACCTGTAAGAATTAATGACAATCCCACCACCCTTTGCTGACTCTCTTTTCGGACTCAACCCGCCTGCACCCAGGTGGAATAAACAGCCTCGTTGCTCTCACAAAGCCTGTTTGGTGGTCTCTTCCCACGGACGGGCATGACACAGACTCCACCATGTTGCAATCCATAAAACTCCGATAGAGATTTGGGGATTAAGTCACCACTTTCTTCCTTTTTCAAACTGATTAGAACTGTGCAATTTTGGGTAGAAATTGCTTAAAGTTTCCAGCACATAGATAAAATTCTATTTTCTAAGTCTACTATTGGCTGTTTTTGAAATTTTTTACTCTGTTGATCACTTCTATTGCAGCATGGGGAGACTATAGATTTGTGCTGATGATGCTATTTTATTTTGAAGTCCAAATTATTTAATACTTACATGTTTCATGAAATGCATGTGATATGCATGCATACATATATTTACATACACACACACACACTTAGATTAAGTGCTGGCTTAATCTAGAAATTTTATGTGGTGGATATTTTTCTCTTTTATTGTAAATTTGGAAGTTTATGCCTTGGACATTAAGTATTGTGATTGCATGCACACCATTTATTTGCGAATCCAGCTCCCTCATCATCTTTGTTTCCTTAGCCAGCATTCATTCCCTTGCACTAAATATGCACAATGCAAACACAACTCCAATAACATTGTTTTTACCAATATTCCAAGTGCCAAAAATAAATTAGAGAACAAGAAATCCAGCCTCAATTTGGAAATGCTCAGCAATTTCCCTTGATTTGCAAAATTAAATAAAAGCCATCTTCTTTAAAAGTTTGCTGGTAATTTTTTTTGGCGGCGGGGAGCAGGGGCATATCCTGTCCTAAGAGGAAAAACAAAATGTGGCTGAAAGTAACTCTTATAGACAGATTGAATGCATTTTTTTGTTTACTTAAAAATCAGTGAAAACTTTCCCTTCTTTAGAAATTCGTTATTGTCATTTGAATAACTTAGAGAACGTGAACAGAAATTCCAAAGAACTCCTAAGCACTGGGTGACTTTCTGACTCATGAGAGATCATTGGTATTTATTTTTTTCTCGGAAGTAATGCCTGAGGGCTTTTGAGGGAGGTACTAGAAAATTTGAAGAGCTATTCTTATTTGATTACTTCTGAGAACCTTGGATTCAGACAGAAAGAAAATAGTCAAAAGTAGATAAAGCATTATTTTTGCCATTAAAAGGGAAAAAAAAGTTCCTAGTAAAGTACAGGAGTGTAGATGAAAAATTCTGAAAACTCTTAAGTATTCAAATCCAAGAATATTTAGTCACAGCGATTCTAGAACTAGTATTTTGGGTCAGCCATTTTTGAGACATACATCAAAGAGGTTAAAAGACAAAAATTGAGGGATGAAAATGGAAATCCCCGCTCCGCCTCCACCAAGGGTAGAGTAGGGCTATAAGGCTGATGCCACTAATGTCTATTCAATATCCATATTCTCTGAGTTTATTGCAGAGTGAATTTGTTTAGAGTGGCAAGGTGTGCAGAAAAGTACAAATACAAAATCATCTTTAGCCAACGGCTGAGATAATCTCTGATCCACTTTGAATCTTTCTTCTACCCACCAGCCAAAGAAAACTGGCTGCTTTTAAGGACAGACCAGATAACAGGCAGCAAGTCTACACAGAACAGTCTGGGAGAAAATCTGCCCCTTTTCTCTGCATCTTCCTGTATGTTCCATAGCTCCTCTCTTATTGCCTATCTGCGGAGGTCCAAGGGTTTCCACTCTGAAGCACCTCCACCACAAAAACCCATGAGTGAAACAGAAAGAAAGAGGGTGCAAGTCATTTAGAGGCATTACTGATGTTGTCCTGGGAGTAGCCACAACGGTGCTCCATGGCTGCATCTGTGACAGGAGAGAAGCATCAGTAGAAAAGTTTGTAATAGTAGACACTAGTGAGGCATTTCTGGAGAATAACTTAGCATCACATGGCAAAATCCTTAAAATATTCATGTGTATTGACCAATAATCTCTCTCCTAAGAAATAACTCTCAAAAGTATGATAATGAGATGTTCATCATAGCATTATTTATAATATCCAAAAGCCTGGAACTAATCTCTATGCTCTGCATACAGTTAAATTAAGCTGCATGTATTAAAAATAATGTTATAGATTATTTTTATAGACATGAAAAAATGTTTTAATATACTGTTAAAGTTTAAAATGCTATTACAAAAGCCTATACAGTACAAGTTAATGTGTGCATTGGAAGGTCAATAGTACAGTTAAGAGCTGAGCTCTGGAGCCAGACTGCTTGTGTTTAAGCTGTCTTGCCACTAACTAGCCTCGTGAACTTGGGCAAATTATTATTTCTTTTAGATTAATTCTTTTTTGAATTACTTGTTTTTTATTTCAGTAGTTTTTGGGGTACAGGTGGTTTTTGGTTAGATGGATGATCTCTATAGTGGTGAATTCTGAGATTTTAGTGCACCCATCACCTGAGCAGTGTACACTACAGCCAATGTGTAGTCTTTTATTCTTCACCCCTTCCCAACCTCCTCCTACCAAATTCCAAAGTCCACTATATCACTCTCTGTATGTCTTTGCTTCCTCATAGCTTAGCTCCTACTGCTTGCTTCCTCATAGTTTAGCTTCTACTTGCAGCTTATCTCCTCGTAACTTAGTTCCTATAGCTTAGCTCCTAGTGATGAAAGGACACAAAGATAGATGTGTACCCGCCCCCCCCCGCTACACCCTTTGTTCTGCTCTCTAATCTTTGCACATACCAGAGATTTCGTAAGTTCTGTGAGTACCTGTTTTTCTGCACGTACCAGAGATTTTGTAAGTTCTGAGGCAAGGTCACAAGACGTGTTTAAGTAAGATAAACTCTTGCTGCCATAAACCTGCTCTCCCGCCTCAAAGGTTGAACCGAA
The DNA here is from genome assembly GCF_008728515.1 of Papio anubis. Lineage (NCBI taxonomy): Eukaryota > Metazoa > Chordata > Mammalia > Primates > Cercopithecidae > Papio > Papio anubis. Next base: position 83,008,390 of record NC_044991.1, on the reverse strand, counting down.
ATATCAGAAATGGCGGGAACCAATCATAGTTAGCCAAATCGCCTTGTTCAAACACTAGCCAATCATATATCTGATTTGTATAATAACTCTATGCCCACTTTTCTTAGACTATATAACACTGCTCGGAGCTCAGTGGGGGAGCTCTCCTGCCCGTCTCGTTTCGCGAGCGAGGGAGAGTTCCAGGTTCGAACCTGTAATAAAGATCCTTGCTGCTTAGCTTTGACTCTGGACTCTGGTGGTCTTCTTCGGGGAATAAACGGTCTGGACATAACAGTGAGAACATACTATATTTGGTTTTCCATTCCTGAGTTACTTCACTTAGAGTAATGGCCTCCAGCTCCATCAAAGTTGCTGTGAAAGATGTTATTTCATTCCTTTTTCTGGCTAAGTATTCCATAGTGTACAGATACCACATTTTTTCTTTATCCACTTGTTAGTCAATGAGCACTTAGGCTGGTCGCATACCTTTGCAATTGTGAATTGTGCTGCTAGAAACATGCATGTACTTGTGTCTTTTTCGTAGAAAGACTTCTTTTCCTTTGGGTAGATACCCGGTAGTGGGATTACTGGATCTAGTGGTGGATCTACTTTTAGTTATGTAAAGAATCTCCATACTGTTTTCCATAGTGATTGTACTAATTTACATTCCCACCAGCAGTGTCAAAGTGTTCCCTTTTCACCTCATCCACACCAACATCTACTGTTTTTAGACTTTTTAATTAGGGGTGTTCTTACAGGAGTAAGGTAGTATCTCCTAGTGGTTTTAATTTGCATGTTTCTGGTGATTAGTGAAGTTGACCATTTTTTCATATGTTTGTTGGCTGTTTGTACGTCTTCTTTTGAGAAATGTCTATTCATATCCTTTGTTGGGCAAATAACTGGGCGGTGATACTTCTTGTACCTGATTGTAACAGATTAATTCTCATTTGTTAATCCACATAATCACGACCATAGTAATATATAACTATAATAGCTAGCAGTCTCAATCTGTTTTATATGCTAGGCACTGTTCTAAACACTTTATGTGTAGTAACTCAGTTTCTCTTCACAAACAACCCTATTTGCAGGTATTTTCCCCATTTTGCAGATGGGATAAATGAGGCTTTCTTATGCTTGATTTCATCTCTTATCATGGATGACTGCAGTATTCTTGCTTTCCATAAATTATGTCTAGCTCTAATCCATTCTTGTCACAACAGAAAGAAAAATTGTTAAAATGCAAACTAAATAACATCAATCCCACCCTCTACTTCAAACTCTGCAGTAGTTTTCTATTCTGTTGGAGAAAGTACAATCCCAATGTCTTAGCAAGGCCTTCAAGGCTCTATCTGATCTGCCCACTTGAACAATCTCAACTCAGGCCACTTTTTCTTACTCATCAATTTCTAGCCACAATGGAGGGTCTTTCCAAGTCCTTGAACAGTGCCATATTGTTTTCTTGCCCCTATTTCTTCTTCCTATAATTATTTTTCCCTCTGTTTTTACATGGACAACTCTTGGGCCTCCTCCAAATCTCCCGTTAAATATCTCCTCTTCCACAGGATTTCTATGAAATCCTTATGATTTATGCTTTATGCTTTTATTCTTTTTTTTTTTTTTTTTTCTGTTTTTGAGACAGAGTCTCGCTCTGTTGCCCAGGCTGGAGTGCAATGGCACCATCTGGGCTCACTGCAATCTCCACCTCCTAGGTTCAAGCGATTCTCCTGCCTCAGCCTCCTGAGTAGCTAGGACTACACGCGCATGCCACCATGCCCGGCTAATTTTTGTATTTTTAGTAGAGATGGGGTTTTGCCATGTTGGCCAAGCTGGTCTCAAACTCCTGACCTCAGGTGATCTGCCCACCTCGGCCTCCCAAAGTGCTGGGATTACAGGCATGAGCCACTGCGCTTGGCCTGCTTTTATTTTTTATCATAAAACATACCCGTTTTCTTTGCTATCTCCTCTTCCAAATTGTAATTATATATCCAATTGTGTGTTTCTCTGTCATCATATTGGACTAGGAGTTTCATGCAGACAGCGTTAATATCTTTTTTATTCACTATTTAAATTAAGTGCCTAACACATGCTTGTACCTCATTGGCATTAATACATATCTGTTGGATGGATGGATGGTTGGATGGATGGGCGGATGGATGGATGGACAAATGGACAGATGGGTAGATGAATGAGATAGATGAAAGAATGGATAAATGGATGGATGGATGGATGGATAGATGGATGAATAGAAGACTGGATGGGATGGATAGATGGATAGAAGAATGGATGGGATGGATAGATGGATTAATGAGTGCTGCAGCTCAAGTATGGTTTCTTTTATGTAGAAAGGAATGTTTACCTTGTTACCATAAAAGCATGTGTGCACCACAATTTCCTATCTAATGGTGTTGCTTACATTTTGTGTGTACATCCATGCACGTCTGTTGTTGCCATTCATTTATGAGCCCCTTGAAACCAGGGATCACCTCTTACTCAACTCTGTTTTCCCCTCAGCTTTTAGCACACTCTCTTACACTAGTAAGGGTTCAGTATGAGTTTGCTGAGTTGAAACAAGAATATGCTAGTTGACTGGGATAGCTAATTTGATAAAGTAATTGCTGTTAATGAGTGAAAATGACTTAATCTGCGCTTCTTCCTAGTTAATATTTTTGTGTTTATATAGGAGTCTCCTGCTATTAGAAAAGTTTTTGATGACTTCAACAGTGGGTATTTGAGGTCCTGAGATAGATTCCAGAATTTCAGAGATAGACACACTTGGTAATCCTCACATCATATCGTGTAGGCAGATGTCTATCTAGGTACAACACTTGCCCTAAATATATAAATGGGAAATTATGAAAGCTGCCAGTTGCTGAGTGTTCACTGTGTGCTGGGGACTGTGCTAAGCAGTTCAAATATGCATTCACTCCCTTTGATTAATCCTAACTATACTCCCCAAAAGGTGGTATCATTACCCTCCTTTTTACAGAGAAAATAATAAAGGTGGAGAAAATAGGTAATTTTGCCAAGGTCATTTAGCTAATAAGAAACACAGTTGGTATTTGAACCTGGTCTGTCTGACTCCACATCCTCTTAAGTGGTACCCTGTATTTACTACCTCCCAACAGATTGCAGGGTTGCCCTGCTGTGTTTTCTGGTTATACAGTTGAATGACAATATTGCAGTTTGGGGAGGGAAGATAATATGAGGGTGTGATAAAGGCTGACACAGACAGAGCCTGCTGCATGCAAACAGAATGTTAATGCTTAACCGATGGGGACTTACTGGAAATGCGCCAACATCAGGTGGAAATGAAACCAACTGAGGGGCACCAGTGGAGGCTCACCCAGACAGAGCAAAGGCAGGTGAGAGCAGCCGGGATATTTGGACTGATGAAAGAAGTGGAAGCAATGCTGGGGGAAATCCAGAAACCCTATTGCCCTCTTTCTCTGCAGCCTGGCTACATGCTTTTGGCAGGGCTAATTTGCACATCTTTTTTTTCCATCTTAATCTGATTTTGTGGTTCATAATTTTTTTTTTTTTAAATAGAAGAGTTAGGTATTTTTCCTGGTCTTGAAAGCAAATAAATAAAAGTTTTAGAAAATATTTGTCCTTGATATTGAAGGAAGTCTGTGAAGGGATTAGTGTAGAAATAAAGAAGTTATCTCACACAGTGAATATTTAAATATCCTATATCTCCAAAGAGACAATTTTTTTTGTTTGTTTTTAGTGACAAAGTATTATACTGCACTTCTCAGCTTAATTCATTATTGTTGTTGCGTTTATAATTTAATTTATTACTTTGAGCGACTTGAGAATGAGCTAAAATATCAACTATCCAAACTGGGAAGGAGTGATGGTTTGGGACATATGTTGACAAATGTTTGCCCAAGGTGAAGCAGGTCTTGAAAGGAAGCTACACTTTAATTAAAAGCTGTGCCTTTTACATCTCAACGTTTGTTTGTCTTTAATGAAAGTTTAGATAAAGGGGCTTGTTAATTATATATCTGTCTCCCAATGTGGTCCTTTTCCATTTGCTTTTGTTGTCATGGCTTTTTCCAATTTCACTTAACTGATTTAGAACACAGCAAATATTCTAAGTTATTAAGGGTTATAGCTATAAACTCCCTGTAATTAGTAAAAATACTTTATAATTAGTGCATCTATCTGACCTCAAAATTGAAGTGTCTTGAGGTCATATTGTGAGATCGGTTGTAGGTAAAAGTGGAGAAAAAAGGAGGGCCATTCTAATCTATGAGAGTTACTCACCTTGATTTCAGATAAGTAGAATAAATACATTTTTTGTTCAAATGAGGTTCAGATTAGCACAGCACTACATGCTTGACAGATAAAACATGAAATCACATATATCATACACAATAGCTATGGGAATTTTAGATGTTTCTTTTAAAAATGCATAAAGTGCTTTTTTTTAAGATGAATAGACCTGTATATAAAGTATAAGAAAACATTACAATTAATAAGTTAAAATATAGAAAAGCTTATAAAAATCTGTAATGTCATGTCCCAATTATAACTGTTTTCGACATTGAAGTTTTCATATGTATCTTCATGTTTAGATACACATATAGTTATATATAATCAGATATATTAATTGAGCTCATAATCCACTTGCATTTGTTTATATAAGTGCACATATTCATACATTAAGTTTTAGATTCTGTTTGGACTTTTCTGTTTTCTTATTTCCTGTCTTCCTAAGGTACAATGAGTAATTCCATCAGTAAGGATTCTTTGGTAGCAAGCATCAGAAACCAACTTTGACTGACATAACTGAAAAAGGAGTTTATCTGAAGGGTTGATGAATGCTCAAAGAGTTGAAGGAACCAGACTTAGAAAGAACAGAAATTAGTTCCAGAAGGTGTTGATTGCAGAGACTGCTTGACAGTTTCATTCAACTGCTCCTTCTGTAGTAAATGAATTTCAGCAAACGTGAGTCCTATTTGCCACTCTTGAGAGAAATTCAAGGGAGAGTGTGCCTAGTTGGCCCAGACTTAGGTAATGAGTCTTCCCTTTAGCTGAAAGGGAGTAATGATCAGGACACATTGATTAATTTTCCAGACTATGTCCAGAAGAAGAAAAGATCATTTCTTTTAAAGAAATCAGAAAAAAAATGTTACTGAAAGAAGATGGGATGAATGTGATGCCTGGACATAACCAATGTCTGTTGCCATGATTTTCTAACTACTTTTTGGTCATGTTTATACTTTCAATGAGATTTTGAGTTCCTCTAGGCCAGTGATTCTCAACCAGGGGTGGTTTGGTGCCCTAGGGAACATTTGGCAATGTCTGGAGACATTTTTAGTTGTCAAAACTGGGGGCATTCCTATTGGCATCTAGTGGGTAGAGGCTGAGGATGCTGCTAAACATACTGCAATACACAGGACAGCCCCCCACGAGAAAGAATTATCTGGTTTCAAATGTCAACAGTCTTGATGTTGAGAAACTCTGGTCTAGGTAAAAGTTAGCACATTTTACCTCCTTTTTAGTACCCTTAGTAGAGTTAATTGACACTTTCTGCGACATTACCATCTCTATCTCCACTTTCAAGGAAGAGAAATGCTAAAACAAAGTGGCATATCATTGCATATGTGATCTAGAATTCTTCAGTGAAAAATAAATTCCACTGATCAGAAAAGGAAGAACCCAACATTGATCAAAGTTTTCTGAAGCTTTTCTGAATATGGTGGGTACAATCTGGCTCCTGAATGCTCAGATAAATTCAGGGAAGTGGAGATGAAAGAGGAAGGAAAGACTGTGACTCAATATATGGCAGAGAGGAAGAATTATAGGATGAATCAGGAAGGTGTGTAGCCAAACTAGCACAATAATATATTCGGGGAATTTTGAGAGCAAATTCTGACTAAGTAACGCAGAGGGTGCAACTTTTGGTAAGTTCAGGGGACAGACAGGTGACAAAAATGAATAAAACTGAACAGAATATAACAAGAGTGGTGGAAACTGTGAGGTCACAAGCCCGGTGTAGATGGGCCAGCCCTTACTCACTCTTGGGCAGTTATTTTCTTGTAGGAATAGAGGCCCAGTATTTCTCGATCTTCTGAGATTCAAGGGAAGCTGGAAATCTGGATTTCCTATGTTGCGTCCCAATTTGTAAATACAAATAAATTACATTTTTTAATAAGCCCTTTGCAGGATTAATAAAACACACTGTAAGTCAAATTTGGTCGTCCTCTACCAGTTTAGCCTCTGAAATAAGGCCTATTCAAATTATAGAGACTCTTAAACCTCAAAGAAGAATTCAGATGCACAGGCTTGTAGACTTTTAGACCAAGTAGAAGCCTTATGTAAACGTACATTTTTAAAAACTTTATTTCTCTCCTTTATTCCCTTTTTCCCTCCAAAGCAGAACTTCTTTTGTGATTGAGAGGGGTTGACTATTGCACACTCCCCCCTGAGTCAGTTTGTGCTGCTGCCAGTTTCTCTGCCACTGCCTGTCTCAAGACCACCACCTGTGGTGCCATGACAATCTTTCTGCATGGCTCTATCCCATGCTAGGACCCACTTGCCTTTCCTCATTCTTCTCAAAGCAGCACTAAGCCAGGCAGAGTGATAGAGCAGACTTTTGGGGATGGTTCCCTAGGCACTAAAGAGAATTTCAGCTGAGGTGCACAAGCATGCCCTAATGGGAAGAGAATGGACTCTGGAGCCAGCTGCCTGGCTGTGGATATCAGTTTTACCTCTCACATCTAACCTTGAGTGACTCTTATGTGTCACTCACACGTAAGGGTGGTGTGAGGGTTAAATCAAGCTAGTGCACGGAACATGCTTAGAACTCTGTTACTGAAAATATATCAGCCCATCTCCACTGAAGTTCATTTCTTAATGGCCACGTTCCCACAAGTATCTAACTTTAGTCATAAACTTAGATCTTCTTCTCAAATATTTTTCTTCTTTCTGATCCCCTTACCTCCCCCATCTCACACCCTATCTGCATTCTTTTTAGTCTTAACCAGAAAACAACTCCATATTCTTCTTGTGGGGAATGCTTTATTTTCTTTGTGTTTTGCTTCATCCTCTCTTTCAAGACCAGGGTAGAGGAATCCTCATTTTTTACACTCTAAGTGGACTGTTAGGATACTCGGTTGCAGGTGACACCAGACATGGTTCAAACAAGCTTAAAAAATAAATGACATTAACTGGCTCTTGTTACAGAAAAGGTAGAGCCTCTGTAGAATTTACACCAAGCACAGCTTGGTCCCTCACTAACAGTGTCTTCAAAGCCCTGCTTTCCTTCTATGTCCCATCTTCCTTCCATGATGTCTGATTTATCCTAACCCCAGTTCCCTTTATGGTCCCCACATTGCTGTTACCTACCAGCCACTTTCTCACTGGGAATGTCTCTTTTCCAGCAAAATCCTGAAACTCTTTTTTCTTTTTTTTCCAGCTCTTCACCGAAATGCCCATCCCGTACCAGTTACTGTAGACAGAGAAGTAAAATGCTGATTGGTTTAGTGAAGTCAAGTGTTCTGTCCTTAGAGATGAGTGGCATGAGAGTCACTGGAACCCTAAGGACAACAGATGGTAATGAGAGCTGTCAGAAGTAGGAAAGACCGCATATATATGTGCACAACAGGGCCCATAAAAGTATTCTTTTAGACTAATGGTTCTCATATGTGAGCTTACATCAGAACTGCCTAGAAAGCCTGTTGAAACACAGAATTATGGGTCCTATTCCCAGAGTTTCTGATCTGGGACAGGGCCTGAGAATTTTTATTTCCAGTGAGTTCACCAGGCGACACTCATGCTGCCAGTCTAGGAACAGAACTTGGAAAGCCACCGAGTTAGACTGGATCAAACCAAACAATAAGCAATCCCTCTGAAATCAGACGAAGCTACCTTTAGTTGTCATTTTAAATCATGTTTTTATTTTTATTTTATTTTTCAAGGTCCTTCAAGTAACCAGGTCCACGGAGGTGATTTGATTTTTCCAGGTGCCATAGGTACTTTGTGGCCAAACTTAGAGAAGATCTCTTTTTTAAATTTTTTTCTTTTTTAACTATATCTTGCTGTCTTTACAGAATGGATGATGGGACACCATTCTAAGGCATTTTATAGAAAGTATCCTGGTAGGAGAGTGGTACTATAGGAACACAGCATTTCAAAAGTAAATGCAGCAGTTTGCGTGCTGTCTCCTATAGCCAAGCTTTAGATGGAAATGGGATTCATACCTCAGCTCTGAGATGCATCTTTGCTCTTATGAACAAAAATGGTGCCCTCCAGCTTCTGAGGATGTGCTCTCCTCCATCCTCATACACACCAGAAAGACAGCAGAGGTTGAATGTCCTGCTTTTGAGCAGAGTTAAGGCTGAAAACAGGAGACCTTAGAGAGATTGATTCAAAAGTAGTTCACCTTTCACCAAGGTGAGCATTAAAGGAATAAAAAAAGAATTTGTCTTTGAGAGGCACCCTTTAATAAGGCAGACCATCTGGTACCCTGATTTAAAAGATCTTTCCTCAGGGCTCTTGGGAAAGCATGTCTCTCACTTCCTCAGCTTTGCCTTCCCATGGTTTAGGAGCTGCCCAGTAGAGAATTCTCCAGTACCACCTTCCACACTCCCTCAGACACTTGACAACACTTCTCTGCTCTGAATTAATACTGAGAGTGGAATCCTTATTGTACAAGCCCCAGCAGCAAATTTGTGGTTGTCTGCTTCAGTGTGTTGCCGCAGAAAAAGTCATTGTCCATCTGGTGACAAATTCTTTCTTTCCTCTCTCCCCCTCTTTCTTCTTTCCTTCCTGTAGACATTTAGCAAACTTTCCTGAACAAGAGGTGCCACAGGGGGAAAGAAGGATATATAAGGTATAATCTCCAGCCTCAAAGAACTCTCAGTCTGTTGGAAAATATTAAATCTGGTCCTGAATACTTAAAATTCAAGACAGAGGTGGCTAGTAGTAAGCAGAGTCCAATGTTATTTATACCGTATTACCTTCATATTTTATACAGTCATTCATTTGGTCTTTTGTTATTTCAACATACAGTTATTAAATTCTATTCCAAGTACTGCAGATACTGCAGTTAACAGGATCAAAAAGGTCTTCTGTAGGGAGTGGGGGCTGTGGTATAAAGAGAACAGGTGCACAGAGAGAGAGAGTGACTGGGCAAGGGAGCTTTGGATACTGCAAGCATGGAAGGTTTTTCTGAGCGGAGATCTGAAGAGCAGGCATGCAAGAATCTTGCTATGTAGGCAGTAGAAACAGCAAATCCACAATTCCTTGAGATGTGTTGGCATGCTCCAGAAACTGAGAGAAATCCTATGTGACTGAAGGATTGTGAACTTCAGGGGAAGAGTGGGTGATAGAAGAGAGACTGACAAATAGCAGAGGCCAGGTTGGGGAGCCTTACATGCCTTGGAAAAGGGCTTGAGTCGATTCTAACTGTAAAGAGAAGGAGCCATTGGAGAATTTTAAGCCAGAGATAACTCGAGTCAAATAAATTAACAAGGTCCAGGTGTCTGGGACTTCTCCAAATCTCATTATGTTAACATAACCTATATATGTGCTCAATTAATACCAATGGAATTGACTGTGTCCTTTTGTATAAACAGAATATGACCTGCCAATTCCTTACTAAAGTCAGGACTACTCTAATTTCATTCTTTCTAAGAGAGGTTAAAAAATGTTTATCTCAAATGAATGTTTAAGAAAACAGAATTGAGCCATCGACAGTTTTAAAGGTTGGTGCAAAAGTAATCATGGTTTTTGCAACTAAAAGTAATTTATTTGAAAATCAGAGTTTTAGACTGTCCAACCCCTGAAGTCATCAGCTGGGCTATGACAATTTCCAATGAAAAATAATTGGCTTGAATTATCTGTCTTGTTTATCAACAGAGGCATTTTTCATGTCTTCCTTAAACCCCTCAGCTTACCTAGCTTTGGTAGGTATATCTTAGGATTTTCCTGCAATGTCATTAGATCAAACTCCTTAACATTTCTCTTTCCTGTCTTTATTAGTTAATTTCTCAATCTGCAGTATCCGTGGTCATACAGCCCTTTATTCGAATGACATTTCACTACTTCTTTTGAATTATTTGTTTTTTCAGATGAGGAAAGGATTGGCAGATTAAGACATGGTCTGGAGATAAACAAGTTACATCTTGTTTTGTCACGTTCCCATAGCAAGCAGGAAAACAAGTCAGTCAAAAACCTCCCAATAAATGTTAAAAAGTATTTCCCTTTGTGTACCTCAGTTCTGTATTGGTTTCTCTCATTTTTGCATCCCTAGCAAAAGAAAGAAGAGTTGCTGATTTCACTTTACATACCAATATTTGCAGGTTTCACCTTCATGACCTTAAAAGAGAGTTTCCACATGTCTACCCAGTGTAAGTGTGAGTCCAGCTTGGTTTTCAAAGAGCTCTGAGGGTTTTTTGCTATCTAAACTCCAAATCTTGCCATACTGTGAGCTTCAACTTAAATCCTTATGCAAAATAATTGCTGAGTAAAAGTGGTATTTGCACCAATTCCTCCCTAAGTGCAAGCAAAGTACAGTCTATAGAATTACGAACGAAGCGCTGATTAAGAAGTGACAGCAGAGATTTTTCAGTAATGAAGGGAAGAACGGCAGTTGTTTGGAGACCTGCCAGGTTCTTGCAATTAATTTTGCTCAAAAGTCAGCAGGATGGCGTGCTGTGGCTTTGCAGACTGAGTGGGCATTTTGCTTCGCAGATTGGCTGGGACTTGCTTTGATTTTTGAACATGAGAGCTTTTCCCCACCTGTTTTGTTCATCCTTTCTAAAAACCAGTCATTGTTTTCATGGGGAAAGGTCTTCATATCCACGGGGTGAAATGGGAAAAGAGGTAATGTCACAAAATAACAGTGGCCTCTTCCTATGTCACCATGACTCAGTAGTAAAGTGTGAGTGTGGGTTGTTCTCTAAACCCTCACGTTAAAATATCAAGTAAGTAGTTTCAAAATGAGTAGAAAGGTTCAGAGTGTGCAATAAACTGAGAGGACTTATCAGGTCAGGGCTGGCACAGGCTGCAGTTAAACTCCAGAACTACTGAGATAAACAATTTGCCCATCAATACAAACAAAAATGACAGGAGTTTGTGTTAAAACCACTGGATGAATTTGTTGGGGGAATAGAACATTTATACAATTCAATGAATCTTCCCACAGATCATTTTTATTTAGATAAAAGAAGATGCTTTTAAAGCAGAGAAGCCTCCCAGAAACTACCTCACTCATGTGATCTGCATTGACATCAACAATAGAACAAATTACTATCGTGTGCCTCCTGGGACGCCGAGAAAGACACAATATCACTCCTATAGCATTCATGTGTAACTCTGATCTAATCATAAGGAAACTACCAGACAGACCTAAATTTAAGAATATTCTACAAAACAACTCTCTTTGCCTTTCAAAAAATGTCAATGTCATGAAAGCCTGTTCCAGATTGAGGGCACAAAAGAGACAAGACAATTAAATGCAGAGGATGACCCTGGATTGGACCCTGGATCAAAGAAAAAATGGTGCAAAGTATGTTATGGGGACAATTAGTGAAACTTGAATATGGAATATGTATTAGATAATAGTATTATGTCCATAATAATGTCCTGAATTTAATCAATGATTTGGGATTATGTAAAAAAAATTCTTATTTTCAGGAGATGTGTACTGATATATTTAGGATGAAAGAACAAATTGTTCAGCAAAATAATTGAATGTATGTATACTGCATACACATATATGTATACCTGCATATGCACAGGGAAAGCACTAGTGATTCAGGTGTGCAGTATATTGAATTAATGAATCCATCTTAGTCAATAGGTTATTATTTTTGCAAGTTTTTCTTTAAGTTTGAATGTTTTCAAGATGAAAAGTTGAAAAAGAAGCAAGGGGGAAGTGGGTGGGAGGAAAAAAGGATGGGATGGGGAGGAGAGGCTTGGAGACACCTGAGGCTCATTTGTACACTACTGGGGGCGCTGCAGGCACCAGCTGTCCTAGAGCCCTTACTCTAGCCTGCAGGACCCCGTTGGCTGTTTGTAAGTTCATGTCACCTGTCCTTTCCTTCATATCTGGACTAGTGGACAGAGCAAAAGGCATGCTCCCCTCCACTTGGGATTTTTGGGAGCCTGAGAGGAATAGACCAAGCTGCTTCTCCATTTGGACAATTCCCCGCTCAGTTTGGACTCCATTCACTACGGTTTTGCAGGCCCTTCGGTGGAATTTAGATCCTTTTGGAAGTATCCCATTGGCTGCCGTTGTCCTGAGACATTTCTCTGTTTAATGTTGCTGGGATCCAGCTGGCTAGCTAACTAACCAATCAACACAGGGGTCTTTTCTTTTTATAAGGCCATAGCCCACCTTTTTATCCTCCTAAACTAGCCGTTGATTTGTGATTTGATTGATTCTCCCCACCCCTGACCCCTCAATTAAAAAAAAAAAAAAGAAAATACACACGAAATTTCTGCTTTAAAAATCTTGAAATAAAATAACCTTTATTTATCTAATGGTGGTTCTGCAGGAAAGTTAGGGGTGGATGTGGAAGAGGAAGCAGTTTCATGAATGGTAACAGAGAGATAAACCTCCGAGCCTTTTCCAGCTGTAGGGAATTTTGAAAGTCTGTGAAGGAAGAAAAGGAAGTTAATAAGCAAATGTTATAAATGTAGACTCTGTTTAGCCATTATAGTTTTTTATTTATGTTTATGTTGCTTTGAAGATTTTCTTCCCTAAGGCTTTTTAAAAATGTTTCAGCTTTATCATCATACTCAGAGGACCCACTCAGCCTTCTGTATTTAATGTACATCAATGTACAGTAGGCCCCAGACTGTTTCCTACTGCTGAAGTTCTAATAACTGCAATTTGAGGTTTTAGTGGTTGAGGGTAGAGTTTGAGGGTTGACCCCTGGAATAAGGTAAGTTGATTTCCTGGGAGTGAAGAACAGCTCAGATAACTTGGAGTTGTGCTTCTCAAAGTGTGGTCCTCAAACCTGTGCCAAATCCCTAACTAATTTCCACCTATTCCATAACTAATTTCTACCCATTCACAAGAGAAGAGGAGATACTAAAAGTGCTTAGAGACTTTTATAGCTATTTCCTAGAATAATTTTATTCTAATAACTAAAATGGAATCCTTGTGTTTTTGGTTATTTTAAAATTTTATTAGTATTTTATTTTTATCGTATTTTGCAAAAAAGTATTCGTTTGAGCTGAATTGGAGTTGAGAGTAATCTGTCTCTTCATTATAGACAGTTTGAGCAGCACCGTCTTTGGGAAACCAAGGTTTGACCCCCGCTAAATGAAGACTCACACCTTCATCTCTCAACTCGGCTTCTTTTCTAGAATATCTACTTTATTCTCCCCTCCCTAAAGACTTACCATCTCAGCTTCCCAAAACAGAAAATGGCTTTGGACTGACCCTAACAGTGAATCATAACCTTTGCTAGCTGGATGAACTTGGGGAAGATACTTACTATCTCTAACTTTTTTCTGTTTCTTTACAGCATGGAGATAACACTAATACCTACTGCAGTGAGTTGTTTTAAGCATTAAGTGAGATACCATGCATCCAATATTTAGCACACAATGTGCACTCAAAAATCATTTTTTTTTCCATTCAGAATTGAGTTTACTTGTTTTTTAAAGGGTCTATCTACACTTTAGAATAAGACAAGTTTCCATGGCTGTTATCAACCACTTATTTCTGGTACATCCATGATCCATCCACTGCCATGTATAGTCTTACAGGTTATATACTGCCTAAATTCTAAGACTGTTTATGTACTTGATGAGATAAATAGTCAAGGTAGAGGTAATGCACAAGACCTAGGTCCTCATATTTTGCTAATTTATTTATAATAACCTTTAAATAAAAGGTTTTAAATAAAAGGATTTGATTTAAAGTTTATTTTAGAAATAAATTGAGTTAGAAATAAATCATTTAATTAAATTATAATTAAATTTATTACATTTAAAATATAGTGTGATTAAAGATAAATAATTTTATGATTTTAAACTCATTTTCTTATTAAAATGCAATGGCGATAAATGGCCTAAACATTTTTATGTTCTTTCAAATATTAGGTGTCATTATGGCTGTTTTATTAGAAAGAACAGTTATTCAATTTAAGTGGCTTAAGAGATTCCAGAATCAAATTTTAAGGCATGTTGCAAGTATAAGGTGCTTACTGGATGATTTGGAATGGTCAAATGTTGGACAAATGAATAAATGTTTTCTTGATCCAAACTTTTGTCTCATTATTCTCTCTTAGACTTCTAGGGTAATCTATTAGAGCTATCGAAGAGGAAAATTTATCCTGACAAAGCTAGATGGGAAAGAGGTAAAATGATAACATGTCAGAGAAAGTGAGTATCTACTTATTTATCAGAAAACACAGAGTACCGTTTAATCTCCTGTGCATGATCATGGATAGATCAAAGTGTGGTTGCAAGTGAAATGGGATAAATGACAAAATGACAGTTTTATAAAGTTAAGCCTGAATCACATTGATTCTGTATCTTCTAGACATGCACTAAATGTTTTGCAAGCAAATTACTGTTTTAGTCCCACTTCAGGGGTGGTGATTAGCATATTTATTGGGTAATGATGAGCTATCAAATTATCAACCACTGGTCAGAAACATGTTACTTGCGGGGTCCATGGTGAATAGCCTACAGCCAAACAGATGGCTCTCGGCTCTGTGATGCCAAAAGGCTTGTTGGAAGGCTTTGCCTTTACCCCTGACCCAGAGCAGCTGGAAATGAGGATTTTGAGAGGAAAAACAACCTCAGAACGGAAAAGTCAATTTGCATAAACAAGATGGACTTTCTGTTGGAGAGGATTGGAGGAAAAAAAGCAAAATCATGAAAATGCAGTATCCGTATATCTGCAATAGAAACTCTCATAATTCTAAGGCAGAAGGTTCTGTTTCAATATTTGGCACGACACAATATAGCAATTCAATGCATAGTATCTGGAGTCATATAACCTTGGTTTTCAACTTCATAACAAACCATCCCCAAATTTAGTGTCTTAAGGAACATTTATTATTGCTTACAAGTCTACAGGTTGGCTGGATGGTAATTCTGGCCTGGGTCAGGGCTTGGCAGGGCTCAGCTAATCTCTGCTAGGCTCTTTTATGCTTCTGTGGTTGGTTGGCCTATCAGTTAGTATTGTCTAGTGTAAGATGACCTCACCTGGTAGACTCTTCCCCTTGTGGTCTCTCATTCTCTAGTAGGCTGACTGGGCTGAGTTCGTATGGCAATCTCAGGGGTCTAAGAAACACAACAGAAGCAAGTTCTGCTTCCTTGAGGCTCTTGGGCCTGAGGCTTGAACCGGGACACTGTCATTTACACTGCATTTGATTGGCCAAGGTAAGCCACAAGGCCAGCAAGATTCAGAGAGTGAAGAAATAGATTTCACCTCTTGATTGGAGAAACCGCAAGGTTACGTTGCAAAGAGCCTGGCTTTCGGGAGAATTGTGACCATATTTGCAAATAATTTATCATGTACATTCATCAGCTGTGGGGTTTTAGATAACTACTTTTTAGCCTCTTTGCATGTAAAATAGAAATAATAATTACTCTCAAAGTGTTGTTGTGATGATTAAGTGATAGAAGGATTGTAAAGAGCTTAGCTCGTTGTCTGGACACAATAAACCCTCAGGAAAGGTTGTTATTAACACTGTCTATGATTACTACTGCCAGAACACCAAATTATTTAGAAAAGCAAATAGCTCTTTCTGCTGGGTTTGCTCTTTTCCCTGTACTGGCTGAAGCTACCCAACCACTTAGTTCCAGAGTCATCTAGAATGATTTGAAATCCAACTTCCTACTGCTCACTCTGTTCCAGCTACACTGGTGATCTATTTCTCAGAACAGTGCAGTTGCATAGGAGGTGCTCAGTGAATGTTTGTTGAGTTAACAAGCATCCTTGTTTAAAGGGACATGAATGTTTAATTTGTACTGGCCTCTGACATCTGTTTTATGATGTCTGTTGTTTGTGTATCTCATGCCCACAAAGGTGGAACATATATTAATTGCTCAATTTATATTTACCAAATTAAATAGTTTTTTTTTTCCAGTGGAATTTGACTTTTCCTGCCCCACCTTCCCAAAACAATGCCCCCCTCTCCTACCCCTAGGACTGATTTTCAGCATTTATATCCAGTTTTCCCTCAAGGGAGATTGTTGATCTTTGGGATTTCTTAAGAAGATTAGTGAGGACACTTAACATTTTGTCAAAACTTTTGTTTTTAAACTGGGTGCACCTTCCAGGAAAAATGAAGAGGACCATTGTCTCTCTCTCTCTCTCTCTGTATATATGCACACTTGTATACACAAATACTCTTCACACACATATGTGTAATTTGGCCTGTTATTTATATATTATTATGTATTACGTTATCTGTATCTTACTACATCTAACTGACTAGATTTGTCAGGCATTTATCTTTAAATCTTAAATTAAATTTTGTTTGTAAAAAATGTGTTCTGTATTTTCTATCAAGCTGTTCTTTAAGCATTAAGTTTTATATGTGGGGATTCTCATTAAGAAAACTGTGAAGCAGTGTTAAGAGAACTTCAGCCTTGCCATTACAATTAAGTGAATTTGATAAAAGAAATAAAGCAAGTTGCTATTCAAAATAGCAAAGACATGGAATCAACCCAAATGCCCATCAGGATAGACTGGATAAAGAAAATGTGGTACATATACACCATGGGATACTGTGCAGCCATAAAAAGGAACAAGCTCATGTCCTTTGCAGGAACATGGATGGAGTTGGAAGCCATTATCCTCAGCAAACTAAGGCAGGGACAGAAAACCAAATACTACATGTTCTCACTTATAAATGGTAGCTGAACAATGGGAACACATGGACACACGGAGGGGAACAACACACACTGGGACCTGTCGGGGGGTGGGGGGAGGGGGAGGGGGAGGGAGAGCATCAGAAAAAATAGCTAATGCATGCTGGGCTCAATACCTAGTGATGGGTTGATGGGTGCAGCAAACCACCATGGCACATGTTTACCTATGCAACAAACCTGCACATCCTGCACATGTACCCCAGAACTTAAACACTTAAAAAGAGAAACTGGGGATGTTTATCTTGGTTTAGCAGATAAACTTAGAGGATGCACACAGAGGAACTCTCACATCTGAAGTGTGGTCCTTGTGAAGTCAGAAAAGAATCCTGGGACCATTGGGAAAGAATTGTAGAAAGGCCAATTTGAACTCCAGCTGAGGAATTCTCCCTTCTTTCTGTTTCCTTCAGAGTGATCTGAAACGCAGTTCGATTGCTTTGGAGAAGTAAGGGATGCTCACGAATAGAGACGTTTAAGCAAAGACTGGAAAGTCCATAAATAATGCATTGTTTAGAATTCGAGTTCACGGCTCCTGAAATTTTGGGATCCTGAGATACATCAGATACTGCTGATGGATTCTCTTGTCATTGTAAAATAATTTATTTTTGAATAACCTTTGATATTGTTTTCAGCTTTATTTCAAACCCTTGGTAATATTCAACTCATTTCCCAACAATGCTTTATAATTTTTGTAAACAATTAGAATTAAAAGCTGTATTGCTTGTCTTCATACTTAGTTTGCATATACTCAATTCCTGCCAATTTTTCAGTTATGATGAAGTACATACTGTTAACTTCCAGTGCCAGACAAGAGCAACACTTAGCCCTTGTTAATCTGCTATGTATTTATTTACAGCTGCAATGTATTATTGCTATATATTTTTTTTTGGTCCAAACAGACTTTGAGGCAGATGCATTTCTTAAAATGAATTAATTATTAATTTACTGTGAAGTGAATTTGATCAGAGTTCTAGCACCACTGGCCCAGAAGGTAACATGTAAGATAAAGTTAACTAGATAATGTGATAATCTGCCAAATTAATGCATTATATATACAACTTCAAATGTATTTAATGATACAGTAGCAGGGCACAGATATATAATTACAGATCACACACATTATATTTTAATGAAGAAAGTTTGTCTTTTTAAAAAGATTTTTGATGATGTCTGTAATTTTCATAGCTGAATTTTATATTTGATTGTTTTCTCAGTGGCCAGGAATCTTTGAAGTATCCTTGACTCTTCTGTTCTTTTTATAGGGAAAGTATTGCTCCCATTCGGCCACTGGTTATAACTTCCAAACTGAAAGCAAGTCACCCTGTAATTTAAAGGAAACAAACAAAAAAGCTAATACAATACAGTGCCAGAGGAAAATGTCTCGGACCTGTAATTGTTGTCAACTGAGGGTCCTGGGGGCTGTCTCCTGAAGTGGTACTCAGTGCTGAGCTAGGCCTGCTTAAGTCATTTCAGAATTTTTATCTAAGAGAAGCCTCAGGAGAATGGGTGGTAGGGCAGAGGGGAAACTGGGAGTATGTAGTGGGTAGGTGCTAGGATTTGAAGTTCTTGTATGTTCTCCCTTTTAATTAGAATACCTCACTTGGAATCAATGACCCCTCTTTCCTCCACCACCCTCCTCGTTGCTTCTTTCCTTTTCTCTTTTCCCTCTACACTCTCATCCATGCTCATGGCTTTAGTTGCCAGTTACATGCTGAAGACAACCAGAATCCAATAAAAGGAAGTGTTTTGATGAGAGGGTGGTTAACCCTGGTTTAAAAGTGATGAAGAAGAGAGGCAGTGCCATTTTCCCAGATGTCCAGTACTGTGACTATCGCAGAGTACATGAGCAATAAAATAGTCGGAAGTAAATGAATTTGAGATAACTAAAAGTAGAATGCTTTGGGGTATTCTGAGAATGACTAGAATTTAAAGTTGAGTGGATCTGAACCATGGCAACACCCAAAACGCAGTCGCCACTTTACCGCAGCTCTGAAATGAATGAATGCTATTTGGCTTCATTCTATGGCACACTTAAAACTTGAGTGTGCAGCTTTGGTGGATTGGTTTATTCCTTCTCTTGGCTGAGTGAAACATTCAGGCAATGATGAGAAAGTGTATAATGGAGTTAGCTTATGAGAGACTTATTTTTAAGCTCTACAAATAAGAATTATTTTTATTTTGTCATTGTTTTCCTATTATTTCCCTGTTGGTCAACTTTTCTTATCAAACCAGCAAAGAAAAGGGACAGTAGGACAAACACAATGTGGATCCGATCCATGCTCTGCAAGTTAACTTAAATGAGAGTCAGATATCTGCTATTCTGCCAGCCCTTTATGGGCTCCTTTGGGGGTTAGCAAAGGATGTTATTTATTTTCTATGGGAAATCATGAAAGGAAGACTTAAGCTGCCCTCCTGGGTTTAGGTTGTAGTAGACATTTGTATGTTTATGTGTTTGTTTTGGTTTTATTTTCTTTAATTAATTAACTTATTATTTTATTTGCTGCCTAACTTCCATCTATTCTTCTTCTAGTTACAGACCAAATTTAATCTGAGAGATCCAGTGTTTTAAGTCAAAGCAGTTGAAATGGGACTTGTTCTATTCCCAGCTCTAGGGATGCTCACATGACCTGGGTCTAGTATTTCTTCTTGCTTGTCATAGGGTTTGGTTTAGGTTTGGGCACAAAAAGTTGGGGACATCTCTTCAAGTGTGGAGTGAGAGGAACTTTATTTTCTTTCAGTCTTGAACCTAGGAGTCCATTAATCTGGCTCTATTGACAGCCATCTTCTACCAGAAGGGGTCTAAAATTGAGGCCAACATAGAGGAGAACAGAGAAGACAGACAGTCTAGGTCCTGGTGACATCATTTGACCCAGTAGATCGAGCCACGTGGTCAGCCAATTCTAATTCTGCACTTTTTAGCTACATAAATAAAGAAATCCCCCTTTAGCTTAAGTATATTTGACATGTACTTTTGTCCTGTGCAACCAAAAAAAATTTAACTAGATCTGCTGCATCCAGCATAGAATTATAAAATAAGAAATGTGTTCTAGCTTTATTCTCTAGAATCTAAATAATCTAGTATCAAGAAAAAATCTAAAACCAAGACTCTAGATGTTTGCAAGATGAGGATCACAAAAGACTAGCAGAGGGTTTGAAATTAGCCTATAAATCCAACTAGAGCATACAGCAATAGTACAGTTGAAAAATAAGGCCCAAGCTTACCCTTCTTTAGTATTAGCTAGACAGTTTAGACAAAAGGTTTTCCATAATATTTGCCTACTTTTTATATAGTCCTCCTTCACCTGACAATTAGAAACCCTCCTCTCCTCTTGAGCTGGTTATAAGTTATCAGAAAAAGACCTTCAATGAGCCTAAACACCTACCTCAATTAGATAAAGTTCTTGAGAATTGAAAGTCGTGATAAATAAGAGTGCTATTAATCAGTAAGATTCATAGTGATGGAATGACCATAGAAATGTAAGCTATTTAGGGAAAGATATACTGTTAGTAGAATGCGATTTGAAAAGCATTAAACGCTGGATCATTTTCTTTACAAAAACATCCTGTCTCTTTCTCTGTCTGCTTGGAACATTAAACACAAATGAGTCCGGCAAAATATTAAGTCTTTCGATGATTTATGGTTAATACTAAATTCAGAGAAAAACACACCAGTTTGAGGCATTATTGTTATTAAGGGACAGTCAGTGCTTTTATCTTTTGCAATCAGCATGTTAGCCCATATTCTTTCTTTTGCATATTCATAGTCATGGTCATTTTAGAGGCAATATACATAACTTGATTGTTTTTTTTTTTATTTCTTCACCATGGCGACTTCTGGTTGGAAAGATTCCATAATTTAATATGTTCCCCAGCAGAAAAGTTTTAAGACTGTATTTTACTTTCAGAGAAAAGACATGAAATGATGCACATGCAAATGAGAAATAAGTCCAGGATGCTGTGTTATTGAGATCTGGCCCCTGGCGGAGGTTTCTTTTACAATTTCCCCTATGCCATTTCACACAGACATTTGTATTCTGCAGCTATCTTGTTGCGGGTTCCTTTGTCCATCACTTCTCTCATCAGACTGGAGACCATTTCTTATCTTTTCCCATTCTGTTCCAGCAAAAGTGCACTATTTGTTCCAATTCAACAAAACCTTATTTATAAACTATGATAGAACTGAAAATACATAAAACTGAAAAAATGGTTGGTGGTATTTTTTTTTTGACAAATTGAACCAATTTGAAGAAGACAGAAAACTTATCAGATCCCCATTCCAGACGCATGAGGTGAAATCATCCTGTAGTTCATTCAGACTCTTCCGCTGTGCTTCGGGCCATGGCTAAGAATGGAAAACAGTGACCTTGAACAATCTTTCATTTTTCCAAATGTCCAAAGTAGAGTAGAATATTTTAAAATTATCTGAATGGGCAGTCCCAAGACAGTCACTTTGAGTAACACAAGGAAAAGGTAACACTGACCTGTATGAGGTGTGGTTTGCTTGCCAAAGGGTAATTCATCTAATTCAACTAATTCTAATTCTCAATGAGCCTGTTAGAACAGTGAAAGTGTTTACGTGGTAAGCATACACCCTGAGATTTGGAATAGTTTGAAGAATTCACAATCATATGAAGTCTTATTTAACATTAAAATATAAATGGAATAAACTCGGAGAAGCAGAAAACTTTCTTTCTCCTCAGAGAATTATTTATTCCCAGTTTGCCTCCCCAAAAAGAATATCTTATTTCATGTTTTTATACCACAGCCTACCTTCATTTGAAGCACTTTCAAGGTTGAAATGTTAAATGCATTGGTATAAGTTCTCAAGGGCAAGGACAGCATAATTATTTGCTTACCATTGAATTCCTAGAACCTAATGCTAGGGTGGACACATAATAGACACACAGATATTTGTGGGTGAATAACAAGTTTATATGAAAGAATGTCCATTGAATATTGTTTATTGTGGTGGTTGGAAGGGGAACCTGAGTGTTAAACAATAGGGAAATTGAAAAAAATGCATTAGAGTGTATTTGTAATGATGAGATGGCGTGAGGGTTCCAAAATTAATGTTTTTAAAAAACTTTTAAGGGCAATGGCAGCTCAAGCAACATAGTGAGACCCTGTCTGTACAAACAACAACAACAACAACAAACCCTGGCACAGTGGTGCATGCCTGTAGTCCCAGCGACTCCAGGGGCTGAGGTAGGAGGATTGCTTGAGCCTGGGAGGTTGAGGCTGCAGTGAGCTGAGACTGCGCCACTGCACTCCAGCCTGGGTGACAGAGCAAGACCTTATCTCTAAAAAGGAAATGGTATTTAGTGAAGAAAGACAGAACAAAATCTTGGACGACCTTGAGTAATTATTCTTAAAAAAATATTGCAGAATTATTTTCTTTTTATCTTTTTTTTCCTGTTGCTTCAACTAATTGCTATAAAATAATGTTATGTCCACACTCCTCAAGTAGGAAGTCAGTCCCATGAACATGTAAAAGTGGGGCTTAAAAACCTGTGAAATCTTTTCCCTTCTATATTAGGGTTGACCCTGAGCCTTATTTGCCTCCCAAAGTGTGATGTACATCATATAGGCAAAGAATTCCCCTGAGATTTTTCCTGGCAGTTAATTTCCATATAAGACATCTCAGAGAAACAAGAAATGGGGAAAGGATTCGCTATTTAATAAATGGTGCTGGGAAAATTGGCTAGCCATAAGTAGAAAGCTGAAACTGGATCCTTTCCTTACTCCTTATACGAAAATTAATTCAAGATGGATTAGAGACTTAAATGTTAGACCTAATACCATAAAAATCCTAGAGGAAAACCTAGGTAGTACCATTCAGGACATAGGCATGGGCAAAGACTTCATGTCTAAAACACCAAAAGCAACGGCAGCAAAAGCTAAAATTGACAAATGGGATCTAATTAAACTAAAGAGCTTCTGCACAGCAAAAGAAACTACCATCAGAGTGAACAGGCAACCTACAGAATGGGAGAAAATTTTTGCAATCTACTCATCTGACAAAGGGCTAATATCCAGAACCTACAAAGAACTCAAACAAATTTACAAGAAAAAAACAAACAACCCCATCAAAAAGTGGGCAAAGGATATGAACAGACATTTCTCAAAAGAAGACATTCATACAGCCAACAGACATATGAAAAAATGCTCATCATCACTGGCCATCAGAGAAATGCAAATCAAAACCACAATGAGATACCATCTCACACCAGTTAGAATGGCGATCATTAAAAAGTCAGGAAACAACAGGTGCTGGAGAGGATGTGGAGAAATAGGAACACTTTTACACTGTTGGTGGGATTGTAAACTAGTTCAACCATTATGGAAAACAGTATGGCGATTCCTCAAGGATCTAGAACTAGATGTACCATATGACCCAGCCATCCCATTACTGGGGATATACCCAAAGGATTATAAATTATGCTGCTATAAAGACACATGCACACGTATGTTTATTGCAGCACTATTCACAATAGCAAAGACTTGGAATCAACCCAAATGTCCATCAGTGACAGATTGGATTAAGAAAATGTGGCACATATACACCATGGAATACTATGCAGCCATAAAAAAGGATGAGTTTGCGTCCTTTGTAGGGACATGGATGCAGCTGGAAACCATCATTCTTAGCAAACTATCACAAGAACAGAAAACCAAACACCGCATGTTCTCACTCATAGGTGGGAACTGAACAACGAGATCACTTGGACTCAGGAAGGGGAACATCACACACCGGGGCCTATCATGGGGAGGGGGGAGGGGGGAGGGATTGCATTGGGAGTTATACCTGATGTAAATGACGAGTTGATGGGTGCAGCAGACTAACATGGCACAAGTATACATATGTAACAAACCTGCATGTTATGCACATGTACCCTACAACTTAAAGTATAATAATAATAAATAAATTTAAAAAAAAAAAAAAAAAGACATCTCAGAAACTCAACTTGCTAAAAGGGGGTTCTATTCTGTGGGAACAAAACAGAGTGAAGAATTCGTACCTTTTACTGATAGGCAAATTCAACATACCTAGAGACCACATAACTGGAACTAAATGCAGGAATAGTTTTTATAGTTATATTGTAGGCTGGTGTTTCTCAAACCACGTAGTAGAAAAGCAAATTCCTTGGGAACCTTATCTGGTGATCCAAGGAGAATCAACCAAACTTGAAAAATTCCATAAACTAAGGCTCTCTCCTTTACATTCACAAATTATATTTGCATATTAAAGGTTCAGAGAACTCTCCCAGCCAATAAAAAAAGATCAGTATCATTTATAATGAAGCAAGTAAACTTATTTGCACCAGATAATACTGTTTTCTAGGTATAGCTATTAAGTTAATAAGTAGCTTTTTATCAATAGCAAGTTAATAGCATCATTATACCTTTGTTTTAATGGAGGATAAAGCCCCAAGAACTTCCTGAAGATTTCATATTTTTGATTTTTGCAATAACTTATTATTTTGTTCATAAAAATCTAGTACAATATAATTTTACAAGTATTATTACATACACATTGCATAGAGAATACCAAAGCATTGTTGACCTAGAACTGACTCATATTTGTTGGCTTACTCATTTTCTAAGGAACTTTTCTTCTCCATGTAGTAATTCAGAGATCACATAATTCAAATTAATGAATGAGCAAAATGATAACTTACTATATATCATGAATATTTGGTATGTATTTTTGGTCACTATTGAAGGAGTGGTGTAATGCCGTGAATTCTGTAGTATCATATACAAGGTGGGTTTAGGAAATATATTGCTTAATTTTTCTAAATTGTTTTTGTCACCTGAAATGAACTTGTGTACTGGTATCACACTCATGTTAACACTGCATATTTTAATAAGTATCAGGAAAAAAAATGCAACCAGCCCACCAAACTTGTGATTTTTCTAGTTACTACTGTTTAGAATGAAGCTAAAATCAGCCTAAGGTCTTAGAAAATGAGCTAATTTAAATAAAAATGTTATAAGCATTAGTAATATAAGTGATACAGGGCAAAAATCTCTAAATAGTTATGTGAATGATTGGTGTTTGGGAAGCTCTAAGTTTACTGTCTCATGAGACTAGTTGCAATTGCCAGTCTCTCGTACCAAATGCAGTGGTTAAACTAGTGGTTCCCAAAGCTGACCCTGCATTGGAATAACTTGGGAAGCATTTACAACTACCATCGGTCTTCAGCCTAGAGCAGTTAAATGCAAATCTCCAGGCATGGAATCTGGGCATTAGGAATACTGTAAAGCTCCCTGGTGACTTCATTGTGCAGCCAGGGTTCAGAACTGTGGGGCTAAGGTGTCATCCTAGTTCAGCGATTGTGTCTGATTTCTTTCTTTCTTTCACCCACTTCTGGATCTTTCTCTAATCTGACTTGTCTAAATTCACATTCCATGCCAATCCACTGAGCCCACACTGGTCAACGATTTTGTTGAACCAAAACTGAAATATTAGAGGCAGGGAGTTCTTGATCTTTCTGTTGTCATGGTTTGAGTTCCAACATTTACACTAGTTTCTTGTCTCCATTATGCAGATTTTATAATCGAATTTTTGCCATTCTAGCTATTTGTGACCTATATAACACTGTGAAAATTCCATGCAAAAGTTGGAAATAATAACTTTTCTGCAGTGCAAATGAACCTGCAGCAAAATTTTTAAAAATATTTGAGACTGCTTTCTACAAGATGTTGTCTCTACATATTTCCTATAACTATAGTGGTCAATTTGTTGATAGATCTCCTTAGTTTTCAGGGTATAAAAACACTCTTCTGGCCTGAGTTAGAGAGTGATTCCTGCATTATTTAAAATACTAAATTCGGCTCCCTTTTCTCTCCTCCATGCAGCTGACTCCCACTCTGGATTGTGCCCAGACTCCCACTCTCAAATGTCTCAACCAGAGCAGGTGAGGTTAAAGGTTATCTACTTTCATGATAATTGATTTTTGTTTTATTTTTATTCTACAAATAATTACCAGATAACTATTGAATGCATACACATTTGGAGGTTAAGCATGTAAAAAATTTATTTTGTCCAATATATTCAGACTGGATGCTGAAATACTTTATGATTTCAGAACTGAAATATAAAATATCAACCCTTCAACATTCAGACAACCAGAGGTAGGAAGTAATTTCCCTGCCTCCACATTGGTCTGTTTATTCTGTTTTTTTTTTTTTTTTTTTTTTTTTTAAAGACAGCATTTCGCTCTTGTTGCCCAGGCTGGAGTGCAATGGTGCAATCTCAGCTTACCACAATCTCTGCCTCCTGGGTTCAAGTGATTCTCCTGCCTCAGCCTCCCAAGTAGCTGGGATTACAGGCATGCTCCACTACGCCCGGCTAATTATGCACTTTTAGGAGAGACAGGTTTTCTCCATGTTGGTCAGGCTGGCCTCGAACGCCCGACCTTAGGTGATCTGCCCGCCTCGACCTCCCAATGTGCTGGGATTACAGGCGTGAGCCACTGTGTCTGGCTGACGTGTTTATTCTTTTACACCTGCTTTTCTAAAAGCAGACAATTGTAAAAAGTGATTTGGGTCGTCTTTTTTAGTTCATGCAAATGTTTAACCAGCATTAAAGTTACAGTTCTCTCCCTATGAATCTTTCTTTGTCTACCTTCTATTCTCCCATGCCACCCCTTTCTCTTGTGAACCCCCAAGTTAACAATCAATTCTTGGTTTTCATAAGGGATTCAATATGAGATTTTTGTGAACTTCTAAATTTGAGAGCATCTTTATAGCAGGTGCTGAGAACACTTTTCTATGAAGAACCAAATAGTAAATAGTTTGTTTTTGGACTATACAGTGTTTGTTGCAACTACTCAACTCTGCCATTATAGCATTAAATTGGCCATTGACAATATGTAAATGAATGAGCATGGCTGTGTTCGGATACAACTTTAGTTACAGGTGGTGGGCCAGATTTAGTTTATTCACTGTTGCTCTGCAGCATATAGTTTTTCCCACAAAGCTGAGTCAGGTAAAACTAAGAAATCTTAGTGACTTCCTCACACCCTTACGACTCTATAAATATAAAACTAAAGTTGCCTATAAAACCATTAAAGTTAATTCTGCCCTTAAAATGAACTCTGTGCAATTGTACATTATATCAGTATTATTTTACTATTGACCATGAACTTAACCTGAATCTGCAATATCTTATCCCTTTACCACAATTATTGCACATAGACAGGCAGAGGATGATGAAACTGTGCTGATGTGTAGAGGCCAGATGATAGGCCAGGCACCAGCTCAAGGGATTCACTCCCACAGGCCCACCCTTTAAATGGACCACACCAGTGACCTTCAGCATCCTAGATGAAGAATGAAAACTGAAAAATTTTATATTTGTGCATGCTAAGATTCCTGCATATCAGGGAATTTAGCACTCAATTATTTATCTATAGACCACCTTAAATCCTTCATTCTTCTGTGTGTGCTGGCTGTGTCCACCCAACCATGCTAGTAACTCGTGGCTGTCCACATCAGCCACAACATTTAGCAGAAGGCCAAATACACAGTTAACAAATGAATATATTTTTACTACACAATGACTGGGTTAGAGGATTGTCTGGCTCAGATAATGCTCCTTCCTCTAAATATATTCATTAAAAAAATACATTTTGGTTACATGAGAGAGCCATATAAGCCAGTTCTGTACAAAGTAAACTCAAGTGATGAGCTCATTGTATGACCTAGGTCCTCTCATTTACTTGTCAGAGATGGACATTGCTAATCTCATCTTTTTTTTTTTTTCATTTCTTCACAAAGCTGCTTATCCTCTGGGGCAGAGGAGCAGAGGGATGAATTTGTATTTATTTATTTCAATTAACAAATTAAAATTGTATATATTGTGTACAACCTGTTGTTTTGAAATACACAATACTGTGGAATGTCTAACTTGAGCTAATGAACATATACATTATCTCCTATATTCTTATATATTTTTTGTAGTGAGAAGACTTCAAATCTATTATCTTAGCAGTTTTCAAGTATACAATACACTGTAATTAACTAAAGTCACCATGCTGTAAAACAGTTCTCTTCAACTTATTCCTTCTATCTAACTGAAATTTTGTATCATTTGACCAACATCTCCCTAACCCTTCCCACCACCACTCCCACTCCCCGGCAACCATCACTCTACTCTCTGCTTTTACGAGTTCATTGTTTTTAGATTCTACATGTAAGTGATACCACTCAGTATTTGACTTTCTGGGCCTGGCTTATTTCACTTAGCATAATGTCCTCCAGGTTCATCCATGTTGTCACAAATGACAGGATTTCCTTCCTTTTTATGGCTGAATAATATTCTGTTGTATAGATATACTACATTTTCTCTATCAATTCATCTATTGGTGGACATTGCCCTGATCCTTAAATAGCATCACCAATCTTGGGATGATTGGGAAGTTTTGATCATTCTCTTATATAATTGTATATTTAGCAATTCTTCAGTAACTTACTGGCATCTGGTACACATTGTGCTGGTTACCAAGTGTTGGGAAAAAAAAAAGGAAAAAAGTGTAGTCTCTTTTCTGGAGGAGCTCTAAGCCAGTGGGAAAGATGGACACTCTCACAGGCAGTGGTAACTCAGTTCCTTTGCAAGGAAAAACAGAAGGTATCAGGAGAGAGAGAGAAGCGTCCTGAACACGATAGCAAGGTCCAAGACAGCTTTATGCAGGGAGTGACATACAAGCCGACCAAAGAATAGATATTTAGGGGTTACCCAGGTGAAGGGTGATATGGTTTGACTCTGTGTCCCCACCCAAATCTCATCTTGAATTGTAATCCCCATGTGTCAAAGGAGGGATTTGGTGGGAGGAGATTGGATCATGGAGGTGGTTTCCCCATGTTGTTCTTGTGATAGTGAGGGAGTTCTCATGAGATCTGGTTGTTTGATAAGTGTCTGGCATTTCTCCCTTCATGCTCTCTCTCTCCTACTGCCATGTAAGATGTGCCTTGCTTCTGCTTCACCTTCTGCCATAACTATAAGTTTTTGGAGGCCTCCCCAGCCATGTAGAACTGTGAGTCAATTAAACATATTTATAAATTACCCAGTCTCAGGTAGTATCCTTATAGCAGTGTGATAATGGAATAATACAAAGAATTGGTACCGAGGTTTGGGGGCACTGCTATAAAGATAACTTGGAAATGTGGAAGCAATGGTGGAACTAGGTAATGGGCAGATGTTGAAAGAGTTTGGAGGGCTCAGAAAAAGACAGGAAGATGTTGAAAGGTTTGGAACTTACTAGAGACTTGTTGAATGGTTTTGACGAAAATGCTGATAGTGACATGGACAGTGAAGTCCAAGCTGGGGTGGTCTCAGATGGAGATAAGAAACTTATTGGGAACTGGAGTGAAGGTCACTCATGATATGCTTTAGCAAAGAGACTGGTGGCATTTTGCCCCACCCTAGAGATCTGTGGAACTTTGAACTTGAGAGAGATGATTTAGGGTATCTAGTGGAAAGAATTTCTAAGCAGCAAAGCATTCAAGAGGTGACCTGAATTATTCTGAAAGTGTTCAGTTATCAGCATTCACAAAGAGATGATTTGAAATCAGAATTTATGTTTAAATGTGAAGCAGGGAATAAAGGTTTGGAAAATTTGCAGCTTGGACATGTGGTAGAAAAGAAAAATTCATTTTCTGTGGAGGAATTCAAGCTGGCTGCAGAAATTTGCATAAGTAACAAGGAGCTTATGAGCCAAGACAATGAGGAAAATATCTCCAGGGCTTGTTAGAGACCTTCACAGCAGCCCCTCTCATCACAAACCCGGAGGCCTAGAAGGGAAAAATGACTTCATTGCTCTTTGCAGTTTTGGGTCTTGGTGCCCTGCATCTCAGCTGCTCTAGCTCCAGCTAAGGCTAAAAGTGGCCAAGGTACAGCTCAGGCTATTGCTTCAGAGGGCATAAGCCCCAAGCCTTGATGACTTTCATGTGGTGTTGGGCCTGCAGGTATGCACAAGACAAGAATTGAGCTTTGAGAACCTCCACCTGGATTTCAGAGGATACATGGAAATGCCTGGATGTCCAGACAGAAGTCTGCTGCAAGGGTGCAGGCCTCATGGAAAACCTCTGCTAGGACAGTGCAGAAAGGAAATGTGGTGTTGGAGCCCACATGCAGAGTCCCCACTGGTGCACTGCCTAGTGGAGCTGTGAGTAGAGGGCTACCATCCTCCAGCCCCTAGAATGGTTGATCCACTGACAGCTTGCACTATGCACTTAGAAGAGCCACAGGCATTCAACGCCAGCTTGTGAAGGCAGCCAAAGGGGCTGTACCCTCAACAGCCACAGGGGTGAGCTGCGAAACGCCATGAGAGCCCACCCCTTGCATCAGCAAGCCCTGGATATGAGACATGGAGTCAAAGGAGATCATTTCAGAGCTTTAAGTTTTAATGACTGCCCTGACAAGTTTCAAACTTGCTTGGGGCCTATGGCCCCTTCGTTTTGGCCAATTTCCCCTATTTGGAATGGGAACATTTACCTAATACATGTACCCCCATTGTATTTTGAAAGTAACTAACTTGCTTTTGATTTTACAGGCTCATAGGTGGAAGGCACTTGCCTTGTGTCAGATGAGACTATGGACTTGAACTTTTGAGTTAATGCCGGAATGAGTTAAAGACTTTTTGGGGGACTATTGGGAAGGCATGATGGGTTTTGAAATGTGAAACGAACATGAGATTTGGGAGGGTCTGGGGTAGAATGATATGGTTTGGCTCTGTGTCCCTATCCAAGTCTCATCTCGAATTTTAATCCCCGTATGTTGAGGGAGGGACCTGGTGGGAGGTGATTGGATCATGGCAGCAGTTTCCTCCATGCTGTTTTCATGATAGTGAGGGAGTTCTCATGAGATCTGGTTGTTGATAGATGTCTGGTGCTTCCCACTTCACTTGCTCTTTCTCCTGCTGCCATGTAAGACGTGCCTTCCTTCCCTGTTACCTTCCGTCATGACCATAGGTTTTCTGAGGCCTCCACAGGCAGGCAGAACTGTGAGTCAATTAAACCTCTTTTCTTTATAAATTACCCGGTCTCAGGTAGCATCTTTATAGCAGTGTGAAAATAGACTAATACAAATGGCATGGCTGAAAGTGAAAGGCAAGGTGCTCCAAGAAGGGAAAATTGCTGTACAAAGGCCTAGAGCAGAGTCATATGATCCAGATAGCTGTAGAACTGTGCTGTCCCAGGATAGGTGACTTTTGTGTGATGTATCCTGAACATGGAGCAGCCTGAGAAAGGTGAGGATTCTGGGTTACGTGCTGATTGATTTAACAAATGCCAGGAGACACTGGGAGAATTGTAGTAAAGGTATTAGGAATAATCTTCCCAAATGAAGTTAAAACTGGGAGTTGATTGTAAGGGGAATTTGTGGTGTCTCCTTCCTTTGACGCCTGTTAGAGCATGATAGATTGTAATGGACCTTGGAGTGTTTGTAACTACATAATTCTCACTTTGTCAACAATGAGTGACCTCATTGAATCACAGAAATAAGGTGACTGTCAAAAGGCAGTCTGCCTGTGCCTTGTACTTCACCTCCAGACACACATCAAAGATTGGCTGATTAGCCCACTATCTTCTCCAGCCCACACCTTGACCCATGCTCTGACACTCCCCTTCTATGCACACCGATTATGGTGAAACCCCACTGTAGCAAAGCTGTGTGTTATAAAGGGCCTTCCCTATTGACTTTCTAAATTTTCACAGTGAAATGCTTGTTCTTTTTGCTTTGGTAGCATATGTAGTACTGAGTACAAACATAACACACATATTCACATATGCACACACACTCCATATGTGTATTCATGTTCATATGTTTTAGTTAAAAAGAAGATTGCTCAGATGAGTATAAAGGAAATGGTAGTTTAGGTGGTACACACTCTGATAACTTATATTGACTGACAGTTGGGGAATATTATTTTCATAAACAAAATATGCATTTCTGGAGATCTGAATCCTGCTTTGAATCTCAGGTTTACTAAATCACATCTTGGGAAAGTTACTCCATTTCACTGCATGCTAGTTTTAAAACCTGTGAAATGGGTTAATGGAACCTACAGCATTGATTTTTGGTTTTTGGAGAACTCACGCAGACACTTACTGGGAAACGCTGAGCAGAGAGTTTAGCACATGGCAATGGTGTAAACATTAGTTCCTGCCTTGCTGCCTCCAATCTCTCCTACTATATTTTGATGATGTTCTCCTTCTGGCAGATCTGAATTTACTCTTTATCTTGTATCCACCATTACCCAGCACATTGCTTTTTGCTTGAATTTGTATAAGGCTTTAAAAAAATCAGGTTCCTAGTTCTGCATTTCTTTTTCACAATTATCAAGCAAAAGGCAAATTCTTGTTAGGCCTGTTTCTGATGTGCAGTCAGCATTCCAACAAACGAGACAACCATTCCGTGTTTTTATTTACCAATTGCCATGTTCACTGTGATGGTGTGAAGATATTTTTATTGTAGGCTCAGTGCAAAAATGAAGTGTGCATGGTAAGACTTGGGAGTGGAGTATGTCTCATGCTTCATATCTCTCAGAAGTTAAAAGGTTTTATTTAACAGAAAAGGTATAATTTCCTATTTATAAGTACATTTTAAACAAAATTCTAAATTCCAGGCTTTCATTAGATTTCACTTAAAAAAATTAACGTCCTGTTTCTGTTCTAGGATTCAATCCAGGGCATCACATTGCATTTATATGTCATATTCTCCTCTGTCCTTTCTGTTCTGTGAATTTCTCAGAATTTATTTTTCATGACCTCAAGGGCCTTGAGGAGCACTGGCCTCATAACCAGCAGAATGTTCCCAATCTGGGCCTGTCTGATGTTTTGTTTATGAATAGGCTGGGGTTATAGATTTTTGGGGAAAGAAGCTGCAGGGGTGAAGTGTCCTTCTTATCACATCACATCAGGTGGCACATTATATCCAGATGACATCTCTGGTGAGGTTGACCTTCATCACTTGGTAAAACTGGTCCTTGCTAGGCTTCTCCACTGTATGTTATTCTTTCTACCTTTCCATACTCTACTCTTTGAAAGCAAGTCAATAAGTATGGCCCCCTTTCAAGACAGGAGGGATGAAGAGTTAACCTCGGGAGCTTTCCTGGAGGTAGAAGTGTCTACAGATAGTAAATAGACTATTTTGTAAGAAAGATTTGTCTCTATAAGCCCATTTATAAAAATGAAATTTGTGTTGGGGGGTGCATTTTCCCTGTAAATCAAGTCCCACACAATATAATAAAACCTACATGTAGAGTGATATCGTTAGTCCCTCTGGTCTTTGTGATTTGAAGTATTTATATAACAAAGTGTCCCTGAAATGTATTCTTGATTTTCATCTGTAAAACAGAAGGGCTAGCCTCAAATACTAATCTTTGTTTTCTTTTGAAAATAAAAATGAAAATTCCTTTATTAAAATGTTGGAAGATACATGGTCCCACAGGGATTTAGCAAAAAGAACAAAAGATGAATTGCTGGCAAGTCTGGAAGGCATTTCTGCCAACTTTCATGGAGCATTTTTCTAACACAAATGTCACTTATCTAGAGTAGAATAATTTATTCAGTGCAGATAAACTATGGCAACTTGCATCTCAGACTACTTTAAGAGTTCAAGAGGGTTGGCGGATATTCCAGAGACAACCTCTACATTGGCAAAACACTTATACCTTCCAATTGGTTTGAAAACATTGGTCTATCGGAAAACGCAAACAACAAAAAAATTTGCTGAATACTTACAATGTGATAGGCCTAAGGATACACTGAAAAAGGTGTCTACTCTTATGAACAGATGCCAGAAGTTCATTTCTCTGAAAATACTTCTTTGGAAATAACAAGCTGAAAAGTCTTTGTATACGACTTTTCAACGTAGTTACTGGCTCTTCCATCTTTCCTTAGGGAAATGCAGCGGCAAAAACCTGTGGCTGAGTTTCACTTGGTGCTTCATTTTAGCAAGTCAGAGGACCTGACATTGCTCTGGGAGCTTCTGTGGGAACTGCAGCCTAAAGACAGTTAGCTCACACTGGCCAGGGACTGAGAACTATGTGCATGTGTGGCCTCAGGATATGATGCAGTTTCTGCTGCATGTAAGGAGAGCTGCAGTTAGCTAAAGATGTTAGCCTTCATAGAAAAAGGGGAAAAATGCCAATACATTCCCATTATACTGAAAGCATAGAAAAAATATTAAAAGCAAAAAACAAACTCATAAAACATGAACAGTGCAAAATAAAAACTTTAATAAAGCTGATACATTGTGGCCAGGCATGGTGGCTCACGTTTATAATCCCAGCACTTTGGGAGGCTGAGGTGCGTGGATCACAAGGTCAGGAGTTCGAGACCAGCCTGGCCAACATGGTGAAACCCTGTCTCTACTAAAAATACAACAATTAACTGGGCGTGGTGGCGCATGCCTATAGTCCCAGCTACTTGGGAGGCTGAGGCAGGAGAATTGCTTGAACCTAGGAGGTGGAGAATGTGGTGAGCAGAGATTGTGCCATTGCACTCCAACCTGGGCGACAAGAGCTAAACTCCATCTTAAAAAGAAACAAAAACAAACAAACAAAACCTGAAACATTGTATTTCATCAAAATTAAAACTTTTTGAAAGATAACAAGAAGAAAGTCAAAGGCAGGCTACGGACTGGGAGGAAACATTTGCAAATCATATATTCAACAAATGACTTATATCTACAACATAGAAGTATTTCAACACAATAATAACTCAAAAAATTGGGCACAAAACTTGAACACAAATGTGACAAAATAATGTGTGTGAATGGTCAATGCTGCTAATCAGTAGTCATCAGAGAAATGTTAACGGTTTTAACCACAGCGAGATACCCCACATAATATTAGATTGGAAGTAAACAAACATACAAAAAAACATTGATTTCAAGTGGAGAAAATCTGGAGCTGCTGGGAGTCTTGAACACTGTCAGCGAGACTGTAAAATGATACATTCACTTTGGGAGTCAGTTTGGAAATTTTTTAAGAAGTTAAACATATACTTACCATAGAACTTAGCAATCCCATTCTAGGTATTTACCCCCCAAAAATGAAAATGTATGTTCACATCAAAACTTCTATGTTAATAGTCACAGTAGCTGTATTTATAATATCCAAAAACTGGAAACAAACCCAAATGTCTGTCAACTGGAGAATGAAAAACAGTCATAGTGTATCCATGTAGCGGATACTATTAAGGAATAAAAAGACATGTGCTTTTAGATGTCTTCCACAACATGACTGGACCTCAGAATAATTATACTGAATTGAAAGAAACTCAGACCCAAAAAGAATATACATTGTATTATATTATTTATATAAAGTTCTAAAACATATAAACTATTCCTTAGAGAAGAAAGCAGGTCTGTCGTTATTGGATATGGGGTGGAGGAAAGGATTTCTGATCACAGAGTGTGAAGAAATTTGGGGGAGGGTATTAGTCCATTTTCACACTGCTATAACTTCCCTGAGACTGGGTAATTTATAAAGGAAAGAGGTTTACCTGACTCACAGTTCCATATGGCTGGGGAGGCCTCAGGAAACTTACAATCATGATGGAAGGAGAAGCGAACACATCCTTCTTCACAAGGTGGCAGGAAGGACAGGAGCAGGGGAAACTACCACTTACAAAACCATCAAATATTGTAAGAACTCGCTCATTATCATGAGAACAGCAGGAGAAACCACCCCCACAATCTAATTACCTTCCATCAGATCCCTCCCTTGACATGTGAAGATCACAATTTGAGATGAGATTTGTATGGGGATACAGAGCCAAACAATATGAGGGAGTGATAAAAAGATTTGTTGTTATGATTATTGTAATGACTTTATACATATATGTATATGTCAAAACTGATCACATCTTATAACTTAAATTTATGCAATTTACTTCAATTATACTTGATAAAGTTGTTTAAAAAAACTTAACATTGCATGATGTTTTGCTCAAATGATCTGATTATTTCTCCTCTAATTCAGTGGATATTACTAAAATGTAAACTCTTTCTAGAGGAGACAAATGACATCCTAAATAACATTAGATATTGCATATGAGAATGATATGGAATCCCAGTCATATCAGAGTAATAATTATTTGTCTCATAAACTAATCTAGATAATTGCACAATCATTCTGCCTGTCATAGATCTCGTGGTTTAAAATATTCTGAAATTACAGTTGATCCTTGGCATTTATAGCTTTGACATTCACAGTTTCAACAGCTCCCAGACATCTCAAAGACCCAGGATGGGGAGCAGTTGGTATTTTGCTAAGGCAGAAACATGAGGAGAACACACTGCTGGACAGGCATGAGAAGTTAGTCGTGTGAATTACTAGTAACATCAGCCCACAGCCTATGTGCACTTCTGACCACAGTTTTGCTCACTAATCCTTGCTGGGTTTGCAGTGGCCCTAATTAAGTGATCATGTGTGTGCAAGCATGCATACATGTCTGTCTACAGCAGGTAACTCAGATAAAGAAAAAAGGTGGTTAACTTGTGGTTGGAGGACATGCCTTACATGCCAATCTTAACAGAAGTGTGACTTAGTCATTGTATTGATTTGAAAAATAGTCATTGAACTCAGACCAAGTGCCTTGCAATGCAGATGTGCCAACCTTTTTCCTTTTGGGTTCAGAGCCCACCAGGGGAGACAAACACTGCCAAAGTCAGCAATTATAAGCATTATCAATGTCAGGGAGGGCATCAAGGGGGCTGTGGAAGTATCTGCTGTCTAGGGTGGGATAGGATGTCAAGCCAGCCTTGCCTGAGAGAGGGAGGGCTGAACTGAGATTCGAAAAGTGAGACAGGCCAGGCACGGTGGCTCACACCTGTAATCCCAGCACTTTGGGAGGCCGAGGTGGGTGGATCACGAGGTCAGGAGTTCAAGACCAGCCTGGCCAAGATGATGAAACTCCGTCTCTACTAAAAATACAAAAAAGAAAAAAATAATAGCCAGGCAGGCACCTGTAATCCCAGCTACTCCGGAGGCTGAGGCAGAGAATTGCTTGAACCTGGGAGGTGGAGGTTGCAGTGAGCCGAGATTGCACCACTGTGCTCCAGCCTGGGCAACAAGAGTGAGACTTGTCTCAAAGAAAAAGTGAAACAGAGCCTGAAGGAAGGAACAGGAGGCTGAATGGCATGGACTGTTGAGGAGGAACATTCTAGGCAGAGGAAACAGCATGTGCTAAGCTAAGGGGTGCTTGGAAGAAGGAAATTAGCCAAAGTAGTCTTTTAAGTTATGGATATTTCAAAAACTATTGCTTATAAATGCCCAGTCTGTTGTTTTATATGAAAAAAAGATCGATCATCTTGTCTTTGGAATCTATGTTACTTTTATATTTTAACTTTTATGGACTAATTTGCTATAGATTTTTGTGTTCTGCTTTTGGGGCATTTCATTTCTGGGAACATACAGTTTGAAGCATGAACAATACATAGTGTTTCTTGATTTTTTTCAGTGTGATTGGTTTTATAAGTATTAGCTGGATTCAAATTCCCTGAAGGGAAGGTCCAATCGTTTTGCACAAAGATAACAAATAATAAAACCATTCACAAATTCGATCACCAATTATGAATGTAGAAGTCACTGCTGAGGTTTAGTCTCTCCAAAAGATACAATAAAATGATCCAACACAGTTGATAAAAGGCATCATTAAGGAAAAAAAAAAAAAAAACTTTAAAGATTTTTTAACTCCCAGCTTGTCATTATAAAACAAATAGCAAATTTTCTTGATTTTAATAACTCATTAATTGTAAAATACACTTTCAATTTAAAGAGCTGTTTATTTCACGAGAGAAACAAGAACAACACTACTGTGTTAAATATAGCACACTGATTGTCACATGTATTTTAATTTTGGAAATTCTGTAAAACTTAAATATTGGAAAAAAAAGTTTTAGAAAGAAAATAGCCACTCTAAGAATAACATCTTTTGAAAAGGCTGACTGTGTGCTAAGTCCTTTACTCAGCTCTTGTCATTTTATCCTCAGGAAAACCCTAAGTGGCTAAGTCCTTTTTTTATTTTTATTTTTTATTTTTGGGATGGAGTCTTATTCTGTCGCCTAGGCTGGAGTGCAGTGGCACAATCTTGGCTCACTGCAACCTCCACTTCCCGAGTTGAAGTGATTCTCCTGTCTCAGCCTCCTGAGTAACTGGGATTACAGGGGCACACCACCATGCCCAGCTAATTTTTGCATTTTTAGTAGAGATGGGGTTTCACCATGTTGGTCAGGCTGGTCTCGAACTCCTGATTTTGTGGTCCACCTCCCTCAGTCTCCCAAAGTGCTGGGATTACAAGTGTGAGCCACTGCTTCCGGCCCTAAGTCCTATTTCTATCTTTGCTGTACAAATGTCCAAGCCAAGGTTCAATGCAGCTGAGCAGCTGAGTCAAGGCTAGAAAAGCTTTTACATCAATGAAATTTCTGTTACCAGGTCACACAGGAAGTTAGCAGGAGAGAGGAGAATCTTTGCAGTTCCCCTCATCTCCTGGCAGAATTTTGCAACAGGATTACCTCCTAACAGGTCACAATGGCATGCCGTCTCCCGAAGAGATGAACCTAAAAAGAAGGAAGAAAATGATGAACTAGCCATCCCTTGTTCCCCAACAAACCTCAGTTCAAACTGAAGTTCCCAGTGTTCTGTTTTTGGTCTGCCAAATTGAGTGTCTTTGTGATAAGTTAATCAGGACCACTAATCTCTCTAAAGCTGGCTGCAAAGCTTCTAGATCACTTAATAAGAACCCTCTGATGGGAATGGGAAGTAAATGAAGATGATTGATTTCTGCAATTTCAGTGTTTTAAAACACTGGTAGCTTTATGCAATTTAGGTGAATGGAAAAAGAGTGGCTACTCATTGTGAAAAAACAATGGTGGTGGACTTGTACATAGGCAGAGAGAGGAGGCAGTAAAAAAAATAAGATGAACAGGAAATGCTTTTGTTTATTGTTTGGTTTGGCTTTATGTATGCTTATTTATAATATGAAAAAGATAAAATTCAAATAGTAATTGCATTTAAATAAATTCAGATCATACAGAATGGGCATCATGAGGCTTGCTTTGCCTGTGGTGAAGTTCAAGTGAAACAGTGGGAGAAAGCATTTTTTCAACTGTAAAGTGCCATCTAAAAGTAAGGGGTTACTATCACAATAGTTATCAATTTCTCCCCCAGCTGCCAGAACAAGTTTGGCATGCAATTTAAGAAAGTGTTATGTATCATGAGTTCATGCATATTCTTGCAGCACAGAAAACAGCCGACGGTGTGCCTTTTTGTTCTCGATCATTCAACTCTTGTTTTATGCATCTAAATCTTCTTGCTAGAGATATTCTTAGCGCTAGACATTGCCTCCCAGGTCCCTCATTGTGATTCTGATTGTCAGAGAGGAATCCAATGAATATGTGGGTTACTAGGAGATACTCTTTGGATGTTTTATGCACTTTGCCCTTTTTGATATACAAAGGCAATGTTGGAGACAACCAAATAAACATTCCAGAGCCAGGTCCCGGAGATTCTTACACTGTGAACATCAGGCTTACCTGTGTAGCCTGGGATGTACTAGAAATTCAGTAAATATTCATGCAGCAAATGAATAAATACATATCTGAAGAAACTTACATAATATAAATCCTTCGTTAAAGGCAACGTTTAAAAGAAAGCAGCTTGGCTCTTCATTAAGGAAATGCTGAATGGGTTAATGTGTTCAAATTCTGACAGAGAGCTGGTCTCAAATTCCGGCAGTCACTGACCAGCTGAATACTGGGAAAAGTGTGGTGTGTCTTTCTCTCTCATCTGTTTTCTTTCCTCTCTTCCCTCCTCCTCCTCCTCTGTTTCTTCTTCTCTTTCACTTTCTCTCTCCTCATATTTAAAAACTTGGATTTAGTCATATTTCTTCGTTGATGTCATATTACTTTATCATTTGTCCTGTGGTGTTACGATATATATCGGTTTTCATCCAGGGCTCCTGGCTCCTAACTCCTTTAGCCCTGTTACAGTCTTTTGTTGCACTGTTGGGGGTGTCGTAGGCTTCAGGGGCAGCCTCTGATCTTCCCCCACTCTTCTTTCACCTGTCTCCCCCTACCTTTCTGATTGTGGGTCTTAACATCCTCCCCAGGGAGGGTCCCACCCTATACTATGAGGGAAAGGAATGCTAATTTCATCAAACTTCCATAAAAACCCAAGAGCACTGGGTTTGGAGAGTTCCCAGTGGTTGATCAGGTGGAGGTTTCTGGAAGGTGGCTCCCGTTAAGGGTGACATGGAAGCTCTCTGCTCCCTGTTCCCCACACCTCACCCTAGGCATCTCTTCATCTGTATCCTTTGTAATATCCTTTATAAGAAACTTGTAAATGTAAGTAAGTGTTTCCCTGAGCTCTGTGAACCACTCTAGTGCACTGATCAAACCCAAAGAGGCAGTTGTGCAAACCCCAACTTGAAGGAGGTTGGTCAGAAGTTCTGGAGGCCTAGACTTGCTACTGGTGGCTGTGGAGTGGGGCAGTCTTGGGGACTGAGCATTCAACCTGTGGAATCTGACGCTATCTCCGGGTAGGGTCATAATTGAATTGGAGGTCACCCAGCTGGTGCCTGCTGCTTGGTGGTGGGGAGAAAGCCCACACAGTTGATCACAGAAGTCTTCTTCTGTGTTGATGATTGTTACTGCTGTGTGAGAGCAGAGGAAAATCATAGTTTGGGAGTTTTAGAGAGATTTTTCCCTATACAGTTTCTTACAGGGCTCCTCTTTCATTTTAATTTGTCATTCATTTGTCATTTTGTCCCCATAATTCCCTCTAGCTCACCTACTCAACCCATAGGCACCCATTCAAATGTATTTAATTTCAATCTCTTTGTTTACGTTTGTTCTTGCAAAACTAATGCAAGTATTGTTCATCATGCACACATTTGTATGTGATGTAAATACACTGTGAAGTGTATGTGGGTGTGCACATATGCATGTGTGTGTGTGTGTAATTTTAACATAGGTGGATAAATATGGTTCTTTCTTTGGAATGAGCCTTCATCCTTTTCAGCACTAGGGATTTAAAATCCATCTATATTTCTTTCTTACCCTCACATTTTGTTTTTCATCTCTCTCAGTGATGGACACATAGATTGATTCTTAACCTCCTGCAGTGAAAATTATTACGGAGATTTCCTGTGGACCTCTGTGATAATTTCTTCAGATTATACACCCAGGAGCCAAATTGCTGGTACATGAGTGTATACTTTATTTGCCTAAGTGCTGGCAGATTATATTTCAGAATCTCTAATTCTTTGTGATTTTATGTATCAAAAGAGGATAATAGTATATGCTATTTGAATATGTCCTCCAGAATTCACGTATTGGAAACCTAATTCCCAGTGTGACAGTGTTGGGACACTGCATCTAATGGAAGGTGTTTAGATAATGAGGTTTCTTCCCTAATAAATAAATAATGAGGTTTCTTCCCTAAAAAATAGGTTTCTTCCCATTTAAAAAGGGTTTATGGGAGTAGGTTCTCTCTTCTACACTCTTGCCCTTTCATTTTTTTGCCATGTGATGATGCAGCAGGAAGACTTTGACCAGATTCTAGCACCTTGATATTGGACTTTCCAACATCCAGAACTGAGTCATTACATTTCTGCTCATTATAAATTACCCAGTCT
This sequence comes from Papio anubis, assembly GCF_008728515.1. Taxonomy (NCBI): domain Eukaryota; kingdom Metazoa; phylum Chordata; class Mammalia; order Primates; family Cercopithecidae; genus Papio; species Papio anubis. The sequence goes on along the minus strand of NC_044991.1, from coordinate 82,966,909 downwards.
CAGGTATTCTGTTACAGCAGCACAAAATGGACTAAGATAGCTTCTAATACACAAGTTTATGGTATGGTTTAGGTGAGAGGCGGCCTGTGAAGCACTAAGTCCATGGCACATGATCTGTCAGCCACATGTCAGCATATGACATGTCTCCTCCACCTTGTGCTTCTGGCATCCAGGTAGCAACCTATGGATGATGGTGCCCTGTGGCCACTCAGCCTGCCAGAGTTTCCTGTAATCTGGGTGATTTAGGGGAGTGATTCTCAAAATTTTTCTAAGCATCAAGATCACCTGGGGCAAGAAGGGGGCGATGGGGCTTGTTAAAAGAAACTATAGAATTCTACCCATTTCTGTATCAGTAAGTGCAAGATGGAGACTGAAAATGTGCATTTCCAACATGTTCTCAGGTGCTGCTGCTGCTGCTGCTGCTGGTGGTGGTGGCTGTCCTGAGTCTACAGTTTGAGAATCTTTGTTCAGGGCAAGGTGGGGGTGGAGAGGTGAGGTTGAGGCACCAGGGTGACTCAGTGGAAGAAGCAGTACATCTTGACAGCATCAGCAAAATAAGCGTTCCAAACTACAGAGCAATTTTAGAATTGGATGTTGGAACTTACAGAAACTGCATCTAACTAGTAATCCAGGAAAAATCAATATTTTGTTTACTTTGCTTACTTTTATCTTGCCAGTCTTCCTTCCCCAATTTCTTCCTTTCTCTTGCTCTCTCTTCCCCCTACCTCCTTTCTATCTTCCTTTTATTTGCTTATTTATTTATTTTATTTTACGGCACCCTATTCTTTCTTTGTGCAAATAATTTAAGAATACAAAAATGATCCTCTCCGTAATCTGTGACCTAGTTTGAACTGGAATCACATTTTAGCTTGAGCCTTTATAGATCAAACTTGCACTGTTCTTCTGTCATGAATTATTTTATTCCTAAAAGCCTATGTTTTCTTATCTATCTTATCAATCCTAAAAATAAATGAAAGATAAATAAGATAACAGATATATTCAGGTAACTTTAAATCTCTGTACCTCAGTTTATTAACTGGTATAATGGAGGTAATATTACTTGCTTCTTAGGGTTTCTGCGAAAAATAATTTAGTTAATGCACGTAAAGAACTAATGAGTGTTTGGCACATAAAAGTCAATGAATGTTGTCTGGGCATGGGGGCTCATGCCTGTAATCCCAACACTTTGGGAGGCTGAGGTGGGTGGATCACCTGAGGTCAGGAGTTCCAGATCAGCCCAACCAACATGGCGAAACCCCGTCTCTACTAAAAAGACAACAATTAGCCGGGCGTGATGGTGCACACCTGTAATCCCAGCTACTCAGGAGGTTGAGGCAGGAGAGTTTCGTGAACCCAGGAGCCAGAGGTGGCAATGAGTGGAGATGGCACCAGTGCAACCCAGCCTGGGACACAGAGTGAGACTCCGTCTCCAAAAAAAAAAAAAAAAAAACCAAAAAGTCGATGAATGTTAGCTATCATTGCCACTACTTATTAGTTAATACCATATGAAAGCCAAGTTGGAAATATTTAGAGGTGGGAATAGGGTAGAGTGGGAGGAGTCTGGTGGCCTGTAAGGGGAGCATGTATGCATAGCTGGCCTGTGGGACTAGATGTTGCTTAAATGAAAATACAATCATGTTTGTACTGCAGCTGATTTCTGTCTTAGTTATGGATGGCATTCAGCTGTAACAGAAACCCTAAAATAACAGTTGCCTGAACCGTGTAGCAGCTTTTATTGTTTGTTTGTTTCACATGCTTGCAATCCAGAGATGGGATCCAAGCTTCTTCTCCTGTGTTGGTGCCTCATGTGTGGCTTTTGTTCCCATGTCATCTTTGAGGTTCAGCCGTCCTGTCCAAGTTCTAGCCCAGATGGGGGAAGGAGACAGTGGGGATGGAGATGTCCTGTAAAGAGATTTCCCAGTGCTCATGCATGATGCTTCTTTCTGTGTCCCCTTGGCTGGAATTTAGACACATGTTCATGTTGGGTGCAGCTGAAGATTGTATTCTTGGGAGGAGGACACAGGTGAGGCTAGCATTAAATTCTCCATTCCAGGAAGCTGTAGGTCAACCGAAAACTGAGCTTCTGTTTCTATGGGAGATGGGAGAATGGCTCTTGGAGGACACCTGGAAATTTCTACTGTATCCCCATCTCTGTTAAACTCCAGATCAAAGAAACAGACAAAACCAACCATAATAGGTTTCCATCTGCATTCATTCCAATTGCTGCTGTAGCAATTAGCACAAACTTGGTGGCTTAAAACAATGCAGATTTATTTTCTGAACATTTTTGAAGGTCAGAAGTCTCACGGGGCTAAAATCAAGCTTTGTTGATGGAGCTGCATTCCTTCTAGAGGCTCTGGGGCTGAATCTGTTTCTCTGTCTTTCCCAGCTTCTAGAGGTCCCTGCATTTCTTGACACATGACCCCATCTTCCATCTCCAACACCAGCAGCATAGCATTTTCCAGTCTCTCTCTTTCTGACTCTCCTCTCCCTTCTCATAAAAACTCCTGTGATGGCACTGGGATCACCTGGATGGACAGCCCAGGATCATCTTCCTCTCTCGAGATCCTTAACTGAATCCCACGTGCAAAGCTCTTTCTGCCATGTCAAGTAACACATTCACAAGGTTGAGGGATTAGGACATAGGCATTTTGGAGAAACATTATTCAGCTTATTACATCCTCCTTGCTCCCAAAACTCCAAACTCTTCAAAATTATGATGCCCTCTGTTACATTTTTATTGATGACTACTCAGAGGTCAGTCATTCTACAGTGATCTAGTCCTCTCAGTTGCATTAACTGGAAATTTCTGTTTTGAGCAGTAGCCTTTCTTTTTAACAACTGTGTCAAATTTGCTGGTGTATCCATTGATTATTTTGTGTTAGTGTTTGTCAAGGTTCTTCCAGGATTCTCAAATTGGGCAATCACCTCTCTCTTGATAGTGAGAAAATCTTCCTATCCTGAGGATTTCTTCTTCTAGTATTTGCCACTGTCCTGTTCCTACTCATGTGATAGAGTGGGTTGCTTTTACAGCAATTATTTGGCTCCGAATATTGGGTCAAGTCTGACTGTGGCTCTGTATAATCAGAAGTTTTTCCACAAAAATTGTGACTCAGCTCATCACAATATATAATTATACATATCAGTTGATATTAAGTATATCAGAATATATATTATATAGTGTAATATAAATATTATATATATAATAAAATATTTAACATATTTTTATATCTGATATAATTAATGCTATATATTAATATATAGTAATATAACTATATAACATAGTATATCATATAATATTTATATATTATATATAACATTATAAAATAATATGAAATAATATAAAAATATATAACATATATCATCTGACATAATGTATATTAATATATAGTAATATATGATATATTAGTATATAACATATACTATATAATACATTATTATAAGGCATACATATATTATATGTCATCATGTAATATATATTACATTTATTAATATGTAATATTAATATATGTTATATAGTATATAAATATATGACATATATCTGCTATATATTTAATATCTGATATACACAATTATATATTTTATATATTTGTATATATATTATATATATTACCAGTTATATATTATATATTAATATATAACATATGTATTAGTATATTATCTGATATAATATATACTCATATATATTATATATTACATATATGCTATAATGCCATAATACATATAATTATGTAAGTATATATTATGAATATGTTGTTCATGTAATGAATATATTATATGTTATAATGATATATATCATTTATAATATATATCATAATATATATCATTTATAATATATATCATTCATAATATATATCATTCATTTTTTAATATAATAAAAAAGAATGAGGACAAGTACCTGGGAGAATGCTATATATATCAATTATATATAATAATTATAAGCATTTTTATATTACATAGGCATTTTTTAATACATTTTTATATTACATAATTATATTGTATAATTATGATAGTATACGTTATATCAATGTATCATATATTAATATAATATAGTTATATATAGTAATATCCATTACATATTTATACATTATATTAATATAGAATAGTATACTATGTAATGATTGGCAATAATTACTATATATATTATATGTAATATATATTAAACTGTTATATATATTATATATATATAAAACTTTTTGTTCTTGTGCTCTAGTGCTTACTAATGAACCAGGGCATGAATTTCGATATCAATTCCAGTTCTTAGTTATAAATGTGACATTTGGCCATGTCTATTGGATATTATTTCTGATGACTTATTTCAATAATGGGGAGGTGATAATTTGATCTGTTTTAAATTGGGGCTTCCTGGTAATATGACAGTGCGTTCCACTTGACTGAGGGTTTCTTCAGTATTGTTCCTCATTCAACTTCTGAAAAATATTCCATATATTTTTTTTTCTTCAGGAATTCTATAGCTGTGCCTCAACTACCTGCTTTACTTAATACATTTATTATCTCATAAAACAACTGTTAGCAGGTGAGGACAGGTACATTTTCTTCATCTTCTGTGTACCTCGTAGGATCTTGCTCAGTAGTATTAGGACACAGTTCCTTGGGATCTGGGTCATGGTGTTCCCAAAGTACAGTGCCTACACATGGAGACTCCACCAATGTTTGTTGAATGAATGAGGATAAGTGCATGGAAGAACACTGATTAATTGTTTTTGAATAGTTGACAAGGTTTGAATTAGGTTAATACTCTTTTTTATTATTTGTTTATAGAAATGGCGACCTACTGATTTCTAGTATAGGAATCTAGGTACTGATAGATATGCTGTAGGCAAGTTGTGTGTCTGAGAGTTTTTTCATTTAAGAGTTTAGTTAAAATTAAGGGACAATGCCAAGAAATGAAGCCCAACTTTAGTGTATTCCCAATTAAATGCCTGAAATCTCTTTGGTAAGTAGGTGGCATATAAACAAATGCATATAAAAATAATTCCAATGATCTACAATGGTTAAAAATGACATATTCTATTTTAAGTCAGTTTTCTCACTATTACAATATTATTAAGTTAGTTTTCTCATTAATAGAGAGTTATACATTCCATGTAGTATTTTCCAGTGTTCCTTTGATAATTTTTATTTTCTGCTGTCTGATTATAAAAAGTAAAGCTTACTATAGAAAATGTTGGAAAAAAAAGAACCATACCAAAAATATCTATGCCATTCAGATAATACTATTACTTTCTTGATAAACTTTCTATGGATATTTATAATAAGTCCAGTTTTAGTTCTTTCTGTATGTGTGTATTATTGCGATTACGTGGTATTTTCAGGCCTGCTTTTATTTTATTCAGCATTATATTAGAATTATTTCCCCATATCATTAAATATTCTTTGAGAATATTTTTCTCCCAGTGATTGTACAATATGACATTACACGGATACATCAACATGATTTAAGCAGTATTCTGTTCTTTGGCATTTAGTTGAATATCCTTGTATATATGTGCTTTTATTTTTTTTCTCCCACAGTTTAATAAGAATTGACTCCTACCTATGAAGTAATTGGTTAAAGGTTTGAGACTATCTTGTCATCTGATGCACATCAACACATTTTTCAGAAAGTGCTGCCAATTTCACTAACACAGTGAAAGGGAATTCTTATGGTATGCCATTGCCTTTGCTAAATATTGCTATTTTATTTAAGAAGATGACCAGTTCGATGGATTCATATTACAAGCTCCCAGTGATTTAAAACAGAGTGTTCTCTAAAATAATATGGACCACAAGGCACCTTCAATTTTCAGAAGCCTAAAAGTTGTAGATTGTATTGTATAGGATAGTAGGTATAGATGTTATGAGAGCCTAGAAGAAATAGCTGCTTATTGAATGATAACATTTTGACTTTTTTTTTTTTTGTCATCAGAGCAACCATCCCTGTCACTCTATTATTAGTTTCTCAGAAAAGCATGGCGTTGAATACTTTTCTATTTAGATGGTCCTCCCACCACCTGCATCCAATCCCTAATTAGCTACCCACTATGGGAATATGTATAGAAATGTGTTGGAGATATATTTTTTCTTCAGCTTTTAAGTTCAGTGGTACATGTGCAGATGTGCAGGTTTGTTACACAGGTAAGCATGTGCCATGGTGTTTGGTGTGTGGTGTTTGGTTTTCTTTCTTTTTCTTTTCTTTTTGAGATGGAGTCTCGCTCTGTCGCCCAGGCTGAAGTACAGTGGTGCGATATCGGCTCACTGCAACCTCCACCTGCCTGGTTCAAGCAATTCTCTGCCTCAGCCTCTCAAGTAGTTGGGATTACAGATACCCACCACCACGCCCTGCTAATTTTTCTATTTTTAGTAGAGATGAGGTTTCACCATCTTGTCCAGGCTTGTCTTAAACTCCTGACCTTGTGATCCACCCGTCGGCCTCTCAAAGTGTTGGGATTATGGTTGTGAGCCACTGTGCCTGGCCAGTGTTTGGTTTTCTGTTTCTTGTATTAGTTTTCTGACGATAATGGCTTCCAACCCACATGATCTCTTTCCTTTTTATGGCTGCATAGCATTCCATGGTGTATATGTACCACTTTTTTAATCTGGTCTATCAATGATGGGCATTTAGGCTGAATCCATGTCTTTGCTGTGTGTCATGATAATAGAATGATTTATATTCCTTTGGATGGAAATACTATTTTCCTCTTAAAATTTGAATAGCAGATCTATGCCTACTTTAAAATATAGAAACCAGGTCATTTGGAATGTGTTAAAGCTTTGTGGCATCTAGCAAAAATTGAATATATGTGTTTCAGAGTTATTTTTACCTTGTTCATCAAAGAATAAGGGGCTTATTTCCCAAATTAATTTATATGTGACTCCCTCAAGGCAAATATCCAGAGTCATTTTGTTCATCATTATAAAACCTTACTCATAAAGGATGATCAAAATACACCTGATGCACAGAGGGAAACCCATATTCTTTAGTTATAGATGACGGAATACTGTAAGAGGTTTAGGCTCATGGGAAAATTTTCTTAATCTAGAGGACATATTGCACACAAGAGGTAACAAAAAAAGAAATGGCAGAGGTTAGAATTTCAGTTTTGATTAAAGAAAATCCTTTCCAACAAGAGAATTAATATGTTTTCTCACTCCTAAGCCCACTTTAGTTTCCTTCCAAGCTAGAAGAACAAGAAAAATAAGTGAAACCCAGCTCTCCATTGATGACTGTCTAACCATTGGTGGTTTGCAGGCTTGTATTCTATTCTGTCTGATGAGGACATCACATTCAGGCAAGGGCTCTTGAGAATCGCATTGGCTATCACAAACTCCCCGTTGCATAACTTGTATCACAACAAAGCCTTTGACTTTGGTTCTTTCTTCTCCTCTCTGAGGAACCCAGTGTGAGGGATCCAGTGCGGCATAGCTCTTTGTAGTCTATCCATCTTTCTTTGAACTTTCTCACACACCCATGAAAAAGATACTTTATGAGCACTATCATTTTCTCATTTTTTTTTCTTATTTGTGTATATCTTTAACATCCCTTTACACATAAATTACTTAGCAAAAATTGGTTGGATGTTCTTGAGTGATTTTATTTATTCCATTCCTTGGCACTTAAGTATTTTGGTCACCTTTTAGGAGCAAAGCACTGGAACCAAATCACCCCAGGTCTCTGCTGGGAATCATACATTAACAAAATCCTCAACCAAATCTACACGTAATTGCTACCAATAAAAGTACCTTAATGGTAATGAACATAGTGCTATGAGATTGTTTAGTAGGATTGTTTGACTCAGTAAGAAAAAGTAGATGGAGAGGAGGATTTCTGGCAAAAGAAAGGGCCTACAAAGACGCTGAAACATTGGAAGAATGAAAGGCCTTTGTAGATGAAACTCAAGAGAGAAAGAAGATGAGATCTATTGAGGCTGGGGTAGGAAGCAAAGGCTCGATTATTCAGAACCTTGCAGGATTTTAGTCTTTGATCCTAAGAGCAACAAAAAGTCACTGAAATACTTTAAGTAGAGGGTGACATGATTGTTTTTGCTTTTTGTAAATAAATTTTCTATAGAGAATTTCAAGTATATTTTAAAAATGGAAAAATATTAAACCTCCGTCCACTGGCTAACACTGTTCAACTCATGGCCAATTACGTTTCACCTGTGACCCAACCCACATACCCCTGCATCTTGTCACATTTGTTTGAAGTAAATCTCACATACTTTATCATTATATCACTACGCATATCTTTAAAAGTCAAGAACTCTCGTTCCAGAAAGTAAGCAGGAATATCTTTTAAAAGCTCCAGTAATTTTTAATACATAATATCATCAAATATCCAGTGTTCAAATTTTCCCAATTGTAGTGTGTGTGTATGTATACTTTCTTTGAATCAGGGTTCAAATAAGATTCATAAGTTGCAGTTATTGATATATCTTAGGTGTGTTTTAAACTGTACACTTTTCTACCATCTCTATTTTTATTCCTTGCAATTCATTTGTAAAGAACCATGTTTTTTATGCTATGGCATATCCCACTGTCTGAGTTTTGATTGGTGCGTTGCCATGATGGCTTTAACATATTTCTCTGCCTTTGGTATTTCCTGCAAATTAGATCTCGAGAGGCTTTATACATTGCAGATTTCCGTTTTTTTTCATGTCGATCTCATAGGTGGTGTTTTGATCATGAGGAAACACATAGTTGTCTATTTTTTCCCTCTTTTAGTGATATTAGCAGCCATTGACAATCATTGCCTAACTTCCATTAATTTACTAGAGCTTTAAATAGTGATGTTTGAATTCTATTATTTCTTCTTCATTCATTCCAAGAAGTGGAACGTTTTATAAAGAGAAGTTTCTTCATCAGCTGTTTAGTTACCCTGAGTTCGAATCCACATAGGAGAGGGAGGAGAAATATGCTGGTCTTTCCCTTTACTTAACATTTTAAAAATAACAAATAAGTTTTCTAAATTTCTCCAATGAGGGATTTTTTTTTTATTTGACTTTATTTTTAGAATCAGTATAAATGTATGGATTTAAACTTATTTTGTTGTTTTAATGAATTGTACTAATTGTCTTCATAGGCCAATATAGCAAAGTCAGCACTAAGTCTTAGGACTATCAGAATTCCCACCAGCTGAGGCCAGGAAGTCAAGCCTAGGCTGTCTGGGCATTATATAACAGGAGATTGGATAGGGGTAATGAAGGGCATGTGAAACTCCTTGGCTTGCCCCTTGTTAATTTGTGTCTTGAAATGTCCATATCATCTCAAAGGTTCTAAGAATGGTCTGGCCCAGAGATGGGATGGAGGCAGTCATAAATGTGGAAAATCAGATCAAGGTTATTGTATTAAATTTCTGCGGTATATGCTTTACCACAAATTTAGTGACTTAAAACAACACTCATTTATTATATCAGTCTCCATAGATCAGGAGTCTGGGTACACAGCTGATTCTCGTGCTTGGAACCTCACCATATTGAAATCAGGTGCTAGCCATGGCTGCACGCCCATCTGAGGCTTGGGGTCCTCTTCCAAGCTCACTGGTGGAAAAATTTAGCTCCTTGCTATTGTAAGACTGAATCCCACAGCTCCCAGAGGCCACCCGCTGTTTCCTGTTATGTGGAATTGCCCAAAACAGGGCAGTTTTCGTCTCTATTCCTCTGAGTCTCTGACTGCTGCACCCTCTTTGAATGGGCGTTGCTGATTCGAGCAGGCTCACCCAGGATAGTCTCCCTTTTAATTAAAGTTAACCAATTACGATTTTTAATTATGTCTACAAATATATCCTTTGACCTTTTCATATAATGTAGTCTAATCAAAGGAGTATTACTTGGAGGAGGGCGGATTCCTGGATGACTTTGGCGGACCTAGCTTTCCCACCTCCTGTTTGTAGTTCTCAGAATAACTCTAAAATGTACTGAGAATATTGCACCCTGTGATAAGGAGGAAGGGGGCGGAACAACCCAGGCTATGTCTGCATTCTTCCTAGAACAGGGTGTTCTGCAGCACGTGGGCTCAGCGAGCCAGGTGCAGCCCATGGTATATAAATCCAGAGCAGGGCTGGGGTTTCTCAGCTGTGATGCGATGTGGAGCATGCGCAGATGAGACTCCGTCTGTCCGAAGCTGCTTTCCTGAGCCTTGGAGGATAGTTTCGTCATGGCTCCTAGACTTCTATTTATCCTTGCTGCTAATCTGTGAGTGACAGGTCTGCTTTGCCAGACTTGCGTGAGCGTTCTATTTCACTGGACTAGATCTAAGAACTTTTACATTATTCTACCATGTTCATAGGGGAAGGAATGAAACAAGGGCCTCACTGAGGGCCATGGTAGAATTTTTCTATCTCAAATGTTTTTAGTTTACCATGAACTCATCATATTGCTGAGTGCAAGGCATAGCCCATCTCTGGGCCTTGATTTCCCTGCTTATACACTGAATATACTAAACTAAATTATTCCTAAGGCCCTCTCAACACTAATATTCTATGAGTTTACTAATCTGCTTTTCTTACAGTGTTTTTGATAGTTGTTTTTTAGGTTTATATTTTAGAGTAGTTTTAAGTTTATAACAAAATTGCGTAAAAAGTACAAAAGGGGTTGGGTGTGGTGGCTCACTTCTGTATTCCCAGCACTTTGGGAGGCTGGGGAGGATGGATAACCTGAAGTCAGGAGTTTGAGACTAGCCTGGCCAACATGGGAAAACCTCGTCTCTACTAAAAATACAAAAAATTAGCCAGGCGTAGTGGCATGTGCCTGTAATCTCAGTTACATGGGAAGCTGAGGCAGGAGACTTGCTTGAACCTGGGAGGCAGAGATTGCAGTGAGCCGAGATCCGGCCATTGTACTCCAGCCTGGGCAACAGACTAAGACTCTGTCTCAAAAAAACAAAAAAACAAAAAAACAAAAAAAAAGTACAAAAGGTTCCCATACACCCTCTGCCCCTATTTCCCCACAGATGCACAGCCTCCCCCACTGTCAGACTCCGCACCAGAGGGGTACACATGTCAAAATGGGTGAGTCAACATTGATACCTCATTGTTACCCAGGGTCCATAGTTTACATGAGGTTTTTATTCATTTGACTTTGTTTCAGTTTTCTTTCCCAGCTTTATTGAGCTATAATTGACAAAGAAAGATTGTATCCATTTAAAGCTGTATTCACAATTTAATGAATATTGGCCCCAGTGCTTAACATTGACACTTTCCACAAAAAAGGAAAAAGAAGTCCCCAAATCAGTGACTGCAAAAAGACACAGTTGTAAATACTTAAATGAGCTCTACCACTTGGATGGGTGGTTTTTTACACAGACCGTAAGTCAGTCATTGAGTTTAAAAGGCCTGATGTACTTAAATCTAGCTTTACAGAAACCACAAATTTGCCTTTCCAAGATAAATACTTATTTTAACAGGGTATGTTCATGTGTTTTTCTTTTTCATTGCGCAGTTCATTCTAAAAATAAAAACGTGAAAAAATGTTTCATTGTTTTACAGAAATTGGAACATACTACAGCGAGTAATTTTTAATAAGAGGAACAGCATAATTAGTAGGAACCCCAGTTGATAAAATATCTGTTTAATTTAAGCAATTGGTAAGCTACTTTTAAAATCAGATTAAAGTTAAGTACAGTACTTGGAATTATTTTTATGTGCAATTTAGGCCTCTATATAACAATATATTTAAGTATTTACTATAGAATCCTGGGGAGAAAGTTCAAATCTAATAGCTACTTAACAGGGTGTCACTTCAACTCCTGATGTTTATCCCCTTAAACTTTTGTCTACTTGAAACACAAACTATGTGAAAGAGACCATGGCATAGTCCAGGAGGGCCAGGGATGATTTGCAGTAGATTGTGCAAATTGGTGTAAGACAATGTGGTCACTTTTTTAAAAAAGGTATTTGTTCATAGCCTTTAATAGTTAGAGGTAGAAAACAGCTGTAAATATTTACCACAGGTTTGTTCCAGGGTGGCATATTAAAATGAATGCAATTTCAGTCTGAATGATGGAGATATCGGTGTATATAATATGTATTTAGACAAGCAGACATAAAAGCAGACCTACATTCTGTCCTGTAAACTCATCAAAATCCAGTCTCTCCTCCTAGACCAGAGTTTCTCATTTTTGGCACTAGTGACATCAATTGAATAATTCTTTGTTGTGGGCTGTCCTGTGTTTGCAGGAGGTTTAGCACCTCCCCTGACCTCTGCCTGCTAGATGCCAAACTTCCCCACCCCCACGTTGTGACAACCAAAAATGTCTGGACATTGCCACACGTCACCTGGGAAAAGTACCCCATGGAGAACCACCGTTGTAGCTGAAGTTCCCAGCCATCTCTCTATGACTTTGTGCTCATGTTTTCTGTGTGCTTTATAGGTTACTCCTATAGCAACTAAACCACAAAGATTTGTCTTCTTGCTTTTCCTACAAATGTCTTTCATAGACTGGGGGAAGCAGTACATAAAGAGTGTTGACTAATTGTTTTAGGTGCTCTTCCTGTGTACTTCTGTTTTGTCTTTCCTTGACATACCCTTCATTCACTTAATTTTTTAAATGCTTTGTTCTCCATAGTAGACCACAAGCCCCTCTAGGAGTAAGGCAGAGTTGGTCTTGCTCACTGCTATGTCCTCAGTATCAGTCCCCGACTACACTAACAACAACAGGAGCAGCAATAGTTATCGGGTGTTTGCTGTGTGCTAGCCAAAACACTGAGTGCTTTGTGTATGTTAACACATTTAATGCTCACAACATTCTGTGTGTTAAGAATTATCAGACCCATTTTATAGATGAAGAACAGGTGCAGAAGGGTTAAGAGAATTGATCGAGGTCAGAAACCTAGGAAATGTACAGGATTAAATCTAGGGAGTCTGATTCTGGAGTCTGTGCTTTTAACTTCTAAGCTGTGCTGTAGATAGTGGGAGGTCAATGAATACTTGGAGAATGATTGTGCCAATTATGGAAGAAATGGCTGCAGACTAAGGAAAGCTGGGTGTGGAAATCAACAATTATGCTTTAAAGTAAAGGATCTACATGCATGACTTGGAAACCCAATGACTGTGAAGCAGATGGTGCTGAACGATGATCAGCCCAGGCAGGAGTGCGTGTCTGTGTGTTTTAGGAGTGCACACAAAGCAATTCAGGGTGCTTAAGCAGATGCCCATTCTGAGCTCTTGTATTGGGATTCAGGGAGCATATACGCTAAGCTAACCCAAAAGCTGTTGATTTCTCAAGGCTTCATATCTTGGCAGTTTCCATCTATGTAAAATAGAATTCCTAAAAGGGTCCCAGTCCTTATCTCACTCTCTAAGAAAAATACTGCTTAAAAATAATCCTATTGTACCTAGAGTTGTTTGTTTTTAGTATTTTAGGAGTTCTTTTGCATATCAGTGCATAGCATTCATGTGTACAGTGTTCACAACACCTGACGCTAAATCAGGATGAATTTTGAGAGCACTAAGAACCAATGGGTCCTCAGCATTCTGTTCCCTGAAAGTCTTCACTGACGGAACTTGCCATTTGGACAACATTGCTAGTGAATCACATCTGTCGTATGATCAAACATTAATGGACAGCCACTTTGCAAAAGAACCCAGGCAATGACATATTGGCTCCATTCACTACTTGTTGTTGACACTTCCTTTTTTAAACTCATTTTTTAAAAATACGCAAAGTGCACAACATTGTTCCTCCATTCGTGGGATAATTGGATTGCTACTTGCTTGAAGTTTAAGGAATTAACAGATTAAGTAGATTAATATATAGTCAAGCCAATAAATTAATATGAACTAGCAGATATTCCAAATATGAATCCCAAATGACCTATACTACATATTTTGATTGAATTCAGCAGTATCATGTTACTTCTGATACGTCTCCACTGAATTTACCTTGAAATCAGTGGAGAATAGGGAAGACAGTTTTGGGGATAACAGAAAGCCACTAGGGGAATGTCTGAAACCACTCTGAACCCTCTTGTTTTATCTTCAGCATACCTAGAAATTTCATTCTATTCCACAAATATGTCATGCATTTATAATATCTAAGGTGTTTTCACTCCCCCCTCTATGAAATATGAAGTTATATAGTTTGGAAAACCTCCACATCTACTGTTAACAGCCCTGGTACATACATCCCAGTGTTTGAGAAGCACAGATCACAGAAATGTGTGGGGAGATCAATGAAAAGACTAAGAAAGCACAACCTTACCTTTTAAGGTGCTTAAATCTGGTATTGACACTTGTAGCTAATAGATGAATACTTAGTCCTTGAGATCTAAGATTTTATTTGTATTATCTCTTTTATTTAATCTTTACAATAATTCTGTGAGGTTTTTATGATGATGACGATGATAATTGTTCTTTGGATAAAACTGCCTTAAACTTAAAACTGCTTGGGCAACTTCAAAGTCATAAAGCCTGAAATTGGTAGAACTGGGGTTTGGACCCAGAAATTCTGATTTCAGAGACTACCCCTATGCAGCTCCTCACCTCAAAGTCAAATGAAAATGAGAGAATTCATTTACATATGGGGAAAAACAGCATAAGAACTTCTATTGACTTTCCAAATCTCATTTTAAATATGGAAGAATAATGTCCTCATTGTGAAATACACAACTTTGAAGTATACAGTTTGATGAGTTAGGCAAATGTGCATACCTATGAAATTCATATCATATCAAGATGTAAATCATTGACATCACCACAGATCATTTTCCCGTCTGACAGGATTCTGCCCAGACAACCCCTGCATCCCCAATGAGGCAACTGCTGTTCTGATTTCTATCACAATAGATTAGTTTTGCCTGTTCAAAGTCTCTTATACGTACATCCATGCAGTAGGTACTCGATTGTATCTGACTTCTTTCACTCAGCATAATGTTTCTGAGATTCATCGATGATGTTTTGTGTGTCCGTGGTTCATTCCTTTTTATTGCTAAGTCCATATTCTCCTCCATTTTCATTTCTTAACAAATAAGGAAGTATCTGTCTGTGGGACACTAAAAGGGGACTTGACAGAAAGGAGTCCACAAGTCTTCAATGTTTGCCATGCTATAGGTGTCTTTTGCTGGCTTGATCTGGCCTATGCCTGCACACATTCCTGTTGGACTCTGCTCTCCCGGCCCAATCATTTGGCCACAGCAGTGGACTGGATGAAAGACTGATTGATACACAGTATAAAGATTTTTGATGGTCTGGACCCAAGGGAAGCTAACTACCTCTGAGGTTCCTTGACACTAACTTGTGTCCTATAAGATAGTTCTATATTTTATGGTGAACCGCTGAATCTGTTAAACCTTCGCTTTTGGAAAATGTATATGCAAGGCAAATAAAATGTCATCAAAAAGCAAGCCAGTGGCTTTGCACTGAGGTCCAGTGAGCTGGACTGTGACCGTGTCCTGCTCTTGACTGCCTTACCCTGCCCTTGTCCCCCGCAAGACTACAGAACAATGGTGAGCAGGAGGATCAAGAGGATACCAAAGGCAACTGGGACAGTATGAAAAGGGGTGGGTAGTAACAGAGGTGGGAAGTTGCTTGAGTGTTGAGGGCACAATACTTAAGCTACCTTAATTAAGCTAAAGATCATGCAGTGAAGTAGAGGGCAATGAGATTGCGCAGATAAATTGGGTTCAAATTAGAGAATTCTTGAAAGCCTGAGTGAGGTGTTTATGTGTAATTTCATAGGCACTGGTGAGCCATTTTGAACATAGAACTGTGAGCCGAATAGCCCTTAAGGACAAACAATTTGGCAGAAAACTCTACCAAGAGGTGGGAAAAAAGCAAGTGCTGTGTTATAACCTGAGATATGGCGGCACACAGAATTGAGAAGGAAAGTGTGATTTCACTTCTTGTTGGAAGAATTTTTTTGACTCGTTTTCCTGTTGCGGAGTGTGTGTGTGTGTGTGTGTGTGTGTGTGTGTGTGTGTGTAATGGACCTAAAACTTGCTGCTTTGAAAGTTTTAAGCATAATTAACCTCACTGTGTTCAGACCTTTAAGTTTATTACATTCTAAACCTTAAGCCAAGGCACAAGTAAACCCAATTAGGCTAGTAATAGCTTTGGATTAAATTATATTAACTATTAAAAGAACATAAGTTATACATAGTCAGCATGTTTAATTCTCATTGTAGAAAAAACCCTTACATGCTAACTTGATATTAAAACCTGAGAGAAAGCAAATCTGCATAATGTGATCGAATCACTTTTACTTTGAGACTGAGATATTTTTCAGATAGTGAAATTGTTATGGAAACAAACTGCAAAAGTAATTTCAAATCAGCAGATGAGAATCAGGAGAAAAAAGTTTCTCAGTTTGGAGCTAACAGGTGTTGTTAGTATTAAACTGTAAATAAAATAAGAAACTAATTCATGTTTACTTTTGTCTCTCTAAGAGTTAGGAGAATGATATTGGAGAAACTCAAGCTGCTAAATAAATCCTTCCTATTTAGGATAGTATGTTAAAAGAAGAGTGAGTGAAAAGAAAAAAAACCTAGATATTTTCCACAGGTACTTATTTTTTCTGTTCTGCATGTAACTTTTTTTTTCTACATCAACTACTTTATTGATTTTATTTGAATAGTCTTTGTGATACAAGTGGTTTTTGGTTTCATGGATGAATTATATAGTGTTGAATTCTAAGTTTTAGTGCACCATTACCTGAGTGGGATACATTGTATCCAATGTGTAATTTTTAATCCTTCACTTCCCCTCCATCTTCCCCCTTCTGAGTCTCCAAAGTCCATTATACCACTGTGCATACTTTTGCGTTTCCGTAGCTTAGCTCCCATTTATGTGAAAATGTACATTGCTTGATTTTCCGTTTCTGAGTTACTTCACTTACAATCATGGCCTCCTGTTCCATCCAAGTTGTTCCAAAAGACATTTTTACTTTGTTTTGAATCTGTCGAATGGTGGGAACATGAAATAAAATGTTAGATATTAGACATTATTATCATCAGTATTGTATATGTTTGAATGCCATCATCATCATTATCAGGACTGTACATGTTGGAGTGTTTTTCTCATGTTCTGTGATGTATGGGTTATAATGAAATATATGATTCATGGTCCAAATATCAATATATATGGAAAATCACTCATAATGTAGGATATAGTATAAATATTAAATATCTTCTACAGATAGCAAACTCATCTCAAGAAAAAATGAATTAGATTTCCTTAGCAGAAATGCATAAAAATGATGAGCAAACACTTTTAGGAAAACAGTATCATCTCTAGTGCCACCCAAATCCATCTCTGAT
Source organism: Papio anubis (assembly GCF_008728515.1). Lineage (NCBI taxonomy): Eukaryota > Metazoa > Chordata > Mammalia > Primates > Cercopithecidae > Papio > Papio anubis. Next base: position 82,949,658 of record NC_044991.1, on the reverse strand, counting down.
GTATGACAGTTACTCAAGATTTTGAGGAAGTTTAATTAGTACCTCACAGCAGACTCTTTTGTTGCTGCTGTTGTTAAGAGACAGTGCACAGTATTGCTTTAATGCTAGGCTGACTTTAGCATGAGTCCCGGCTGCGAGACATTCAGCAAGTTGGTTAATCTTTCTGAACTTTGGCTTCCTCATCTATAAACTAGAAATAATAGTGGTATCCTAAAGGTCCTATTTCCTGAGATTTTTGTAATATGTAAATGAAACAGCGAAAAATTAAGCAGAGTGTCTAGTACATAGTAAACACTCAATAAAGATTTATCATCTTCACGAGATTTTGTTAGGTATTAAACTTTGTAGGTGTTAAAGAAGGTTTAGAAAGATATTTCATCTGTATAGGGTAATGTCCGGTTAGACAGGGCCTCATATATTTGGGCAGTATTTTGAACTTCAGATCGGGGTATAGTTGTTATTTTTGAAGTTTTAGAAATAATTTTTTTCAGGAGAGATCGACTAATTAGGAACTGAAAGAAATAATTTGTACTCAAAAAAGACAGGAATATATAGAAAATTGATTTATTCTTCTTTAATGATAAATAGAAGCTCCAGGTGAAATCCTTCCAAGCTTTTATTGGTTGAGCTTACTCATCTGCACAATCAGTAGTGATGGTGCCTTTCTTTTATGTATGTCTCAGGTAATACGTGGTTAGTCCTAAGTACCTATTATAAAGTGAGACCTCAATAAGAAGTAGCATATATCATTAGCTATTGTTGATGTGTACATTCTTTTATATGTAAAAGCTAATGAGGATTTATTAAAATTTATGAAGAAGACTGCTTATTTTATTTGTAGTCTGGGGAAAGAGTATATATTTCTCCATTTATTGAGATAGTTGGTGATACCTATGAGGCTTTTGCACACGCAAAAATATCAGCTATATATTATATGCTACCTATTTGTATACTATATCTATTGTTCTACAACTTGATATTTTCAAAAAATGTATAGGGCTATACATTATGCTACTCAACTCACTCTTTTAAAGAGTTGTGTGTTATTTTATAGAATGGACATGCCTTGATTTTTTCAATATATTATGACAATTTCAGGCAAAGCTCTTACCTAAAATTTTATCTTTTTTTAAGTTGAGGGTTACAACTGTAGGTTTGTTACTTGAGTAAACTTGGGTCATGGGGGTTTGTTGTACATATTATTTTATCACCCAGGTATTAAGCCTAGTATCCATTAATTATTTTTTCTCATCTTCTCCCTCCTGCCTTCAGCCTCCCAAGGGGCCCAGTATGTGTTGTTCCCCTCTATGTGTCCATGTGAAATGGGGGAAGACATCCTGATTAAATAAATGGCTAATATGCAGAAGATTGAAACTGGATCCCTTCCTTACACCATATACAAAATTTAACTCAAGATGGATTAAAGATTTAAATGTAAAACCCAAAACTATAAAAACCCTGGAAGACAACCTAGGCAACACCATTCAGGACATAGGCCTGGGCAAAGATTTTGTACAAAGATGTCAAAAGCAACTGCAAAAAACCAAAAAATTGACAAATGGGATCTAACTAAACTAAAGGGCTTCTGCACAGCAAAAGAAACTATAAATGGTGTAAACAACCTACAGAATTGGATAAAATTTTTACAAACTATGCATTCAAAATTTTCTAATACAGCAAAATTAGGAGAGTTTTTATCATGGTGACATATATACCTACCACCTAGATTCTAACATTAAGATTTTGCTATACTTGCTTCTTTATCTACGTAACCTTCACACACTTCCCCCTAATCCCTGGAAACTGTGAATGTTAAGATGCCAAAGACTTTACAGATATGATTGATTAGAAATCCTGAGATGGGGATGTTTTCTTGAATTATCTGGGTGGGTCCTAAATGCTACGACAAATGACCTTGTAAGAGAGGGGCAAAGAGGTTTGATACACAGAGAAGAGAGAAAGTAATGTAATGATCTCAGGAGAAAGAGGAAGGATGGAGATAAGAAGGCAGAGCGAGAGAAAGAGGGAGAGAAAAAGAAAAAGAGGGAGAAAAACAGGGATAGAGAAAATTTGAACATGCTACTTTACAGGTCTTAAAGATGGAGGAAAGGGCCTGAGCCTAGGTATACAGTCTTGAAGCTAAAAAAGCAAAAAATGCAGCTCAGGATGCTGGAAGAAGCAGGGAAATGGGCTGTTCTCCCTTAGAGCTTCTCAAGGAGGCATTGTTCTAGGACACCTGGTTTCAGCCCATTGAAATTGATTTTAGACTTCCATCTGAACTTCTTCCACAACTTTTAGAGAACAAATTTATATCATTTTAAGCCACCAAGTTCGTGGTAATTTCTTACAACAGCCACAGAAAACCAACAAACCTGTATAACCCGAATCCTTATCAAGACATCTTTTTATTAGTCTAGAAAGTTCCTGCATGCCCCTTCCCAACGTTAACCCCACCCAGAGGTAACTACTCTTCCAATTTTTTGAAAAATCATAGATTAATTTTGCCTCTTCTAGAAATTATATAAATGGAATCACAGAGTTTATACTGTTGTGTGAGGCTTCTGTTAATCAGAATGGTGTTTTTTTGAGATGCAGTCACATTATGTGAGTTAATATGTTCCTTGTTATTGCTGAATATTTTGTTGTATGAATATACTATTTGTTGGTGAATATCTGAGCTTCTATAAAGCCACTATGAACAAACATTCTTGTTCTAACCTTTGTGTGGACATATGTTTTAGTTTCTCTAGAGGAAATACTTAGGAGTAAAATTTCCTAGTTTGCTGGGAAATAGGGTATTTGCACGTTCAGAAATTTTCTTAAAAAGGTTGTATGACTGTACATTCCAACAAACGATGTATGAGAGCTCTAGTTGCATCACAATCTTGCCAATATTTGGTGGTGTCAGTCTTTTTTATTTGAGCCATTCTAGTGGGTATGTATTAGTAGCTCACTGTAGTTTTAATTTGCATTTGCCTGACGACCAATGATGTGAAGCATCTTTAGCCTCCATATTGGCCATCTGTGTATCTCCTTTTGTGAAATGACAATTCAAGTCTTTTGTCCATTTAAAAAATTGGGTTGTTGGGATTTCAATGATGAGTTGCACCTATTCTTTATATGTTAAAACATATATATGTAATACATAAAAAGTCTTGGCCAGACAGACATATGTTTTGTAAATATTTTTTCCCAGTCTGTGGTTTGCCTAGTAATTTTCTTAATGGTGTCTTACGAGCAGATTTAATTTGATAGAATCTAATTTATCAAGTTTTAATTTTATGGTTATTGTTTCGTGTGGGTTGTCTAAACTTTGCCTACCCCCAACTCGTAAAGATATTTCCTTTAAAGTCTACAGTTTTAGTTTCAAGGTTTAGGGCTATGCTTATACTCCAGTGATATTTTTGTGTATAATGAGAAGTATGGGTTGAGGAATATCTGTTTCCTATCTGGATGCTCATTTATTCCATCATCATTTGTTGAAAAGACTTTCCCTTCATTGTTGGATTATTTTGGCACTTAGGTTAAAAAAAAAAAAGTATGTAAACATCATATATGTAGGGGTCTATTTCTGGACTCTGTAGGCTATTCTATTGGTCTATTTGTGGACTGTTATCAGTTCCACACTGTTTTAATTATGGTAGCAGTATAGTAAGTCTCAAAATCAGGCAAGGTAAGTTATCTAATTCTCTTTATTTCAAACATGTATTTGGGTATTCTCAATCCTCTTCATTTATTTGTTTACTTCATAAATGATCGAAACATTAAAAATCAGATTTTCAGTTTCTAAAAAAAAAAAAAACCTGCATGGATTTTTGGTAGGACTGCATTAAATCTCTAGGTCAATTTAAGAAAAACTGACATCTTAACAACATTGAATCTTCAAACTGTAACAGGGGTACATAATTCTATTTCTTTAAGTTGTGTTGTATTCCTCTCAGCAGTGCTTTGTTATGCAGACAGAGCTCTAGGCTGCCTTTCTGTTATGGAGTCTTATACATCTGTAGGGTGGAAGTTTTGTGCATCTTTAATAAAAGCAGGATACCAGATACAGGTTGTTGTAGATGTGCTCGTGAGACTGGTGGAGTTTTACTCTATTCCTATTTAGCTGAGAGTATTTAACCATAAGTAGGTGTTAAATTTTATCAAATGCTTTTCCTGCAACTGTGGGTTTTCTTCTCTGGAGTTTTAGATGCCCCATGCAATGCTGACATTGACCTGACCCTTCCGCCATGATTGCAAGTTTCCTGAGACCTCCCTGGCCATTTGGAACCGTGACTCAATTAAACCTCTTGTCTTTACAAATTACCTAGTCTCAGGCAGTTCTTTATAGCAGCATGAAAACCGACAAATATACTAGTACTTTCAGGTTTTCTTTCTCGCCTCTTATGTTGCAAAAATAACAACTAACTTTGTGATGTTCCAAGTTTTGACTTGAAATATGTTGGCTTTTGTTTACTCCCTAGTTGATATGGTTTGTCTCTGTCCCCACCCAAACCTCATCCTAAATTATAATCCTCATAATCCCCACATGTCGAGCAAGAGAACTGGTGGAGGTGACCGAATCATGGGGGCAGAGTCCCCCATGCTGTTCACTTGATAGTGACTTCTCACAAGATCTGATGGTTTTATGTGTCCAATAGTTTCTCCTTCACACACTTCTCTCTCCTGCTGCCTTGTGAAGAAGTTGCCTGCTTCCCCTTCCACCATGATTGTAAGTTTCCTGAGGCCTCCCCAGTCATGTGGAACTGTGACTCAGTTAAATCTCTTTTCTTTATAAATTACCAGTATCAGGCAGTTCTTTGTAGCAGTGTGAAAACAGACTAATACACTAGTACTTTCAGGCTTCCCCTACCCCGGCTCTTACGTTGTTATCTGAGAGAAGGTGAGATGTAGCAGGCAATTTCTCAGCTATACTAAAAAAGCTCAGATACACCTTATCTCTCGGTATTTGGGTTGTATCTATTTTTTTAAAAACAATTACAAATATGTTCAAATGATATGATATTTAGTGCACCTTCTGGCATTTTTCTATATAGGAAATATATCATTTATTTATATAAGATAATTTCATGACATCAAAACGGGACCAAATATTTATCAACAGTGTAGTAGTCTTTTTGTTTGTTTTGTTTTAGGAGCAAATGAGATACTCTTTTAAAACTAGCTTAAATTAAAATACACACACACACATATATGTGTGTATATATATATATACACACACACACCTGCATCCATTGCATCCATATACCTGCATCCATTTCACATTGTTAAAATCTTGTGGCTTTTATATCATGTTTGGTGATTCTGGTAATACAAATTCTTTATTAAGATAATTTTGCTGCTTTTTCTACATTTACTTTTTCAGATGGACTTAGAATCAACTTCTCAAATTATAAAAAAAAAAAACCACCATGAGGATTTTATGAGAGTTCTATTCAATGTGATATTGGTGAGATTATTAATTTTAGAAGAATAGATAGATTTATAATACTGAATTTATCTTAGTCTTTCCTTAGTAAAGCTTTATGGTTTTTTTCTTATAGCCTTAAACTTTTTTTTTTTTTTTAAATAAGCTTATTCTTAGGTAACTTGTAGTTTTTATTGCTATGCAGATGGAATCTTCTCCATAATAAAATTTAACTAGTTAAAATGATTGTATAGGAAAGAAACTGACTTTTAATGTTATTAATCCTAGTCAGACAACATAAAACAAAAATACCAAACCACAGAATGAAATTAAGTAGCATCCAAGTATGTTATAGTGAATGTTATTTAATCCATATAAAATAAAAAATTTGTTCAGCATAATTATTTCTCCTTCCATGTATTATCAATAAAAGAAGCAAGGTTTAGCGAGATTATCAAATGCCCACAGTCACACTGTGTGTAGACCATGTTTTAATTACTAGTTTACTTTTCTCTTATTTAGGACACAAAGATAATTTCTAAGAAACTCTTCCATATCCAACAATTAGCGTCTGTTAACAGATGTTTTGACAAACTGGTAGTTTATTCCTAATAGATGGTTAATCCCTTCAATTTTATAGGATTTCAGTTTTTCACTTTCGAGGAGAAGTCGTTACTATTGTCTTGGGGTATAGGCAGGAGCCAGCACCTTCCCTGAACCCTGATCTCTTCATCACATCTCTTCATCACAGGCGAAGTTTGGACCACTAGGCACTAATTTTGCTACAATTTTGAAATTCTTTTACTTAAAAAATATCTCTTCTCCTAAACCCATAATCCCTGCAGGAAGTGTTGGTTTTATTCAAAGTAAAAAAAACGTTTCTGTGCAGAAATGCATCAACAACTTGTCGAAGTTTATGGAGGAGAAAATGTTAAGTCAGTGAAGTGTATGTAATACTGTGTAGAATTTTAAACAAAGCAAAGCACAGTACCCAGAAAACATTTCAACTGTAGAAAGGATGGATTTTCAGAGGTGCCTTGTATGAGCCGAAATACTGTATTTCAAATAGAGTCACTGGACTTATTTGAACCATCTGATATTTTCTTGAATTTAGCTGAGGATTAAAAGAGGCTTTTATGCTGTAGAGTATTTCCTATGTGTGTTTCTAGGACTACCTGAGTCAGAATCTTCCAGAGTGATTGTTTAAAGTGAAGACTGCTAGGCCCCATCCCAGATCCTGGATTTAGGACTGCTGGGAAATGATTTCCATGTTAAAGTTTAAAACATAATACTTTAGAATTGTCAGCTCATCATATACCAGCAAGCAATGGTGGCATTCAGCTGCCACTTCTCTTTATGATATTTAATTAATTCAATACCTTTGTTTTTTTTTTCTGAAAAACATCCCACCTCTTAGCCAACTTTATACAAAATTGTAAAGCATAGGTTAAGGTACACAATTCCAGGACTAGAACAGTTCTACGACTTGATAAACAGACTGCACGGCTTTAACCTGCCTTATAACAATAGTGAAAAAACTCATACCTTCCTTTTGCTAGGATAAGTGCAAATACCATTTCAGTGGAGGATTCTGCAGTCTCTCTGAATTGCCTGGAGCAAAAGGACTTTGCTCACATGGCCTCAATGACAATTCTGAGATGAATAATTATGGACAACAAATACCTTTTCTGGTCTTAAAGAAAGACTTTGATCATTTGGGAGAAAGGGTTTGAGAATGAGCGATGTAGTAATAACTGCCTAAAGGTGAGAAAGCATGCTTATCAACACACCCACTCTCACAAACTACCACAACGGCCAGCCATTCCCATCACTCATGCAGTTTTCCAGAAGGGGCTCTAATTGGCTTTGATTCAGTTATTTAATGGGTGCTAATTTAAATCTCATTGTTATTCAGAGTTGTTCATTTCTCTCCCTATTCATGGCCACCTTCCTATTCAAGCTACCAGGATCTCTCACCTGACTAGCTGGTCACTAATGCCCAACTAGTCTCCTTGATTTTCAGTCTTCCACCTGGTCTGAAACCATTTTCCAAACTGCAGCCGAAGCAAATCTTTGCAAAAGGTAGCCTTCGGAAACCCTCATGACTTTCTATTGCTTTTGAGAGGAAGACTAAAATCGTTAATTTGACCTATAAATCATTGCTTCGTCTGGCAACTGCCAGTGGTCCGGCTTTAGTTTTCAGTATGCACACATGGTTGCCCACCATGGCCCCTTCTTTTCCTCCTCTACCTAGTCAACTTGTAGTCATCCCTAAGGTTCTTGACTAAAAACCACTTTCTCAGGGAAGCCTGAAGCAGAGGTCAAACTCTTATTGTGTGCTAGCAAAGTGACAAGTTGTTTATTTGCAGAGTCTTAAATCAGCTTGTATTTAAATATTTATCCATGTGATAATTTCTGGCTAGGCAAGGTGGCTTCTGCTTGTAATCCTGGCACTTTGGGAGGCCAAGGCGGTGGATCACCTGAGGTCATGAGTTTGAGGCCAGCCTGCCCAATAAGGTGAAATCCCATTTCTGCTCAAAATATAAAAATTAGCATGGCATGGTGGTGTGTACCTGTAATCCCAGCTACTCGGGAGGCCAAGGCAGGAGAATCACTTGAACCCAGGAAATGGAGACTGCAGTGAGTTGAGATCTTGCTATTGCACTCTAGCCTGGGCAACAAGAGCGAAACTCTGTCTCAAAAATAAATAAATACATAAATAAATATTTATCCATGTGATAATTTTTATTGATAGCTGTCTTTTGTACTACATTATAAATCAGCATCATTAAAAAGAATACTATATCCTAGCACCTAGCTAGTTAATTTCTTCAATGCATGTTGGTTAAGTAAATAAATGAATCTTCTACCCATATAAAAATATCTTATTTTTCTCCCAAAGATCTCATTCTTGGGGGGAAAAAAAAACCCAGTCAGTTGAATTTTAATTTATCCACAATCTTTAGATTAATTTTCATCAAAGAAATTTTTTTTTTTATCATATCTTCTTGCAAAGATAAAAAGTGAATGCAGAAAATGTCACCTCCACAGTGTTGACCTCATCCCTTGTTTTCTTCCTTTAGTGACTGCAAAAGTAATGGCGTTTCTAATTTTGAGAGTTTGGTATATATCTTTTGTGATTTAAAAATTCAGAAAACTTAGTTGACTCCTAATGCTTTCATGCTCACACTTGTTCTTTTCTTTTGAGCCAAAGCTCTCCAGTTCCATTACCTAATGGGAGTACACATTGCAAGCTAATATTGAATAAATATTTTACAGAGCTGCTTGCAATCACCAGCACGTTTCTGATGTGCAGTTAAGTTCCACACGTGGCCAGAATACAAATCCCGAAAAGGGCTTTCTGGTAACGCAGATCTCTGACCGTCAGGGACAATCCAAGATGTTTCATCCTCTGCCTGCCTCTGGACATACAGAACACAGAGGCAAAGAAAAGCTGTCGTATGGCCCTTGGCATATCTGTTAGCCAAGGCTACAAACAGCCTGGCCTGGGGGGTTTTGGAGGAATAAAGCACACTCAAAAATTGAGAGCAACTCTTACAAGGAGATATTTCTGCTCTATCGATGGAACACAAGATTAAACATGAGAGAGAGTGCTGAAAGCACAGGTCTTCTACAGACTAAAGATCTGGGTACAGATCCTGAATTTGCAAATTAATTAAACTCACTGAAATGCATTATTTTCATCTTGCAAATGGAAATGGGATTTTATTGCTTAATTTTTGTTTTTTCCTTTTCCTTTTTTTGTTTTTTCTTCTTTCCTTTCTTATCTAAGAATAATTGCACTGGGTAGAGTTAAGCAGGTAAAGAAGACCATTCAAGACTATTGCAATAGAGGTCGAGACTATTGCGGTAGGAAAGAGATTGAACTCAATTCCACTGAAACAAAAGGTGGACAAGTTGTCAAGTGCTGGAGTGTGACGGAGAGGGGCTGGTCAATGTGATTAGGTCACTTGAATTTGCTAATGGGCACTTTTCTAGAATAGGCCCCTTGTCTCCCCCTCACCTACAACCCTGCAAAGACTGGGAGATAGAGGCCCTATCATGTTTGATAATCACATTTCAAAGGGATGGCTCCCAAGTCCTTGAGAAAGTTTTCAAAAGTAAATGCTCTAAGATAAAGGAGGTGTGGGGGCTAGAGTCAGGAAGAAACCTCTCTCAAGTTAGGTCCAGCTGAGTGGAACATTGAAAGAACATCCTAGTCTCCCTCCCTCCATACCTCCCCATTTTTAAAAATCTTAATTGTGTTTCTTGTATTAGAATTAGACTTTGTGAAAAAGCAATTTTTAAAAATGTAAAATTTTCATGCAGATATAGAAAGAAATACATGTTTAAAAAATTTATTGAGATCATTAATTAAATGAGAAAGCCAGAAAGATTTTATAACTGGCTCAAATGAAAATGGAAACAACAAACTTATAGATCAGAAATATTGGAATGAGGGTGCAAACAGAGGCAACACTAGCTTTTTCCATATCAAGGGAGGGACATTCATATCGTTTGGATGGTTGTGTTATAGGAAAGGGGTCCTGATCCAGACCCCAAAAGAGGGTCCTAAGAGAGGGTTATTGGATCTCTCAAGACAGAATTCAGGGCGATTGGTAAAGTGAAAGCAAGTTTATTAGCATAATCAAGGAATACAAGAATGTCTACTCCATAGACATAAAAGTGGGACTCCATGCCTACTTTTATGGTTATTTCTTGATGATATGCTAAACAAAGGGTGGATTATTCATGCCTCTCCCTTTTAGACCATATAGGGTAACTTACGTTACCATGGCATTTGAAACTGTCATGGCGCTGGTAGGAGTGTAGCAGTGAGGACAACCAGAGGTCACTCTTGTTGCCATCTTGGTTTTGGTGGGTTTTGGCCGGCTTCTTTACTGCAGTCTGTTTTATCAGCAAGGTCTTCATGACCTGTATCTTGTGCCGACCTCCTATCTCATCCTGTAACTTAGAATCCCTTAACCATCTGGGACTGCAGCCCAATAGGTCTCAGCTTTATTTTACCCAGCTCCTATTCAAGATAGTGTTGCCCTGGTTCACATGCCTCTGACAGTTCTCCTCTCCAAACCCACGTTGAAATGTGTCCCTATATATTAGAGGTGGGGCCTAGTGGGAAGGGTTTAGGTCATAGAGGCAAATTTCACAAGAATGGCTTGGTGCCTTCCTCATGGTAATGAATGAGTTCTCACTGTTAGTTACATGAGAGCCGGTTGTAAAAAGGGTGTCACACCCCTCCCATTCTCTTTTGCTCCCTCTCTCACCATGTAACAGGTTCCTGTTTACCTTCTGCCATTATTGTAAGGTTCCTGAGGCTCCACCAGAATCAGATGCCAGCACTATGCTTTTTGTACAGTCTGCAGAACCATGAGCCAAATTGAAAGACAGGACTAGTTGGATTTCCTAGGCAGACTAAGAATCCCTAAGACTAGCTGGGAAGGTGACTGCATCCACCTTTAAACAAGGGGCTTGCAACTTAGCTCACACCCAACCAATCAGATAGTAAAGAGAGCTCACTAAAATGCTAATTAGGCAAAAACAGGAGGTAAAGAAATAGCCAATCATCTATTGCCTGAGAGCACAGCAGGAGGGACAATGATCGGGCTATAAACCCAGGCATTCGAGCCAACAACGGCTGCCCTCTTTGGGTCCCCTCCCTTTGTATGGAAGCTCTGTGTTCACTCTATTAAATCTTGCAACTGCAGTCTCTTTTGGTCCGTGTTTGTTATGGCTTGAGCTGGGCTTTCCCTAGCCATCCACCACTACTGTTTGCTGCTGTGGAGAACCTGCGGCTGACTTCTATCCCTCCAGATTCGGCAGGGTGTCTGCTGTGCACCTGATCCAGCCAGGTGCCCATTGCTGCTCCTGATCAGGCCAAAGGCTTACCATTGTTCCTGCACAGTTAAGTGCCCGGGTTCATCCTAATTGAGCTGAACTCTAGTTGCTGGGTTCCACGGTTCTCTTCCATGACGCACGGCTTCTAACAGAGCTATAACACCACATGGCCCAAGATTCCATTCCTTGGAATCTGTAAGGCCAAGAGCCCCAGGTCAGAGAACAGGAGGCTTGCCACCATCTTGGAAGTGGCCTGCCGCCATTTTGGAAGTGGTCTGCCACCATTTTGGGTGCTCTGGGAGCAAGGAACCTCCCAGTAACAAAATGATTATCTTTTCTTTATAAATTACCCAGTTTCAAATATTCCTTTATGCCAATGCAAAATAGACTAATACAGAGATCAATTGGGTTTGCACTGGACAGGATTTGCATGTCCATACATAAGAATTATTTTGGACTGCTAGAAGTTATCTCCAATTTACAGAGTTGTAAATAGCTCCCCTAGAATCAGAGTTAGGTAGCCCAGACTGGTTTGTTGCTGGCAGAGCATAATTTTCCACTGAAGCACAAATTTTTCTTTATAGGACTTCACTACAATCAAATACTATTTCTCTTAATTCCTTCTTAACCTTTCTTTCATACGTGTATATTGATTACCCTTTGTAGGTCAGATATACTGGAAAGTAAGGGAAATAAAAATATTTTAGCCCAAAATATGTTTCTTTGACATATTTTGAAATGGCTGTTACAGAGGCAGCAGAGAAGGGAGAGAAATTTGCATTTGTAGAGAATCTCCATTGATGCAGCCAGGCCTTCTCTTTCTAGGCCTTTCCAGGAATTAGGAGAGGGAAACTGAGAGTCTGACACCTAAAACAGTCTGAAAAGAAGCATTTACTGTCTATTCTTTCTGAGGGCTACTACCTATGAGGCTTAATCTACATAACAAGGCCACCTTTGCTGGCCAAGGAGGGTCTCTCCCTCCCGTAACCTGGCTTGCCATTAAAACCTGATTTACCAAAATAATTTGTTTTTGGCCATGTGCTGAGCCTGCATTTTTTCTGTAACTTCACAATGGTATATACTTTTCTGTTCCTTGTTGCAGAGGTTGAGTCTTCATTCTGAAGTTTCTGCGTACACATGTTAAATACATTTGTTTGCTTTTATTAATCAGTCTGCCTCATGTCAGTGATGTTTCAGCAGCTCTTGAAGGAGGTAAAGGCCTTGGTTCCCACGGAGGGTATAGACTTATAGCAAACAGGTCTTCTGCCCATGGAGTGCTCGGTTCTGTTCAGCTGTCCTCACTAATAACTCCGTTTCAAGGAGGCCTGTGATGCTTGCTATAGGGACCTGATCAGACCTAATGAAGAGCTCTGGGTCTGCCTGAAATGATCTCTTACCCTTGGAATTAACCAGAAGGGCTTCCCAAAGGAGGTTGCTTCTTGTTAGCAGCTGGCTCCTCACATATCACCAGGACAACTTATTGATAAGACAAAGCTGAGTTTCTTGCTTACCCTGGTAAGGAAGACCATCATCTCCCAAACTTTGGAAATGTCTCAGAGAGGGAAAAGTAAGGTCAGAATTTGTTGAGAGCTGGAAATTTTAAGAAAGTTCCCCCCCACCAACCCCCAAAGGAAGAGGGTCTTGGTTAGGATTGGATAAGGATTACCAGGATTATTGGAAATAGCAATTTTGGGGTGATGGCTTCAAAGAATGTTAGGATTAAATTGTGTATGGATGTTTTCCATTAAAGAGTTGATACATCTTTAGGGAGGTTCCTGTAATGAACATTCAAACAATTTGCCTGGGAAGGGGACCTATTTTCAGCTCTTAGCATCCAGGCTGAGTGTGGGGATAGATGAATCAATTTCTCAACCTTGACTGGGACTTGAAGGATGACCAAGCTCTCTCATGCTGGAATAGAAGAAGCTCATTCCTTGCAGAGGGCTGAGAAAGAGAAAGCACGAGCATATTAAGAAAGTGGTAAATAGGTCCCCTGTTATGACTTAGAATGCCCAGTGAATTCTAATTCTGTCTATGTGTGGCCTAGGAATAGAGTTTTTATGCTGAATGGCCTATAATGGCTCTCTCTAGGCTAATGTTGCCAGACAAAATTACATGGCACATACTTAAACTAAAAAATTAATTGTTCATCTGAAATTCAAGCTTAGTTTGGCATCTTGTGTTTTCATTTGCTAAATCTTGCAGCCCTACTTCAGCCCTACAGGCTCTCTTGCAATGAGTTATCCAGGACTGGGTTCCCTCTCCCTCAACCTCCTGGCTTCCAGATTCTATTAGTGCCATGCATTTCCTCTGTACAGCTAGTGTCCAGGCTCAGATTACAAGGCTGCCCTCACTCTGTCCCCTCAGCGTCTTCTGCCTGTCAACTTCTCTCTCGCCAGTTCTGACTCAACACTCTGCCACTTTGCCTCTGGTTCCTCTCCCACCTCCCCACTGCTCACCCCCCTTCTTATAATATTACAAGGCTGATTGCCCAAGATTGCCACTACAGGGAGAGTAGTGAAAAGAGTCCACCCCTCCGAAACCAGACCAATCATGCCTCTCTATGTGTTGCTTAGGACTTCCTGCTGATCAGCACTTGGGCCTTCCAGCCTGCATTGTGTTGCATCTGTGTTGTGTGCCTAAGTCCTGCACTTGATACCCTGGTTTGCAGACTGTGGTAGCCAGAAAAATAACCTCCCCCATCCTAAAAAAATTCATGTCCTAATCCTCAGAACCTGTAACTGTTACTTTATATAGCACAAAATGGCTTTGCAGGTGTGATTAAGTTAATGATTTTGAGATGGGGAGAAGATTATGCTGGATTATCCAAGTGTACTTGATGTAACCATAGCAGTCTATAAGAGGAAGGTAAGAGAAGTCAGAATCAGAGAGAAGGTGATGTAACAAAGGAAGAAAATATTGGAGTCATGTGCTTTCAAGATGAAGGAAGGGGCCACCTGTCAAGGAATGCTGGCAGCTTCTGGAAGCTGGGAAAGGCAGGGACATGTATTCTTCCCTGGAGCCTCCAGAAGAAACCAACCTTATTGACACCTTGATCTTAGTTCAGTTACAGGGAATTAGGACTGCTGGCCACCAGAATGTATGAGAATAGATTTGTGTTGTTTTAAGCCACCAAGTTTTTGGTAATTTGTTTTTGGTAATTTTCAAGAGAAAATTCAAACAGTGACCACTGGGTTCAGAATGAGAAAAGTGAAGATTTGCAATGGGGGCAGGGCTATCAACTGATGAACCACGATGTTCATACATTTGGAAAGGAGAACTTCATTTTTAATTTTTTAATATTTTAAATTGTATTAGATAATACCAATTTTTTTTTTTCAAAAATATTCTAACAATTTTCCATCCAAAACCTGCTGTTACAGGAAAAGGGTCCTGATCCAGACCCCAAGACAGGGTTCTTGGATCTTGAGCAAGAAAGAATTCAGGGCGAGTCCACAGTGCAAAGTAAAAGCAAGTTTATTAAGAAAATAAAGTGGTGAAAGGACAGCTGCTCCATAGTCAGAGGAGGACGTTCCCAATAGAGGAGGAACGTGTCTACTCTGGGTACAGTGCTCGTATATGTAGGCAGATAGGCTCTGTTACAATGGTTTATGATAAAGGATTAATTTTCTTAGTTCCTATATTTTGAAAGAATTGATATTATCATTAAAGCAAAATTAGGAATGCTTTCGTTCTCCAGATAACGGGATATGTGGACACTCCCACGTCTGGGTCTGTTTAGTAAACATTACTAATCTGTTCCTTAACTGTAAACATCTAGAGGCTCAGAATGCCTGACTTTCTGGGAATGCAGCCCAGCAGGTCTCAGCCTCATTTTCCAGCCCTCACTCAAGATGGAGTCGCTCTGGTTCCAATGCCTCTGACACTGCCATTTTATTTCTTTAATTTTTTATTTTATTTTAAGTTCTGGGATACATGTGCAGGACACGCAGGTTTGTTACATAGGAAAACGTGTACCATGATGGTTTGCTGCACCCATAAACACATCACCGAGGTGTTAAGCCCCATATGCATTAGCTGTTTATCCTGATGCTATTTCTCCCCTCTTTATTTTTTTATAAAGGATTGCAGCCTGCTGCCTGGCCATTCTGCAGGCTGGGAAGCACAGCCTCTGGTAGAAACTGGAAGGGAGCACTTCAGAGAAGGAAGGATAAGACGGGAACTGAAGCTGAACAGGTAGGCTAAGTGTACATTATCAACAGGTAAGAGGAAGAACTATAAATATTCCCAAAGGAGGGTACACACGTGTGTAATAAGCAAATGTGTGTTGTGTATGTCCCATGTTCACTTTGGGGTGGAGGCTTAACATTTAAATGCATTCCAGTTTGGCTCTGTACATGAAAAGGTCATATGGAGGACACAGAGGCATCTCATGCACAGTCTCTGTAAATCAGCCAGAGCCAGTTCCTGGTGAGTGGTCTCTTATCCGGAAGAAATGCAGGTCAGTTGTTTTGTCAAAACAAGAAGTGAGGGGAGTATGGCAAATCTTTTGAAAGGGCTGGTTTCTGTTTAATCCTTAGGAAAGCAAGTCCAATGGCAATTAGGGAGGGAGGGGCTATAATGAGGCTTGCCTGACTTCCTGACCAGTCATAGCCAGGAACTCAGTTTTTAAGACTTGGTGCCCGGTGCGGTGGCTCACGCCTGTAATCCCAGCACTTTGGGAGGCCGTGGCAGGCAGATCACGAGGTCAGGAGACTCAGACCATCCTGGCTAACATGGTGAAACCCCGTCTCTACTAAAAATACAAAAAAAGAAAAAAAATAGCCGGCATGGTGGCGGGTGCCTGTAGTCCCAGTTACTTGGGAGGCTGAGGTAGGAGAATGGTGGGAACCCTGGAGGTGGAGCTTGTAGTGAGCAGAGATTGTGCCACTGCACTCCAGCCTGGGTGACAAACAAATAAACAAAAGACTTCTCTTGGGTCCCCTTGACCAAGAGGGGGTCCATTCAGTCCAGTTGGGGATCTTGGGACTTGATTTTTAATTCTCAGGCTATGAAAAGCCATGGGGCTCGGGCTGACATGTGAGCAAATACTTGTGAGAACTGTGACCAGACTTCAAGGGAGTGTGACCTGTGCAGTCCCACAGACCCTATACTCAGAAGGACCTTGCACTTGGTTTAATGCTTCTGTTGACATCTTAATAAATTAGAATGAGGGAGCCCACAAGTTTTCTTTTGGCCCTGAGCCCTGCAAATGTTGTAGCTGATCTTAACTATGGCCAGGTGTTTTATTTGTGATATAGTCGAAGTGTTATAAGATTACAGATGTGAGGTCCATTAAATTTTACTGGGGAGGAAAGGGTAACAGAGGGTCAGGTTAATCTAAGCTCAGATTTGCAGAGTAAAAGTTCAGAAGGCAGAGAAAGGAGTTGCATGGTAGAGGGCACAGCATGAATTGAGAATAGAAGACAGAAAAATCACCTGTTATGCTTGGAAATGATAGGTCTTTTGTATAACTTCTGTGTTCCGTGGGGAGTGCTGTGTCATAGGGTAGAGTAAGCCAGATGCCAAAGGACTTTGAATGCATCAAAGTAAGTGGTTTGGAACCTACTCTTCAGGCAACAGGGTACCGTGGATGTCATTTGAGAAGAGAGGTGACAGGCTCGGCCACAAATTTTGGGCTGTCACTCAAAATTGGTTGAATTGGGATTTTGAAGGGTAATATTTTAGCTCAAGCATGGCAGATGAATGCCTATGCAAATTCTGTTTGGTTCTGTCCTTTTTATGCAAAACGAACACAAATGGTCTTTGCAATTACTCTCTGGGGAAATTGTTAATGTCGACCACCAAGGGAGGAATCCATAGATTTGTTGAGAGCTGGTGTTCAGAGTGTGAAGTCTAAGAATCAGCCTCAAGGACTGGAAAGGAAAATCCAGAACTAAATAGATAGAATCCTCATCTCAAGTGAAAAGCTGTATTGTACAGAGCCACAGTCACCCTAGACTGTTTGTGATGGGATAAAAGGAAAGAATAAGCAGAGGTGACAAGATATTTTATTGAACTATTAGCTTGTGTTGTTCCTTTCTTTATTTTCCTCTCTCTGCTGTTTTGTATCAAGCAGCTAAGCAGGTGTTAAAGGATAATTTTGAAGAAAAAATATAAAAGGATCATGGCTTTCATACAGATAAAAATGAACAACTGCCAAAGATTTTCTTAACTAATTAATAAGGGAACTGTAACAACTGGTTCAAAGGAGAATTCAAGTATACTGCTTCTATAGATTAGAGGTGCTGACATAAATTGACAAATAGGTACAAACTGAATTTTTCTACACTGGGGAGAGAAGTAATTTTGTCTTCTCTGGAGGGACTTTGCATGTGTACAGATATGAAATATTTTTGCTATAACCAGTTTTCTACAAGTTAACTTGTGTCTCTACAGAGTTGTAAAATAGCCTAGTCTAAATAAATGTGCATACCCCTATAGGATAATTAAATCTGTGAAGGGGCTCCCACATCCATGAAAGGGTGTCTGCTAATCTCCTTTGTGCCTCTTTGCCCCTAGGGAAGTTTGTTTCACAGGCTCAAAGCCATAGCCAGCTGCCATGTTATTCTTTTTTTCCATGTATGAAGAAATTAACCCTTGGAAGGAGTTTTAATTGGAGTCAGGAAGAAGTAGGGAAGGGTAAGGAGGAATTCTGTGAGGCAGCCAGGAAAGCAGGGACCCTTTACACTTTGGTAGCAGAATCCTGTGCAAGTGTCAAGGCCTCTGAGGAGATGGCCTTCCCCAAGAACGGCTCAGGAGTAGCCTAGCCCCCATACCTGGAAGGCTCAGGCATATAAAGAAGTAGATGTGTCAGCCATAGCCTGCATGGACTGATAGCCAGAATGACCATGAAATTTATCATCTGGACTAGGACACATTTAAGATGAAAGGAGGCACTATGCCAGGGCAATAGCACAAACTGGGACAATGCCAGGCACACTGGGACATAGTGTTTATGTTACCAGTGGAGGGTGTCCAGGTCCTTGAGGTCTTGAGAAAAGAATTGGACAAAAAGCACAAAGAAAGTGAGGAAGGAATGAAGAGATTTATTGAAAATGAAAGTACACTCCACAGTGTGGGAGCGGGCTGGAGCATAGGGGCTCAAGGGCCCTGGTACAGAGTTTTTGGGAGTTTAAATACCCTTTAGAGGATTCCATTGGTTACTTGGTGTACGTATGCCCTGTGTAAATGAAGAGGAAAAGTTGCAAAGTCATTTACTCGGCATATGGCCCTATGGAGAGGATATTTCCTGTCATAGCTGAAGTGTGAATTGGCCTTGTGTTCCCTGACTCCAGACCCAATTTTCCTGCCTCACCTGAGCTCAGAGAAAGATTCCAGGACAGTTCCATGACCCTGAAGCAGGAAGGTCACATCTAAGTTGATTTTGGGGGGAATTACTGAAAAATCTTCAGTCCCTGAAAGAGAATTTTATTATGCCCCCCATAGGTGCTGGTTTTAGAAAGCCATTAGCAAGCTCAATACCTAAAAACATTGTTTCAAAAGAATGTTTTGGATTTTTGTAATGACAGAGTTTGAGTATTTAAGAGCAATGAGCTAAATTGATTTTGAGGGTTTTTTATTTTTTTTATTGCAGCAATGTAGTATCAGGGAGACTTTGTTCTTTGAAGTGCACATGACAAATTTTAAATGTTTGAAGCATGATTGTGGTCTCAGTTGAAAGAGTGTGTATTTGAAAGTGGTTCTCTGTGACCCTCAGCAGCACAGCAACTGCTATCACTGATGAAAAGTCTTGGGTAACACTCAGAGCCACTAAAAGAGGCCATCACTAGACAGGTCAGTTGCGTCTATCAAAACCACAAGGGCTGGTTTATTGGTGCCAGTCATCTAAGAGATATTTCCTTTTTAAGTCAGTTGGGGGCCAGTCCATATTCTCTGGATCTCAAAAAGAACAGCAGCATTCACCTTTTACCTGTCCTTCCGCTACCACCCTCCACACCTTGGGCACGTTTGAAATCGGTGGCTGGGCAAAATGATTTTTGCATGAGCAGAACTGTATTATCAGCTATTGCACATTTCTCTACTCCATCTCCATGATATTATGGAAACCTCTAGGAGATAAGAGTTTGGCAGGACTTGTTTCACAAGATACGGGTCATGTAGACTCCTAATAAAACAGGATGTGGTAAAGAAGCTAGACAAAACCCACCCAAACCAAGATGGCAATGACAGTGACCAGTGGCCTTTCTCACTCCTCATTATATGCTAATTATAACACATTAGCGTACTAAAGAAAACTCCTACCAGTGTCATGACAGTTTACAAATGTCACGGCAACATCTGGAAGTTACTCTATATGACCCGAAAGGGTGGGGGTACGGGGGTCAGTTCTAGGAATTTCCTGTACTTTCCCTGAAAAACTCATGAATTATCTACACTTTGTTTAGCATATGATTAAGAAATAATAATTTTTAAAAAGCCAACTAGCAGCCCTCAGGGCTGCTCTGCCTAAGGAGTAGCCACTTTTTAATTTCTTTACTTTTTTGATAAACTTGCTTTCACTTTGTTGGCTTGTTCTTGAATTCTTTCCTGTTTGAAGTCAAGAGCCCATGTGCCCTCTCAGGCTGTACCCCAATTTTAGGGTTCACACTGTGATATCTAGAAGGTGAGGAATACAAAACTTCCCAGATTTGGACTGCAGCTAACCTCAACATTTGATTCAAAGAAAGCAAGCAAATGCAATAAATCTTACCTACCTGTATTGTGGACTGAGAATTTTGCCTGCTATGAAGTGAAGATGTAGTGGCATATCCCTAGATACAGGAGTCTGGGGTAGAGCACTTGCCAATTTGTGTCCCATGGACCTTTTAGGTAGTCTGGTGAAATCAATAGAAACCCTTCCAGAATAAAGGTTTTAAGTATATGCCATAAATATATATAGGCTTAGAAACAAGAAAGAAATCAATAGTATTAAAACAATTATCAAAATACTTAACCATATTTATGGTATAGTATTTATGGTTTATAGATATACTTCTTTATTAACACACTAAAAAATAAGATCTAGTGATGTGTCTAATGACTCTTATAATTAAAAAGTGGGCCGGGCGCGGTGGCTCAAGCCTGTAATCCCAGCACTTTGGGAGGCCGAGACGGGTGGATCACGAGATCAGGAGATCGAGACCATCCTGGCTAACACAGTGAAACCCCGTCTCTACTAAAAATACAAAAACTTAGCCGGGCGAGGTGGCGGGCGCCTGTAGTCCCAGCTACTCGGGAGGCTGAGGCAGGAGAATGGCGTAAACCCGGGAGGCGGAGCTTGCAGTGAGCTGAGATCCGGCCACTGCACTCCAGCCTGGGTGACAGAGCGAGACTCCGTCTCAAAAAAAAAAAAAAAAGTGATGAAAGTGAAAGAGATTTTGAGGAACTTGCAACCGTGTTATGGTATGAGCATATCAGTGATTTCCATTTGTGATAAAGTCACAGGTGCTTCTAGCCTATTAGGGTTTATTGCTCACATTCGTAAGTAAAAGGATTGCAAAATTTAAATCAGAGGTTAGTGAAAGTAAAGGTGTGACATCCTTTACATCCAACTTTACAGACTCCCTGAGTTCTACCTGTGAACTCCTTTAGGGGTCTGTGGGTCCTTGATTAAGAATCCCCACTACAGGGACACTGTTCTCCATCTCCATTGGCACAGGCTGTTTACAACCATCTGTGAATTGACTCATCTATGCTAACAGTCAGCATCTGGAAGTGTTTGATATCATTTTCAAATCCGCATTAGCCTGAGTAAACTCTTGGCTGTTGTGTTTATTCTGAGCCTTGGTGGAATGGCTCTCCTTGAGCCCACCAGCACCATAATCTTTCTCTCCCACTCCTTCACCCCTTGCTCTCAGTCTCCTCCTGGGAACACAAAGCCTTTATTCACTTTCCTCTCATGACACAGAGCCTCAGAATATGTAATTTTTAACATCTTTGCTGATATTGAACTGTTTCCATTTCATCTTTAAATCAGTTTAGTGGTTGCAAAATCACCGTGGTATTGATATTCAATACGAGAGGCGTCAAGGCAGGAGGAGGCTGACGAGGCGGCGATGCCTAGGAAAGCCCTGAAACAAAAGCAGTCAAGATAAGGTAGAGGCGGCAGCAGCAACACCCCAGTTCTGGGGTATTTTCTTTGTCAGAGACCTGCAGCTAGATTTTCTGAGACAGTAGAGTTGAGGCTCTCCAGCATGTTTTGAGGCCAGTAATGCAAATATATTCTAAGTAACCTGGCCTTCCATAACACTTAAAATTAAATCTACACTGTGGACTGCAGTCTATGAATGAGTAAATTATGTATCAGTTTAGCTGGGACACTTTTTATATATGTTTGTTTCCTCAGCTTATTATTAATATGAGTAAGAACTCCTTTTACTTTCAGAAGTATCCCAGTCTGAATGATACATGATGTGGTCATTGTGACGGATGCTATAGTCTGTCACCCAGATCCCCCTTCCATGACAGAGATGCTCATTCCCCAGCTGCTGGGAGTGATGGTGGCTGATGGTTCTCAGTTGATGTCTTATCCAGAAATTGCTATCAGGTGAAGAGAACCACTTTGCATACAGTCACATCCCCTTCCTAGGGATAGCTGGCCAATGTGTGGGTGGAAGAAGACAGATAGACATGAAAATCTGATCTCATAAACCAAAGGCAGGCCAATTCTGCTGGGACATCCTAGCTCAGAGCAGCTCATGGGGTTGGCTGAGCCCTTTGTTGCAAACAAAGTCTGTTGTTGCGTTGTTATAAAGAACTACCTGAGACTGGGTAATTTAAAAAGAAAAGAGGTTTTAACTGACCCACAGTTCCACAGGCTGTACAGGAAGCATGGCTGGGGAGGCCTCAGGAAACTTAAAATCATGGTGGAAGAGGGAGAGTAAGCAGGCATGCCTTATGTGGCCAGAGCAGGAAGAAGAGAGCAAAGCGGGAGGTGCTACACACTTCTAAACAACCAGATCTCGTGAGAACTCACGACATCAGAAAGGGGGAAATCCACCCCTATGATCCAATCACCTCCCATCAGGCCCCTCCTCCAACACTGGGGATACTAATTTGGCATGAGATTTGGGTAGGGACACAGAGCCAAATGATATCAAGTGCATTGCAGCTCAACTTCTCTCTCTGCTCAATCCTGTCTCCTACATTCCTTGGACAGGTGTTGCTCTCAAGGACTTGCTGTGAGCAAATCTCCCTGTCTGTTTCTCCACAAACCTGTTGAAAGACAGGCATGCTACCCATACAGTTCCACAAGGCCTGATCCCTGATAGCCATTTTGACCTTATCACACATTGGCCTGTTTGCCTTTTGTCAAATATGATAGGCTTTTTATATCTCCTGCACACTCCACTTGGGGTTCCTGTTCTCCTCCGTGGGTTCTGTCCCCAGACTGTTGCATGTGAAACTACTTGTTCTCCGGTCCCAGCTCAAATCTCATCTTCTCAATGAGGTCTTTCCTTGCCTGATTCTGTCCAGATAATCACTGTTCCCTTTATTGATTGCACTCTTCATTGATTTTCCCTATATCCTTGTCACTAATTGCAACTATATTATTCATTTACTTTTTTTTTTTTTTTTTTTTTTTTTTTGAGATGGGGTCTCACCCTGTCACCCAGGCTGGAGTGCAGTGGCACAGTCTCAGCTCATTGCAACCTCTGCCTCTCGAGTTCAAGTGACTCTCCTTCCTCAGCCTCCCAAGTAGCTGATACTATAGGCATGTACTGTCATCATGCCTGGCTAATTTTTGTATTTTTATTAGAACAGGGTTTTGCCATGTTGGCCAGGCTGGTCTTGAACTCCTGAGCTCAATGATCCAGCAACCTCAGCCTCCCAAAGTGCTGGGATTATAGTCGTGAGCCACCACACCCAACTTACTTATTTACTTTCTCATTGACTTTCTCTTTCTCTAGAAGGTTAAGTTCTTTCTGGAGTAAAATCTTATTTGTCTTCTTCACTCCTGAATCTCCAATACCTAGAACAGTATCTGTCACATAGTAAGCACTCATAATATTGGTTGAAGGGGTAAATTTTTAAAAAGGCAAAGAAAACTATAAATCACACTATCTATTTACTTAGTTTACAATTTTGATTGTTTCTTGGGGAATATCCTTTCCAATTTCTTCTCATCTCTCACTGTTTTCTGCCTCTTGAACTTCCATTTTCTCAGAGTTTAATAGAACATACTGTCCACAAGTATTGTTAAAATTAACTTTAATAATAAACAATAGCATTATTGTCTATATTTCCAAGACATTTCATTAGCTGCTTTATTAACATGTAATCCTCACCTTTTGAGATAGCTATTATTATTATTATTCTACTTTTGTAGATGAGGAAACTGAAATTGAAAGAAGTTTCACAACTTGTCCAAGATTATACTGCTTTTAAGTGGCAGCAGAGCTGAGACGTAAACCCAGCTTTCCTTTGAAAGGAGCTCATTATATGATTCCTAAATTGATGCAATAAAAAAGCACATTCTACATTTAGATCCAAAGACCTGAAATATACCACTCTTGGGGCAGGTAGTTTTGAACTTTACTAAGCCACCTCGGACTCAGCTTTCTCAATACTAATTGGGGCTTAGATTAAATGTTGTTGCTGATATAGTTAAATTAAGTGACAATGTATATAGACACCTTGCCTGTGGTAGAAAATAAAAAAGTTCACTCCTCTTTGATATATGACACTATAATCATAGTGTGAAATTGCCTAGGTGGTGTTCATTTTAGATTACTTAGAATCTAGGGACATTTTCCATTCTGCTTGTCAAAACTCTACATATTGTAGGAATGTCAATAACATGTATATTCAACCATGTATTTTGAACTACTCATGTATATTTGAGGAGTAGCATTAGAGTTAAGATCACAGGCTCTAGCGTGAGATGGAAGTAGAAGAGAATCTCATCTTTGTTGCTTTAAACCTATCTCTTCCTTCTGCCTCATGCCCTCCCACTTGCCTTGGCAGAGGAGTGTAAACCATGTATTTAATCTCTTGAATTCTAGATTTCCTCATCTGTAAAATGGATTAAAATAAAAATTAAAATATTACCTACCTAGCACTTAAGATTGTACCTTTGACAATCTGTTATTAATAGTAATAATAATATTAATAGTTGTGAATATTATTTGGTTACATTTCACAATAGAATATGTTTTTAAGTGGACTTCTCATTATTATGGACACAGAATCATGACATCTGTAGAGTGAAAGAGACAGAAGATGTGAACACCGTGAAAACAGTTCCAGGGGCCTAAACTCCAACCCCAGCCCTACACCCCACTTTGTAGCCAAAGCTTAGAGCAATGCCAGGTCCGTCGGGCGGCTTAAGAAACACATGTTAGATGCTGAACCTGGCATAGGACCTGGCCACATCAGAATCCCTGGGAAGCTTTTAAAATGATAGATGTTTCGGGTTACTCTTGGTGATTTTGATTTGAGATCCCTGGACACCGCATATAGA
This sequence comes from Papio anubis, assembly GCF_008728515.1. Lineage (NCBI taxonomy): Eukaryota > Metazoa > Chordata > Mammalia > Primates > Cercopithecidae > Papio > Papio anubis. The sequence goes on along the minus strand of NC_044991.1, from coordinate 82,924,927 downwards.
AAGAAAACAAACAAGAACCCCGCAATTGGTTCTGAGGCTCAGCTAGACCTGGAAGCCACCTGTGACTCAACCATACTTGTGGTACATGAATACCTTACCCTCTGCCACTGCTGAGTGAGCTCCCACAGTAACCGTGCACCCCACAGTGATGCCAATCTATGGCCTTCACAGGGGCCTCTCCACATGGTCATCCACTTTTTCTGGCTATTTCAGGTGGCCATAGAGGTTGCATCCAATTTATTGAAGTCTTGGTGTATTAATCTATTTTAATAGTAAATAAAAGCTATATGTATTGTCTTAGAATTCTAGAATAATAGCATTGAAGGTGACCTTCATGATCTTTTTAGCTTCCAGATGAAGCCTACTTTCAAATGATACGATTCACACACTTCCCCCCACACACCCACCCCTCCAGCTCTTGCCCATGAACTGACAGAGAAAATAAACCAGTTTTTTTTTTTTGAAATTGGAACAATTCAGATTCTTATTCTAGTTACTATCGCAATAAGTAGAGTGTCTCCTGATTCATAAATTTCTCAGAACACATTCCTAAACCGGAATTTGGATGTGAAATGATGAGAAAAAGTTGCCTGGCTTTTCTTTAATCTGGAAGAAAAACGACTGAGATTTAAAAATAATTCTTTGCCATATTTGCCTTTAATATAAAATACTCTTCTATCTTCTTTTTTATATGAGAAATGGCCTTGGATGGAATTCTTGTCTTGGAGAAATTCTTGCTGATGCATTCGGGAAGGCCAGGCAAGCAACTTGCTAGCACGGTTGGCAAGGATAGTACCTCTCCTTCCACTTAACATAATCACATCTCATTATATACTATTACTTCTTTCTATAGGAAAATTTCCTTGAAAGGTTAAAAAGTTAATCACCGAAACTGGAGATTTCAAATTCTTTGCTGACAATTTGTAGATATAATAAATTGGTGGACCATATTTAGTTCAACATATTTTATCCAAATAGACATTCCCTTTTGTCCTCAAAACTATTTAATTTCTCACCAAATAACCGTAATCAAGATTAACCTAAATGAATGAATCCAAAAATGGAACCACATTTTCATATTTAAAAAAACCCACATTCTTTCTCTGTTATTTTGATCAGCCTGTGGTCTTGATACCTAGGTTCAATTGATTATGATAAAGAAATAAAAGGAATTGATGAAACTCACTGAAAAACTTTGGTATCAAATTGCACTGGGTAAAAGTAAGATAAAGGAGGAAAATTGCAAAGCAACAATTAAGCTGTCAAGACAACCTTTTCCTGATTTTTGTTCATCCTATTCCTTGTCCTTTCCTCCTGTTAATGTCTCACTCAGAGATGCCTTTGCTTTTGTGATTGTGAAGTGGATGGAATACGCTGTGAGGTCTTAGCAACAACTTCCTGTCTCAGAGAAAAAGTCAGGAGCCTTACAATGGCTGACAGCTCTTCCCCACCCATTTTCTGGCATCCCCTCTGTCTGGCTTATTTTTGTCAATTGCCTTTCTACTACTTTATTCTATTCCAGCCATGCTGGTCTTCTTACTGTTCCTATAACATACCTGTCAATTTCCTTCTAAAAAACCATGGCTTTATTTTCTCTGGAATGCTGTGTCCATGAGTCTCATTTCTTTCCTGTGTTGTCTTCACTAGTACTACTTTGCTTAGCCTATTTTTCTGTCTTCCACCGAGAGAAAGAAAGCAGAGCAGTCACTGCTTATTCTGTTGTCATCTACAACTGATGGCCCCTAGATTTCATGTACTTCCAAATGATGTTCAGAAAAAGCTATGTAAAATAGAAACAAGTTTGTGTTTAGATTTATTGGTGATTACTTCCTGTCACCACAAAATTAATTCTTAATTTCACAATATGCCAGAAAATAGGCAAAATAATTGAGAGGAACACTGGGTTACAAAGCAGGAGACTTTTGTTAGGGCATCCCAAGTTCTAACTATGTATTCTAAAATAACAGGGTTGAAGGTGACCTTTTTGACCATTTTAGCTTCAGATGAAGCTTTCTGCAAGATGCGCTCTAGAAGTTAATGTGTGGCATTTACTAAAGATTCCCATGTATGGAAGAGACTTTAAAAGTCATACTATCCAATGCTTCCTTTACTACATACTCAGCCATGTAGTATGAGTTATTTCTCATGATGAGAATACCTGCTGCATAAATGAGTTCTGTAAAGTCATTGCCAATTGTTTTTTCTCTTCTCAAACTTTCCCAGGATTGGGGAGTCCATTATTACTTACTCAATTAGTTTATCACATGTCTATAGAGTGCTTACTGCATCCCTGGTTTTGTGTTATGTGCTGGGTACACAAAGAGAAATAGGACACAGTGAATGAATTTTACCTATAAGGATGGCACAGCAGACTGGATTATAGGAGAGTTTTAATCTAGTCTAAACCAAACACCAGATGGGCACTGTCAGACTTTCTGTCAAAGTGAAACAAGCAATTGAAATTTTTAGCTTATGTATGGTTGGATATAAGCAACTTCATATGATTCAACCTGTTAGAGTAGCTCAAACACTTACTCCAAGCCTTAAAGACATCAAAATTCCTGCCTAGGTATCTTTGAACTTTATCATAAATGGAGATCAGGACCGGCCAGAGGGCAGACTCACAGACACTTCTAGCTCTGAGCTCTTACTTCCATGCAAGGTGCCTCTCTTGCACCATGTCAACCCAAATGTTAAATGAAGACATGCCTCCAAACCCAACTCATTTAAGTATTTGTGACACAGAAAAGTTTTATTGAAGATTTGAGGGCCTTGTTGTGATGGGTTTAAGTTGCAGTGATAGAAACAAGTTCATATTGGTTGAAGATTAGACCTATTTTTAAGATGCCTTTTGGTCAACCCATGACCAGGGAAGCTGCACGGTCCATACTCCCAACCTCAGCCTCTGGGCCCATCTCCCTCTTCCTGTTCCCTGCTCCATTTCTGTCTTCTCTTCCATTTTGTGTTTGTTGGCTTATTTTTTTTTAGCCATAAAACAAATACTTCTCATTCTACATCACATGGTATAGCTTTCTGCATCAAGTAAATTTGTTTGAATCTCACTCTTTACCTGAACTAGTTTATTTTTCTTAATTTTTACTTCAACTAGTTTTCTTTGAATCTCACTCTTTACCTGAACTAGTTTTTAAAGAAAAAAATTTTTTTTTTCTTTACCTGAACTAGTTTTTTCTTTACCTGAACTAGTTTACATGAACATCACTTACAGATGTACAGAACAATTATCATCTTTCTTCTGTGTGGGCAGTTCTTTTCGTATTTGAAGACAGCTCTCCTGTTCATAACTACTGTCCCCACCCCAGGTCTTCTTAGATGCGTATCTCTCTGTTCCATCTGTTAGAAGGGCATTGTGCACAATTATTTTTCAGGTTCTTTTCTTTTTGGGTCTAATATTTTATGATTCTTGTCTGCGTCTGAACAATCAACACATAGTACATAGTTGGAGAGTCTTTCTAAAAGAGTGGCTCTTCTACTAGAACGAACAACCCTGATTTATGACAGATATTTTTGTAATATACCCTTACCATCAAAAAGTGACATTTAGATAATATAACCTACTTACAGATATAATTTCAAAGAAAATGCCGTATCTCTAATAGAAAATAAATATACGATGTATGACTTATAATAATATATGCGTTACATTAGTCTGTTTTCATGCTGCTGATAAAGACATACTTGAGACTGGGAAGAAGGTTTAATTGGACTTACAGTTCCATGTGGCTCAGGAGGCCTCAGAATCATACCATGAGGAGGAGGCAAAGGGTACTTCTTACATGGCAGCAGCAAGAGAAAAATGAGGAAGAAGCAAAAGTGGAAACCCCTGATAAACGCATCAAATCTCATGAGACTTATTCACTACCAAGAGAATGGCCTGAGAAAGACCGGCCCCATGATTCAATTACCTCCACCTGGGTCCATCCCACAACATGTGGGAATTTGGGAGATACAATTCAAGTCGAGATTTGGATGGGGACACAGCTAAAACATACATTTTGCCCCTGGCCCCTCCAAATCTCATGTCCTCACATTTCAAAAGCAATCATGCCTTCCCAACAGTCCCCAAAGTCTTAACTGATTTCAGCATTAACCCAAAAGTCCACAGTCAAAGTCTCATCTGAGACAAGGCAAGTCCCTTCTGTCTATGAGCCTGTAAAATCAAAAGTAAGCTAATTACTTCCTCGAAACAATGGGGGTACAAGTATTGGGTAAATACAGCCATTCCAAATGGGAGAAATTGCCCAAAACAAAGGAGGTTGTAGGGCTCATGCAAGTCCAAAATCCAGTGGGGAAGTCACATTTTAAAGTTCCAAAATGATCTCCTTTGAGTCCAGGTCTCACCTCCAGGTCGCGCTGATGCAAGAGGTAGGTTCCCATGGTCTTGGGCACCTCCACCCCTGTGGCTTTGCAGAGTACACCCTCCATCCTGTCTGCCTTCATGGGCTGGCATTGAATGTCTCTGGCCTTTCCAGGTGCATGGTGCAAGCTGTCGGTGGATCTACCATTCTGGGGTCTGGAGGACAGGATGGTGGCCCTCGTCTTACAGCTCCACTAAGCAGTGACCCAGTAGGGACTCTGTGTCAGGGCTCTGACCCCGTATTTCCCTTCTGCACTGCCCTAGCAGAGGTTCTACATGAGGCCCCACCCCACAGCAAACTTGCCTGGGCATCCAGGTATTTCCATATATCCTCTGAAATCTAGGAAGAGGTTCCCAAACCTCAATTCTTGACTTCTGTGTATCTGTGGGCTCAACACCACATGGAAGCTGCCAAGGCTTGGGGCTTCCACCCTCTGAAACCACAGCCCAGACTGTACATTAGCCCCTTTCAGCCATGGATGGACGGGCTGCACACAGGGCACCAAGTCTCTAGGCTGCACACAGCACGGGGAACGCTAGACCTGGCCCACAAAACCATTTTTGCCTCTGGGCCTGTGGTGGGAGGGGCTGCTGTGAAGGTCTCTGACATGGCCTGAAGACACCTTCCCCATGGTCTTGGGGATTAATGTTAGGATCCTTGCTACTTATTCAAATTTCTGTAGCCAGCTTGAATTTCTGCCCAGAAAATGAGTTTTTCTTTTCTACAACTTAGGCTGCAAATTGTCCAAACTTTTATGCTCTTTCCCTTTTAAAACTGAGTGCTTTTAACAGCACCCAAGTCACATTTTGCATGCTTTTCTGCTTAGAAATTTCATCTGCCTGATACCCTAAATCAACTCTTTAAAGTTCAATGTTCCACAAATCTCTAGGGTAGGGGCAAAATGCCACCAGTCTCTTCGCCAAAACATCACAAGACTCACCTTTGCTCCAGTTCCCAACAAGTTCCTCATCACCACCTGAGACCACCTCAGCCTGGACCTTATTTTTTCATATCACTATTAGTATTTTTGTCAAAGCCATTCAACAAACCTCTAGGAGGTTCCAAACATTGCCACATTTTTGTGTCTTCTTCTGAGCCCTCCAAACTGTTCCAAAGTCTGCCTGTTACCCGGTTCCAAAGTCACTTCCACATTTTTGGGTATCTTTTCAGCAACATCCCACTCTACTGGTACCAATTTACTGTATTAGTCCATTTTCACCATGCTGATAAAGACATGCCTGAGACTGGGAAGAAAAAGAGGTTTAAGTGAACTTACAGTTACACATGACTTGGGAGGCCTCAGAATCATGGTGGGAGGCAAAAAGCACTTCTTACATGGCAGCAGCAAGAGAAAAACGAAGAAGCAAAAGCGGAAACCCCTGATAAACCCATCAGATCTTGTAAGACCTACTCACTGTCACAAGAATGGCATGAGAAAGACTGCCCCCCATGATTCAGTTACCTCCCCCTGGGTCCCTCTGACAACAGGTGGAAATTCTGGGAGATGCAATTCAAGCTGAGATTTGGGTGGGGACACAGCCAAACCATATCTTACATGTGTGCATCAGTATGTCAATTTTAGGGCATGTCTATGTTTGTGCATTTACATTGAGTTATAGTGTTTGTGGCAGTTACAAATGCAGACGGTGTCAGCTGGGTTGTATGGGCCTGATATGGTTTGACTGTGTGTCCTCACCCAAATCTCACCTTGAATTGTAATCCCCACATGTTGGGGGAGTAGCCTAGTGGGCGCTGATTGAATCATGGGAGTGGATTTCCACTTTGCTGTTCTCATGAGATCTGGTTGTTTGGTAAGTATCTGGCTCTTCCCCTTTGAGTATGCTCGTGCTCTCTCTCTCCCCCTCCCTCTCTCCCCCTCCCTCTCCCTCCCCCTCTCCCTCCCCCTCTCCCTCCCTCTCCCCCTCTCCCTCCCTCTCTCCCTCCCTCCCTCCCTCCCTCTTTCCCTCCCTCCCTCCCTCTCTCCCTTCCTCCCTCTCTCCCTTCCTCTCTCCCTTCCTCCCTCTCTCCCTTCCTCCCTCTCTCCCTTCCTCCCTCCCTCCCTTCCTCCCTCCCTCCCTTCCTCCCTCCCTCCCTCTCTCCCTCCCTCTATCCCTCCCTCTATCCCTCCCTCTCTCCCTCCCTCTCTCCCTCCCTCTCTCTCTCCTTCCCCCTCTCTCTCCTTCCCCCTCTCTCTCTCCTTCCCCCTCTCTCTCTCCTTCCCCCTCTCTCTCTCCTTCCCCCTCTCTCTCTCCTTCCCCCTCTCTCTCTCCTTCCCCC